>NW_028261384.1:133882886-134235605 GCF_051295495.1 Thamnophis sirtalis
CTCCCCACCATTCATTGCACAGAGCAAAAATGCTTCTATGGCTAAACTTGCTGTCCTTACTGGCAGTCCTCCATGGTAATTGCCCCCCCCCCCTTCTGCTTCTTTCCATTTTAATTCTTGTATACAGGAGAGATTATTGATACACCTTTCTTTTCAGGTGCCAAGTCTCAAGTCAAGTTGGTGGAGTCCGGAAGGGATGTGAGAAGACCTGGAGAGTCCCTCCATCTCTCCTGCCAAGCCTCTGGATTCACCTTCAGCCGCTTTAGAATGGCTTGGGTTAGACAGACCCCAGGGAAAGAACTTGAATGGGTGGCAAAGATTTACTCAACTGGTATTTCACCGTCTCCAGGGACGATGCCAAAAGTCAGCTGTATCTGCAAATGAACAAGCTGAAAGAAGAGGACACAGCTGTCTATTACTGTGCGAGAGACTCACAGTGAGAGGAAGTGAATCTGAAGCCCATCAAGAACTTTCTCTGCCTCTGCGCAGTTCTCCGAAATGATTCACACAAGTCTGTATTTGTGTTTTATTTATCTTCTGCTTGAATTATGTGGGGTTTTTTTCTTTTATTGTTTCGAAATTCCATCCCTTTTGGCTCTTTAATCAGTTCCACAACTTCCTCACTTCAAACTAGATTTTTGTTTAATCCAAGGTAACCCTTCCCACTTTCCCAATAATTAAAAATGTTTCTTTTACAAGTTTACAAGTTGACATGACAGCTCCCCACCTCCAATCTATTTGTGGTCCTGTGTGTGTTTGTCTGTAGGGTATGTTTTAAAAAATTATTATATGAGTAGAGAAATCTCTTTTATCCAAAGATATTTGTAAATTAAGAAGTAATAGACCATCGTTCCTCACTTGATCTATATCTGCCAGTATGCCTGCCATCGATCGATCCATCGATCGATCGATCGATCCATCCATCGATCCATCCATCCATCCATCCATCCATCCATCTATCTCTATCTAATATCTCTATCATATCTATCAATCTATCTATCTCTTTTGACTGTCTGTCTGTCTGTCTGTCTGTCTGTCTGACTGACTGACTGTCTGACTGACTGTCTGTCTGTCTGTCTGTTTATCTATCTATCTATCTATCTATCTATCTATCCATCCATCCATCCATCCATCCATCCATCCATCCATCTATTGAAAACCAATAGAAACACCACACAAAATAGCAACTAAAAACAACAACAATCACATTACAAGGCTAGATTTTTATTTAATCAAAGGTAACCCTGCTCAATTTTCCAATAATTAAAAATGTTTGTCTCAAACCTTATTATGACAGGCTCCTAATCTATTTGTGTTTCTCTCTGTGTGTGTGTCTGTAGGGTATGTTAAAACTATTATGTGAGTAGAGATATCTCTTTTATCCAAAGATATTTATTAACGAATAATAAACAATGTCTTCTCAAGTGACCTATTTCTTTCTTGCTTTTTCCCCTTTCTTTCTTTCTTTCTTTCTTTCTTTCTTTCTTTCTTTCTTTCTTTCTTTCTTTCTTTCATTCTTTCTTTCTTTCTTTCTTTTTTTCTTTCCTTCTTTCTTTCTTTCTTTCTTTCTTTTCTTTTTCTTTCTTTTTCTTTCTATCAATCATCTATCTATCTATCTATCTATCTATCTATCTATCTATCTATCTATCTATCTATCTATCTATCTATCTATCTATCTATCTATCTATCATCTCTATCATTAAACTATCCGCCAACCCACCCATCCTTCTATCCATCCATTTCTCCATCACATTTTTTTTAAAAGAGCCACCTCCTCTTGACTGTAATGTAAAGATAAAGTAAAAGTTTTGCCCTTTCCAGTCATGTCCAGCTCTAGGGAGAAAGTTCAAGTCCATTTCTTAGACAAAAGAGCCATCATTGCCTGAAGAAATTTTGAGGTCAAGTGGTTTGGGGCTGGCTAATTAGGATTTACCACAGTTGTAAGAAATGCCCACCTGGGTTCAGTTCCAAGTGGGAGGAAAGACACTGGAAACATGGAAGCTCCTTGGAAAGATGGCTTAATGATGGACAGAACCACGCGGTTTGAGGTCCTTTGCAAAAGAGCACATGGAGTGGAGAGAGGAATATATTTATACCCTCTCTTGGGACTTGTCTTAGCGGTTTCTGTTTCTGTACAAGAAATGTGTCCCATTAGCTTTTAGACTCCCAGATGGCGAGGGTCTTAGCTAACTTTGTAGATGGTCTGTGTCCCAGGCTTGGTAGAATCTTGCTGGGTGATGTAATCTCCCCAGGTGCCATGTGGTGAGATAGGTAGAGGGCTAATCCTATCATGTCCCGAGGGCCATGTCTTAATCCCATCATCCTGGATCTGAAGGAGCTGCTTTCACTGTCAGACCTGCAATTATATCCCTGTTAGGATCTTTGGCCTGCCACACTTTCTCTTATTTCATTAATGTGGTAGTTGGGAGGGGGGAAGAGAAAGGAGTAGGATTGTGGAATGTATTGTTGTCATTCTTTTCTAGAAGACCAAGGTCATCTTTTGTCTCCGCACCTTTGCACCTGATCAGAAGCAGCTGGGTGGAGACGCCAGTGTGGAAGAAGAAGATTGGACCATGTGATGGATTGTGGGTGTGGGGAAAAGATCATGAACTTTTAACTGGGTGGGATTCTGATGTAATTTCCAGAATTGGGATTACACAGATGTGCTAAGACATCTGATTTATTAAATTGTAACTTTAAGGATCGTTTTGCCTTGGACTCTGATTTAATTCTACATGATACTTGGAACACTGACATTGACTTTAATCCATGTTGCTCCTTTTCTCATCCAGGGAAATATAATATTCTGCCTTTTTAATGTTTCCTAAAATATTTCATTCTTCTAGGAGCGGGGTGGGTGTTAACTTTCTTCACCATCATGTAGTGAAATTTCTGGATTCTTTTGCCGTGGGTATTCTGGAAGAAAGTATACTGGAAGCCAATGAAGATTGAGGAAAATGTCTTCAAAATCCCAGTTTTGCCTTCCCTGTTTGCAAAGTGATCTGACTTCTGAGGGGGAAAAAAAAGAACTGAATGGCATTTTCGTGTTTGCTATCATGGCAGAAATTTGAAAAGGAAATTTCAGGATGAGCTTTTTTTAAATATCTAAACTGCCAGTTTCATATTGAGGAAACATCTGGACCTAAAGAATCTCCTCAGAGAATTAGAAAGATGTCTCCTCTCTTCACTTTGGACACCAGGGGGCAAAACTCATAAAACTTTCCTTTTATATATGATAACTGCAGGGAGGATAATATATCATTAAATGGAAAAAAACCAACACCGCTCACAATGGAGCGATAGAAGGTAAAGATAATGGAATGCGCAGAGAAGACTAAACTAAAAATTTTGTTAGAAAATTATTTATAAACTTTGCATGAAACAGAAAAACACACAGTCATCATTTGTGGTTTTGATGATTAAGGAAAAAATGGATAATAGCAAAACATGAGCTCTTTTAGTTAATATTATAAATGTACTTATGTTTGCTGTGGAAGAAATACCGACATCCGTTTTTATTTTTTATTTTCATTCTCATTACAAATTTTAAGTTTTCTTCCTGCCTGCCTGCCTTCCTTCCTGCCTTCCTTCCATCCATCCTTCTATTCACAAAGTTATTTATTGTAATGTTATATTTTACCTAATTTTTTATGAATTTTTATAATTGCTATTGTTATTATTATTATTACTTTAGTTATCATTATCATTATTCAATTTTTATGGCTGTCCATCTTAGTGAATCAACTCTGGGCAATTAACAACTGATTAAAAAAACACCACCCAAAATAGCTTCTAAAACAAAATAATGATTTTGGTATGCATTCAGTTCTTTTGGGGTTTCTTCAAAAGGTCATATGAAAGAAGAAAAGGTATAAACCTTTCCTGAACTCAGATGTTTTCTAACATCCCTCTTTCAAATGTGCTTAGTGCTTGTTCATCATTTGTTTCCTTGAATCACTTTTGTGCAAGTCTTTGTTTTTATTACTTTAACTTAAAGGTGGCTTTCACTTTTCGTAAAACTGAAAAATTATAAATCAACCCTGTAGACCGAGGTGGCGCAGTGGTTAAATGCAGCACTGCAGGCTACTTCAGCTGACTGCAGTTCTGCAGTTCGGCTGTTCAAATCTCACTGGCTCAGGGTTGACTCGGCCTTCCATCCTTCTGAGGTGGGTAAAATGAGGACCCGGATTGTTGGGGGCAATATGCTGACTCTGTAAACTGCTTAGAGAGGGCTGAAAGCCATATGAAGCGGTATATAAGTCTAACTGCTATTGCTATTGCTAGATGCAACAAAACTGTAAGATGAATGCACTGGTGAGTTCTTTTATATCAATCAATATGTAAATCAAGTAACAATTTCCCCGTTAAAACAGCCAATCGTTTTTCCTATTCAAGCTACACCCACCAAAACAAAGTTTGTGCACTTTCCCGAATCCTTTCTGATCAACTCCACACCATTCATTGAACAGAGCAAAAATGCTTCTGTGGCTAAACTTGCTGTCCTTACTGGCAGTCCTGCATGGTAATTGTCCCCCACCCCACATTCTTTCCATTTTAATTCTTGTATACAGGAGAGATTATTGATAAAGCTATCTTGATCCGGGGGGGCGTGGCCTGTTGCCGAGGAGGGCTCAACCGAGCTCTTCTCAGAGATCTGGTCTGTATATCTAAATAAGATCATAGATATCACCCCTTTTTGGCTAAGAAAGGGGCAGGGAATAGCTCTGTATGCTAGGGTCTATTCGTAATCCACAGCCTTTCTCTTTTTTTTGGCTGTGGACAGAGATTAGATCCAGCGGGAGCGGAGCTTTTATCTCCAGCCAGTTCTTCTCAGCTGCCTTTTTTGGCAGCCCCAGACAGGTGAGCCCCCCCCCCCGGACAAAGCAAAGTTTTTTCAAGCTAGGATTAATACGGGCGGGTCCCACTCCTATGAGATTTATGCTTTTATTACTATCTTAAATACCAGCACCACTTGTCTTAGAGACTTCTTTGTCTAAACGGACTCCAAAATGGCGATTTCTCTCCGTTGGTGATTGATAGGGGATGTACTTAGCCGGTTTTACCTTCCTGCAGACCGCTCCTTAACAAAATAAACTCTTTTTCTTTGGAAACAGAGGGGAGCAAAAGCGCTGCTTATTTGCTTATTTATTATGGCACCCAGGTCAAAGAAGCGTCTTGCTACAAATGTGCCTAAAGAATCTAAAGAATCTATATTGGAACCACAGCCTTTGTCTCCTATGCCCTCTACTGGAGAATTTTTAACACAGGAATTTTTCTTTCAAATGTTTAATGATTTTAAACAAGAAATCAAGGAATTTGTATTGGAACTATATGATGATTTAAAGTCTAAAATTGACCAAATGAAGGCGAATACGTTCGCAGCCGTGTCTGCCCTGTCAGATTATTCTGCTGAAATAGAGAATAAATTGGAAAGCTTGGAGAAGGCTAATTTTAATTTGACTACTAATATTCAAATATTACAACAAAAAATTAGAGACACTGAAGAACAGCTAGTGATGATAAATTTTAATAGGAAGGCATTTGCAATAAGAGTTAGAGGACTCCGTGAAAAGGAGCAAGAGAATCTGAAACAGACCTTTGCTGAAGCCTTCAGCCATGCGGTGGGAAGCCCGGGACTTAACTTTGATTGGCAGATTCGGAAAATCTATTGCCAGAATTCATTGGTAGCGGAACAGCGACAGCTCCCGAGGGACATAATTATATATTTCTCCACAAAAGAATCCAGAAACGCGATCGTGCAAAAGTTTCATAATAACAGTCTCCGAGTTGATGACCAGGACCTGATTGTCTTCAAAGAAATACCTTTCCAGAAGTTGAGAGCAAGAAGGGACTACGCCTTTTTAACTAAAGAGCTTAGGAATCAACAGATTCAATACAGATGGGAGGCCCCTGCCGGCATTACGGTCACATTTGAGAATCAAAGATTTCGTCTTAACTCTGTTTCGGAGGCCCGAGATTTCTATTGTAGGACTTTGAAGGCGGGACTTCCTGACTCACTTGGAAGAGAGGAGAGACAAGCGGAAGGAGAAGGCAAGCGGCAGGCCGTGTGGTTGCAAGATGGAGGGGGTAGCCTTTCCTCCCTCGGAGAAGCAGAAAAGCGCAGATCGAGGATTTAGACATTTTAAAATATTTGCTAAAGTTGTGGACCGAATGGGGGTTTGCGACCTCTCTCCGGTAGAAAAAGCGGATTAATTCTTATTAGAAGGGAAAGTTGGGTGAAATTACTTTGAGCTAGATCTTAAACTAATGTCTGCATAAATTTGATAGTGGTAAATATCAGACAAGCAAGGGATGAGGGTAAAATGTATGCGGAATGATTTACATTGTTTAAAGCCTATTAGAAGAGAAAGCCGGTTGGGATTATCTTAAGATAGATGTAAAATGAATGTGGAATGAATTATGTTGTTTAAATTTTGTTAGAAGGGACTACTTTAAAACAGAAGGTTAACTGACTTTTGTTGAAAGTATTATTTGAATATGTGGAATGATCCATGCTATTTAATTCTTATTAGAAGGGAAAGTTGGTTGAAATTACTTTGAGCTAGATCTTAAACAAATGTCTGCATAAATTTGATAGTGGTAAATATCAGACAAGCAAGGGATGAGGGTAAAATGCATGTGGAATGATTTACGTTGTCTAAATCCTATTAGAAGAGAAAGTCGGTTGGGATTATCTTAAGATAGAATGTAAACTGATTTTTGTGTAAAGTAATACTTGATCTATGCTGCCTAAACTTCTCTAAGAAGGTAAAGCTTGGTTAGATTATTTTGAATTATTGTTTGAAAATGAGGTTAAGAAAGATTATTTACGCTGTTTAAATTTTATTAGAAGGGAAAGTTTGATTATTCTTCTGTAAAGTAATATTTGAATATGTGGCATGAACCACGTTGCTTAAATTTTATCGGAAGGGATTATTTTTGGTTAGATTGTATATTGATGCCTACACAAATTTGTATAAATGTTTATCTGAATATAAGGTTTAGGAAGAGGAATGGGAGAGTCTACAGAAGGTTGGGGTAAATAACAAAGAAGTAAGAGACGAGAATAAAATATAGATAGAATGACTTATACTATTTAAGCATAGATAAAGATGGGGGGCTGAGCTCAACACAAAGAGTGGTTTCTTTTTTTTCTTTTCTTTTCTTTCTTTTTTCTTGTTTTTCTTTCCTTTAATATATTACTTTTATTTTTAATCCATACGTACACAAGATATTTTAGACAGAAGGTAGTGCCAGGTGTGGGCCCTGGGAAGTCGGGAGGATTAGGGATGGGGATTTGTGGGGGGGGGTGTTAACATAGTCTCAATAAGAACAAGAATGTACTTATATACGGTTGTTTTTTTTCTCTCTCTCTCTTTTTTCTTTCTTTATATTTTTTTTCCTTGGTTTATTTTACTTTTATCAGATTAAACAACACTCGAATAAAGGCATACACCAAGGAGGGAGGTAGAGGGAAAGAAGAGGGAGGAGTAAGGAAGGAGTAAGGGGAATGTAAGGAGGGCGTGTGGGGAGTAAGGGGAGAAGGAAGGTTTGAGGGGAAAGGGAAGTAGGAGGGGAGTGTTAGAGGGAGAAAGGAAAGTTGGAGGGGGTAGATGGGGTGTATGGAGGATGGAAGTGTTAGGTGGGGTTGTGAATGATGAGTTGTGTTTTCTTTTTATTTTGTTTTATTTCATTTTTTTTTTCTTTTCTTATAGCAAATACTCTGTATATAAGTGATTGCAAAATGGAATGTGAAAATGAATAAAATATATTGGGAAAAAAAATTAAAAAGATAAAGCTATCTTTTCAGGTGCCAAGTCTCAAGTCCAGTTGGTGGAGTCTGGAGGGGATGTGAGAAGACCTGGGGAGTCTCTCCGTCTCTCCTGCCAAGCCTCTGGATTCACCTTCAGCAGTTATTACATGAACTGGGTGAGACAGGCTCCAGGGAAAGGCCTGGAATGGGTGGCAGATATAGGTAGATCCTCGTCTCCGATTCGCTACTCGGACAAAGTCAAGGGTCACTTCACCATCTCCAGGGACGATTCCCGCAGCCAGCTGTATCTGCAAATGAACAATCTGAAATTGGAGGACACAGCTGTCTATTACTGTGGAGAGACACAGTGAGAGGAAGTGAATCTGATGCCAAACAAAAACCTTCTCTTCAGAGCACTGTACAAATTGAGTTCCTTATAGAAAGTTAAATCTGTGCATTGAAGCAGCAGCAAGTAAATCTCCATGATGCCAAATGGGAGCTCCAAACTGACTTTGAAATAAGCAGTGTAGAACCTGTTGATCAATTTGGTGGATAAAGAGAGAGAGAGAGGGAGGGAGGGAGGGAGGGAGGGAGGGACTGCACTTTTGCGAGATTTACCTGGGTATTTTTTAAAAAGTTAAAATTTATTTAAAGATAGAAATATGGATTTGTTGTCTAGTTTTGAAATGAACAATCACCAGTTAAAACTCCCACTAGAAAACAATGGTAATTTTATTTACAACTTTGCAAAGAATGTGAACCACACACAAACACACACACACACACACACAAACACACACAGGTACATTGGACACATCGTAAATCATCAATATGTTTTCTTTATATTCCTAATTACCGTTGCAAATTTACCTCCCAGTTTTCCTTATTGGCTTAGTACTCAGACTGTGACAACCTATCAGAATCACCTAAAGTGAATACATTATCTCTGCCCCAATTACATCTCCCATTACTCTAATTCTATTGCCCTCTGCCCTTTTTTTACAAATTACCCTTTTATGCAGGGCTGGGATTCAACCGGTTTGCACTGGTTCGGACAAACTGGATGTTAATTTTACAGTTAGTTCGCTGAACTGGAAGTTGGAAGGACCCACTGGCCCCTCCCACCAGAGGTGGGTTCCTACCAGTTCGCACCTATTCGGTAGAACCGGTTCGTCAAATCTACCAAACTGGTTTGAAGAGATTCCACCAGTGGACCCGGAAAGCAGACCTCACCTACAGAAGAGGTTCCAAATTTTTTTGAAACCCACCACCGGTCCTTAGATATGATTACTCTACACTATCATGCTCGTATTTATAAAACTCACTGCCTGTGTGAAAGGTAAGGATGACTACTGTGTTTGTGGTGCAATCAGAACATTACGTGTGTTGAAGTTGTTTTAACGCAAACCAAAGATGCCTTTAAAAAACAAGTTTACATCATATTCTTATGCATGCCAGTGCTGTGTGTGAGGTAATTTAAGGTGGTTCTGACAAGTGTCATCGGCATCTTCATATCCGGTCACATGGGCAGCAAGCCACTCCCATCCAGTCACATGGATGGCAAGCCACTCCCACAAAGGAGGCCACACCCACAGAGTAGGTTCAGACAATTTTTGAAATCCACTTCTGCCTCCCACCCTGCCCCTCCCCTCCCAGGAATCTCCACATGACCCATTTTGGATGCCAGATAACCAAAAATGGTCTAAGGGAAGCCTCTGAATTCACTTTCAATATGGCAAGAACTGGATGACAAAGTATCCAGGGAAAGGACTGGAATGGGTGGCCCGCATAAGTACAGGTTCATCTTACATTCCTTACTCTGACAAAGTGAAGGGACGCTTCATCATCTCCAGGGACGATGCCAAAAGCCAGCTGTATCTGCAAATGAACAGCCTCAAAGCTGAAGACACAGCAGACTAATAGTGTGAAGGAGATACACAGTGAGAGGGTGTGAATCTAAATCCTGTCAACAACTTTCTGTACTTCTAAGCCGCTTAAACTGATTTGCACTCAAACCCTTTCCTTTTCTTTTAATATCATCAGATTTCCACAGTCTCAATATTTTCTACGTTACTCCTATTTTGTGTCTGGCTCTTTCTTCCTCCATGGTTGTCACTACTAATTGTGTACTCTTATCACCGCCTGTAAATCAGGAGAAGTTTTGACATGAAATGCTCCCTACACATTCAAGTCCATCAGCTTCTTTCGTCTGCCAGGAAATTATATATATCCTTTGGTTTCATCTTGTAGAGTTTTAGTTTTTGGAAATTCAACTGCCCAGCTTCCATGTTGCAAAGCAAGAATTCTATTTTAATTAAATGTGAGGAAACCCATTGTATGAATAATGAAAAAAAATGTATTTATGGTTATGAGGGGAAGCTCATGTTTATGTGTTTGTGTGCATATTGGGAAAAAAAACTCCTCTAATGTGAATGCTGAGATGGTTGTTTTTATTCACAAACATTCATGAATTAAGGGTAAGGTGACCAGACGTCCCGCTTTTGGCGGGACACCCCCGCCTTTTGATGCATATTCCCGTGTCCCGCCCGCTTTTTAAAAAGGCATGCTTTTTTTGGCGCTGGCAGCTCCCACCCATCAGCTGCTGGGCTGGCTCATCGTTTCGTTCTTTGCTACCTACAAATTTAAGCCAGCCCAGCCTGCCGCTCACTAATTTGATTGGCTGGACTCCAGCCAATCAGTGAGCTGGCCAACCAGCTCACTGATTGGCTGGACTCCTTAGCTGAGGACGCATGCGCGAGTTCTCCATTTTATTTCGTCTTTCTTTCTTGTTGGGGTTGCAGCTGCTGCGCTTACTCACTGGTGGTGAGTATGTTTTGTATTGTCTAATTAATTTGGTACTGTGGGAATCGGGAGGCGCTGGGGGGAGGAGACGTTGCTGGTCGCCGCGTGCTCCCTCGCTCGCGGCTGAGGAGGGGGAGGAGGGGGAAGCAGCCCGGCGTTGCTTGCGGAGGAGGAGGAGGAGGGGTGGAAGGCAAGCAGCCCGGCGTTGCGTTGCTCGCGGAGGAGGAGGGGGGAAGGCAAGCAGCCCGGCGTTGCACGCGGCGGCGGAGGAGGAGGGGTGGAAGGCAAGCAGCCCCGCGTTGCATTGCTCGCGGAGGAGGAGGAGGAGGGGGGAAGGCAAGCAGCCCAGCGTTGCACACGGCGGAGGAGGAAGCAGCCCGGCGTCGCTGCTCGCCGCGCGCTCCCTCGCTCGCGGCCAGGCTTTGGTGCTGCCTTTCCCGCTCTGTGCGTGCTGCCCAGACCAGACCTCTCTTCCTTCCGTGGAGTCCGTTCGTGAATCCATGGGATTCGCCGCGGAAGGAAGAGATATCGGGGGAGCGGCGCCGCCAGCAGAGAACGTCCCCTCACTTCTGGGCCTCCCTGCTGCTGTCCCGATGTCTCTTCCTTCCGTGGAGTCCGTTCGTGAATCCATGGGATTCGCCGCGGAAGGAAGAGATATCGGGGGAGCGGTGCCGCCAGCAGAGAACGTCCCCTCACTTCTGGGCCTCCCCGCTGCTGTCCCAATCTCTCTTCCTTCCGTGGAGTCCGTTCGTGAATCCATGGGATTCGCCGCGGAAGGAAGAGATATCGGGGGAGCGGCGCCACCAGCAGAGAACGTCCCCTCGCTTCTGGGCCTCCCTGCTGCTGTCCCGATGTCTCTTCCTTCCGTGGAGTCCGTTCGTGAATCCATGGGATTCGCCGCGGAAGGAAGAGATATCGGGGGAGCGGTGCCGCCAGCAGAGAACGTCCCCTCGCTTCTGGGCCTCCCCGCTGCTGTCCCAATCTCTCTTCCTTCCGTGGAGTCCGTTCATGAATCCATGGGATTCGCCGCGGAAGGAAGAGAGGTCGGGGGAGCGGCGGCGCCAGCAGAGAACGTCCCCTCGCTTCTGGGCCTCCGAGAGCGTGGACGCAGCGGCAGCTGCCCGCAGACAACTTCCACGCGCTTCCGGGGCTCCTGTCGCTCGGCAGAAGCTCCTGAAGCGTGTGGAAGTTGTCTGCAGGGCAGCTGCCAGCGCCCCAACCTCTCCTCCTGCCTCTTCGTGTATGGGATCGCTGCCTTCGAGAGCGTGGGAGCGGCCGCGAGGAGTCCGTTCGTGCAGCGCCCCAACCTCTCCTCCTGCCTCTTCGTGCATGGGATCGCTGCCTCCGAGAGCGTGGGATTGGCCGCGAGGAGTCCGTTCGTGCAGCGCCCCAACCTCTCCTCCCATACACGAAGAGGCAGGAGGAGAGGTTGGGGCGCTGCACGAACGGACTCCTCGCGGCCGCTCCCACGCTCTCGGAGGCAGCGATCCCATGCACGAAGAGGTAGGAGGAGAGGTTGGGGTGCTGCACGAACGGACTCCTCACGGCCGCTCCCACGCTCTCGGAGGCAGCGATCCCATGCACGAAGAGGTAGGAGGAGAGGTTGGGGCGCTGCACGAACGGACTCCTCGCGGCCGCTCCCACGCTCTCGGAGGCAGCGATCCCATACACGAAGAGGCAGGAGTCCTCTGTGGGAGCCCTGTCAAAGCGCACCTTTCCCGTGTCGGCAGCTGTAGGGACCGCCCCGCTGCTTTCTCTTCCTCCTCCTCCTCCTCCCCTTCTGCCATGAGCAGCAGCAATGGCAGCCGAGCCGGGAAATGGGTGCTTTGGCAGGGCTGTGGGAGCCCTGTCAAAGCGCACCTTTCCCGTGTCGGCGGCTGTAGGGACCACCCCGCCGCTTTATCTTCTTCCTCCTCCTCCTCCCCTTCCGCCCGCAGCAGCAGCAACGGCAGCAGAGCGGGGAAAGGAGCGCTTTTGAAGGGCTTCCGCCACGCCCCCAAGGACCGCTGACCTCGCGCCTCCGTTTCTTCTTTTTTCCCAGCCTTCCCAGTTAGCTTGCTTGAAGCTCCGAGGAGGCAGGAGGAGGGTCGCAGGAGTGGAAGTGGGGGGAGGTCTTCCCAGACGGGAAGAGCTGAGAGGCTGCCGGCCCCTTTCGCAGGAAAGTTAACTTTTCTTGGCAAAATCCTGCCCCCCCCCCCGCATGGGTGAGTGGTAGGCTGTCCTCTTCCCGCAAGCCGCCCGGAGTTACCTGTGTGTGAGGTGGGCTGCCCTATGCATTTGCGTGTGTGCGCTGGAAAGAGAGTGAAAAAGAGAGGGAGAAATAATTATATTAATTAGATAGATCAGTCTTTCTCCACCTTGGAGACTTGAAAGTGTGTGGACTTCAACTCCCAGAAAGGGAGTTGGGAGAAAGGGAGAAAGGAGGAGAGAATGAAAGGAAGATGGGGGAAAGAAGAAAGAGGTAAGGAGAGGAGGATGGAAAGGAGAGAAAGAGGGGGAGAGAGGGTAGAAAGGGGAAGAGGAAGAGCAGGAGTAGGAGAAAGGTAAGGGAAGAAGGAAGGGGAAGGAGAGGAGGAAGGAGGAAAGTAGAGAAGGGAGGGAGGGTGAAAAGAAAGAGGTAAGGAGAGGAGGATGGAAAGGAGAGAAAGAGGGGGAGAGAGGGTAGAAAGGGGAAGAGGAAGAGCAGGAGTAGGAGAAAGGTAAGGGAAGAAGGAAGGGAAAGGAGAGCAGGAAGGAAGAAAGTAGAGAAGGGAGGAAGGGAGAAAAGAAAGGGAAAATAAGGTGGTGTTATAACAGGAGGAAGGGATGGTAAACAAAGCAACCCAAACTGTATATTATAACCTATTAAATGAAATAATAAATGTATAAGAATGATAAATGTTAAAACACTTGTAACCAAATGACATGCTATATGTGATGATGGGTTTTTTTCTTTTTGTTTTGTTTTTATTGTTGTGGGTATGTGTCGTCTATGTAACAAAACAAAAAAAAAAGTTGATAGGCAAGAGGAAGGAGGAAGGAAGGAAAAAAGAAAAAGAGGGAGAGAGGAAAGAAGAAAAGATGGAACTAGAAAGCAAAGAAGGGAGGGAGGGAGGAAAGGGGAAGACAGGGAAAGAGTAGAAGGACAGAGAAGGTGAAGGTAGATAGGCAGAAGGAAGGAAGAAGGAAGAAATAGGAAAGGAGGGAAGGAGGAAGGAACAGAAGCGAAGAAATGGAAAGAGCAGAAAGACAGAGAAGGTAGATAGGCAAAAGAAATGAAGCTGAAAGAATGGAAGGAGGAAGGAAGAGAAAAAAAGAGGAAGGGAGTGAGTGAGGAAAGAAGAGAGGATGGAAGGAGAAAGGAAGGAAGAGAGGGAAAGAGCAGAAGACAGATAAGGTGAAGGTAGATAAGCAAGAGGAATGAAGGAAGAAGTGAGGAGTCTCGAGGAGGGGGAAAACATTTAGTGACCAAAGTTACAATGGCATTGAAAAAAGTGACTGATGACCATTTTTCACACTTAGCGACCATTTTCACACTTAGCGACCGTTGTGGCATCCTCATGGTTACGCGATCAAAATGTTGATGTTTGGCAACAGATTCGTATTTCTGATGATAGTTTGAAATGGTGACAGTATAAATTATTGCTGGTGTAATACTTAACAATGGTTTTTAAGGATTTCTTTTATTTATAGAATACCTTTTTTATTATTTTGGGGGGATTTTTACTTTTAAATTGTTTATAAAATGTATTTACTACAAGAAATGTTCCTTTTTGCAAATGTGATCTTTGCAAATCTTTGTGATGCAATATGTTCAGACCAGGTTTATGTGTCTCAAAGTGGCTGCTATTCTATGGGCAGGCCAGGTTGGTGCAAGGCAGCTTTGCCAGATTTGGTGTGTTTCACCCTCATTGAATTTTATATCGTATAAAGAATGGAAGGCGGAAGGAAGAGAAAAAAGGAGGAAGGGAGTGAGGGAGGAAAGAAGAGGATGGAAGGAGGGAGGAAGGACCATTTTTGCAACCATTTTTCACACTTAGCGACCGTTGCAGCATCCTCATGGTCACGTGATCAAAATTTGGTTTGGCAACAGATTCGTATTTATGCTGGTTTCAGTGTCCTGGGGTGACCTTTTGACAAAAATTTTTTTTTTAATCAAGCCCCCCCCCCCCCCCCCCCGGTAAAGGGTGTCCCTCTTTTCCAATCTGAAAATCTGGTCACCTTATTCTAGCCGCCGCATCACCAGGAAAATACCTATGCAACCCTCACTGCACAGAATAATGTAAGCCAAAACTGAATTATTCGTAGAATATAAAGCTATTTCTTTGTAGAAGTAATTAATTTAGAAGAGATGAATATCTTCTCCATCTATCTCATCTTTCATTCCAACTCTGACTTACTAATTGTGCCTCAAAATGCATTTGGGTTTTGTGGTTCTTTTCAAGGGTAAGTGGGGAGAATGTGAAAAGCTTCTACTGAATATATATGTGTGTTCTCCTTCATGTCCTGTCCCCAGCGTAGCCCTTTCAAAAGTTATAATTGCATGTTCCTTGCCTCTCCCTTTGAATCATGGAAAAGCCCTGAAACTTTGCAAACCTTTGTTTTAATTACAATAATATAAACCTGCCATTTCTGCTAAAAAGGGAAAGAATCTGACTTCACTTATTAAGACTGGAATATTTTCTGAAAGCCCCGCATGTAAGGAGACTAGAAGGAAAACTGTGAGATTATTGCATTGAGGGACTATTTTATCTGGAGTGATATGTAAATGAAGGCAAAATTTCCCCTTTAAATGATCCACTTGATTTCTCTTTTCAGGCTACACCCATCCACACAAACTTTGTGCACTTTCCTGAATTCTTTTCTTTCAATTCCCTCCATTCATTACAACGAGTCGAAATGACCCCATGGCTGAATTGGGTGTTCTTGTTAGTGCTCCTTCAAGGTAGTTTTTCTCCTCTTTAAAGAATTAAGTTCATTTTTTCCCCATTTTGTATATATAAGATTTCATTGAAAAACTCTTGTTTTTAGGAGTCCAATCTGAAGTCCAGTTGGTGGAGTCTGGAGGGGATGTGAGAAGACCTGGAGAGTCCCTCCGTCTCTCCTGCCAAGCCTCTGGATTCACTCTCAGCAGCTACTGCATGCACTGGGTGAGACAGGCTCCAGGGAAAGGTCTGGAATGGGTGGCTGCCATATGTACAGGATCATCTCCTTCCACTTATTACCCAGACAAAGTCAAGGGACGCTTCACCATCTCCAGAGATGATTCTCGCAGCCAGCTGTATCTGCAAATGAACAGCCTCAAACTAGAGGATTCTGCGGTTTATTACTGTGTGAGAGAGACACAGTGAGAGGAAGTGAATCGGATGCCAAGAAAAAACCTTCTCTTCCTCTCAACTGCTACCCGAAATGATTCAGTCAAAGGAAGTTGTGTATTTGAACTTAAAAGCTGAAGATAAATCTCCATCATGTCTTGTTCTCTCAAATCTGATCTGTGTAGAAACATTGTGGAACCTTGTTAACACTTTGATGTTGGGAAAAAAGGGAATTTCCAGGTTTTATAATAAGAAATACGGATTGATGTCCCACAGATCTTCCCTGATATCTTGGAAATTCTGAGTCCCTTGATTCTTAGTTTTACCAAATCCCCATGTTTTTTGTTTTTTTTAAGACATGTTCTTCCATTTTAATTCTTTCTATATCTATGTATTTATTCAACCTCCTCAATCCTGAAGTTCTCTCCCCTTAGTAGCATTGAGCCAAGGGATGTAAACATTGGTCACTGGAGGCCTCTTCTCCCAGAATCCCTCTGAGACTCTATTTTTTAAACTGCCTTCCCCCCTTGATATAATCTCTTGATTACTCCTGCCGCAATTTCACATCAAAGAAATGGATGGGCTGACCTGCCTTACTCCTTAATAACCTTTGGAGAGTAAATGAAACTTGGCGCCATCCATCAACTATCTTGCTTAACAGCAAAATGATTTGAAAATCATTTGTATAAGTTCTGTCTGAAAAATCTCTAAGTGAATGTGCTGAGCGCCTCTTTTATCCCAATCAATATGTAAATCAGAACATGATTCCCCTTTAAATAAGCTGCATGGTTTCCCATTTCAGGCTGTACCCAAGAACACCAAGTTTGCATGGTTCCTAAATTCTTTGCTTTCGATTCTCTCCATTCGATAAATGGAGCGAAAATGACCCCATGGCTGAATTTTGTGCACAGGTTAAGTGTTAATTCAAGGTAGTTTTTTCCCCCCTCTTTAAATAATTTCCTTCATATTCTCATTTTTGCATATAGAAGGTTTCATTCAAATGTGTTTTTTTCTTTTTGGGAGGCCAATCTCAAGTCCAGTTGGTGGAGTCAGGAGGGGATGTGAGAAGTCCTGGAGAGTCTCTCCATCTCTCCTGCCAAGCCTCTGGATTCACCTTCCGCAGCTATCCCATGAACTGGATGAGGCAGGCTCTAGGTAAAGGCCTGGAATGAGTGGCCTTCACACATACAGCCTCAACGTCAACTTACTACTCAGACAAAGTCAAGGAACGCTTCACCATCACCAGGGATGATTCCCGCAGCCAGATGTATCTGCAAATGAACAGCCTCAAACAGGAGGACACAGCTGTCTATTACTGCAAAAACCTTCTCCTCCTCTGAACAACTTTCGAAATTGATTCAGAAAGTCAAATGTGGGCTTTTTAAAGTGAGAAGCAGAAGGTAAATCTCCGTATACAATTTGGAACCTTAGGTCTGATCTTCTAAGAAGCCGTGTAGAAGGTGAATGACATTTCGAGAGGTGAGAAGAAGGAAATCTCTAGGCTGTGGAACAAAATGGGTACGATAGGTTTTAAAAAGTAGCTTTGTCAGCACTCCTCCATTGAATAATTAGGAAAGAAAACCACGAGGCTCCATTGATAGAAATCAAGTGTACTTTTACTAATTATAAATGATTAGAAGCTTAGCAAAGCGAAAGACTGATTATTTAGGCACAAAAGCAAATGATATATAGAATAACCCATTCCCCTCCCCTTGGCATCCCAGTTACAGTCCAATCATAATTCTCCCAGTGTCAGATGTAAGATAACTTTGAAAGGCATCACCCAGATGGAATGTCGCTGCCGTTGGCCTTGGCGGGAAAACTCCTCTGCATGCGCAGCAAACCCCAGGATCTTCCTCCAGCACAATTAGTATTCCCCTCCCAAATACCATGCCCCTCTCCCCGTTTCAATGGCAGCTGAAGCAGCAGCAAAGCAGAGGCTGACATCCGGCCCTCCTCCGGAAAAAGGGGTTTTCAAAGTCCTCAATTTTAAGCCCAGTTTCTCAACCATTGCAGGATTAATCATACATCTAGAACAGCCCGAATTGAGTAGAGCGGAAAGCCGCTCCGTCTCCCCACCAGATGGCACCCTTAACTCAATTGGGATCAACATGGGGCCTTTATGTGAACTCACGCATTGACGCGAGCCGTAATCATCGGAGTCATCCGAGGAACTGGTGGTCATGTCCGCTCCCTCCTCCATCTCCGGCTGGAAACACTGGGGGGTATTTTCAGCAGCGAGCGCAGCTCCCCTCTCCTTCCCCAGGGCCTTGCGTGCCTTCCCTTTCCTCTTGGTAGGGGTTTGGGTGGGCGGAGGAACTTTAACGCGGCAATCCATGGCGCGATGGCCTCCTTTTCCACAATGGAGGCACATGAAAGGCTTGTCGTTGCCGGTGGAGCTTCCCTTCCCTTCACCCCTGATGTGGAATGGGGCCCTTTGAGCTGGGGGGGGTGATCTCTCTGCTTTTTCCCCTTTCACACATTGAATTCTAATCAAGTCTAGTTCAATATCCACTGTATTTTCATAGCCAGCAACAATTCGCTTAGGAAGGTGTCTGTTAACACATTGTTTGTAAATGTCCTCGTTTAATCCGAATGCAAACTGGTCCTGAACCTCTTCAGCCACCGGCTTATTTCCCTGTTTTAGGGCCATAAAATTCACCTTCCCTCGTCTCTCAATCAGTGGGTTATCAAACCTCCTTTGTAGTGCAGTCATAAAGCTATTAAAATTCCTCAGGACAGGGGAATTACATTGGTGTAAGCTCACCATCCAAACGGCCGCTTTTTCTTCCAAAGAAAATGAAACTATTTGCACTTTCATCTCATCTGACTCTAAAACTTGGCCATATTTTTCCGTATAGTTGCAAATCTGCATGACGAAAGGACCCAACCTCTTTGTATCACTGTTATATTTTGCTGGTAAGGGAGGGACTTTTGCACTTCTGCGTCTTCTGGGGGACCCCCCCACTCTGGCAACAGCCCTGGCTGGGGGGGAAGACTGTTTCTGGGTTTGCTTGCTCCCATCCCCCCTTGGCCTCTTCACCCTCCCTAAATTTATGCAAGGAGTACCTTTGTGCAGATTCTTCCGTTTGCTCTCTTTCCATTTCTCTCTCCCGGGACCTCCTCTCGGTCATAGTTTCTTTCCAGTCTGCTGGGGTTTTCCTTTGTTTCCGTCTGGTGATTCCTGCATCCAAATTCTCATAATCCTCATAGTCCTCTTTTTGCCCCACTCCCAAAATCCATCGGGGCTGAACCGCAGGCTTCTCTATCCTCAGGCCAGCTAGCCCTTCAGGTAAAGTTGGTTCTGCAGTTTCTCTATCAATCTCCTCATCATCGCCTGCTTGCAATGACATTTCTCCGTCCTTCTTGTGAGTACACCCCTCACGGTAGGTTGAAAACTCCTGGTGGGGTGTGAATGAGTCTTTTTTCGCTTACTGTGAGCACTCCTCCATTGAAATAATTAGGAAAGAAAACCACGAGACTCCATTGATAGAAATCAAGTGTACTTTTACTAATTATAAATGATTAGAAGCGTAGCAAAGCGAAAGACTGATTATTTAGGTGCGAAAGCGATTGATATATAGAATAACCCATTCCCCAGCCCTTGGCATCCCAGTTACTGTCCAATCATAATTCTCCCAAGTGTCAGGTGTGAGATAACTTCGAAAGGCAACATCCAGATGGAATGTCGGTGCCGTTAGCCTTGGCGGGAAACCTCCTCCGCATGCGCAGCAAGAGGGGCAGCAAACTCCAAGATCCTCCTCCAGCACAATTAGTATTCCCCTCTCAAATACCATGCCCCCCTCCCCCGTTTCAATGGCAGCCGAAACAGCAGCAAAGCAGAAGCTGACAATACCCTCCAAAACAAAAATGACTTTGGTCTGCATTCAGTTCTTTTGGGTTTCTTCAAATGGTCATGTTAAACAGGAGGAGAAAATATAAAACCTGTTACTGTGAACCCCTGGTACGCTCAAATATGGGAGGGAGCATACTGCTTCCCTTTTTCTGTGTTTCAGATCACCCTAGGAGCCATCCAGGCAGAAAGCCATTTTTTATGTTGCCTTTGTTACATTTGTGTTGCATTTGTGCTGATAAGTCTACACACACACATACACATACACACACACACATTCTGAGGTTTTCACTGGTGTTTGTATGTAGGTCTTTGGTTATTTGGGTTTTCTCCCGCGTAAAATTGGAAGTGTCTTTGCAACGTTTCTACGAAGTCTCATTCGTCATCTTCAGGCTGGTCGCATCTTGTAGAGTTTGAGAGTTTGGAATGTGAATATCAGTGCCTATCCTTCCTAGAAGAATGAAATATTTGGGGAAATATTTAAAAAAAGGCAGAATATTATATATTCCCAAAGGAAGAAAAGGAGAAACATGGTTATTTTTTTAAAGAGGCAGAAAGCAGCCCCCAATTTTCTTAATGGGATGAAAACCATTAAGTCACAATAGGGATGTCCCAACATCTTTTTTGGAATACAAATCCCTTCATTTCATCATCTATCTGCATTGTCCTCCACTGCCATGCAGAAGTCTGAAAATAAAACGTCAGCATGATCTTTCTAAAAATCCAAACCACCATTCTCATGTTGAGGAAACATCTGGACCAAAAGAATCTCCTCAGAGAATTAGAAAGAAATGTGTCCTCTCCTCACTTTGGACACCAGGGGGCAATATTGGCACACAAAACTCCATGACTTATGGGGGAGGGAATAAATCCATTCTAAATATATATTGTCTAATTTTGGACGTGTGACAGTTGTTATTTCTGTAATTGTTCCCTGAAAAGTCTGCCTCTCAGGAGGCTACAATCGCCCCTATGAAGACTAGAATTGTTCTAATATGAAAGGATGTGTATCATTTCTGGCTTGATTGTCAGGGGAAAAAAAACAGACCAGGTTGTTCAAATCTTTGATGGGAATGAAAATAATATAGAGGGATGTTTTATCAGGTTTTTGGCCCTGCAAAAAAAGCCAAAAGAAACGTGGATACAGATATGTACATTAATCGAGAAGATTTTGTGGGTTAAGCTACAATGGAAAGCATAAAGAAAGCTTTATTTCAGGAGTAATAGACAGGTAAAAAAAAACATGATCCTTTCTTTCTATATCTAGCAACTACATGGCGGCTATTATAGGCCCCATATGGAGTCTTGGCACTTAAACAGATTAACAGAGTTAGAAAGGAAATTATATGCAGACTCAGTGGTGTGATTCAAATAATTTAACAACCGGTTCTCTGCCCTAATGACCATTGGGGTAGGTGGGGCTCGGTGGTCATGTGACTGGGTGGGCGTGGCCAACTCAAGATCACTCAGGTCGATGGACGCTTCGCCTTAGCTGTTATAATGTAATATGAGTTAACCGGAGAGGCAGTTTCTGTAAAGCAGGGCAATAAAGATCAGGCTAGAAACAACACCAGAATGTTTCCTTCCTGCCTTCCTTACAGGATTAGCCCTGTAAAGTGAAAAAAAAACAAAAGGAGATTTCTTCTAACAATCGGTTCTCTGAACTACTTAGAAAGTTACCAACCGGTTCTAAAGAATAGGTGCGAACTGGCTGAATCCCACCACTGGGCAGACTAGTCCAATCTCCCTGTCCAAGCAGGAATCCCTACACTATTTCTGACAGATGGCAGTCCAGTCTCTTCTTGAAAGCTTCCCGTGATGAAGCTCCCTCAACTTCCAAAGGAAACTTCTGCTCCATTGGTTGATTGATCTCACTGTCAGGAACTTTCTCTCTGTAAAGGCTGATTCGTTTTACTTTGGAATGGAAACTTTTATTTTAAAAATCATCTCTGCAAGGAATGTACAAACTCAACAATGAAACCCCTGCTCTGAAGAACTCTTTTATGTCAGCCAATATGTAAATGAAAGCACAATTTCCTCTTTAAAGGCAACAGTTGACACCCACTGACACAAAGCCTGTGTGTTTTCCCAAATTCTCTCCTTTCAGTTTGCCTCCATTCATTAGAGGGAGCCAAAATGACCCCGTGGCTGAACTTGGTATTCTTTCTTGCATCCCTTGGAGGTAATGTTTCATTTCATGTAGGGGCTCCTTCCATTTGCAGTTCCTGTATATAGCAGATTTCATTGAGAGATCTTTCATTTTAGGTGTCCGATCTGAGGTTCAATTGGTGGAGTCTGGAGGGGATGTGAGAAGACCTGGGGAATCACTCCGTCTCTCCTGCCAAGCCTCTGGATTCACCTTCAGAGACTATTACATGAGCTGGGTGAGACAGGCTCCAGGGAAAGCACTGGAATGGGTGGGCTACATTTATCCAAGCTCATCTTACATTTACTACTCTGACAAAGTGAAGGGACGCTTCACCATCTCCAGGGACAATGCCAAAAGTCAGCTGTATCTGCAAATGAACAATCTGAAAGAAGAGGACACATCTGTCTATTACTGT
Organism: Thamnophis sirtalis; assembly: GCF_051295495.1. Taxonomy (NCBI): domain Eukaryota; kingdom Metazoa; phylum Chordata; class Lepidosauria; order Squamata; family Natricidae; genus Thamnophis; species Thamnophis sirtalis. The sequence continues at coordinate 133,905,153 of NW_028261384.1, forward strand.
GCGAGAGGCACAGTAAGAGGAAGTGAATTTGAGGCCGGTCAAAAACTTTCTCTCCTTCTGAGCAGCTTAAATTTATTTACACTCAGTCTTTTTATTACTTTCCTTGCTGAATTCCCTCCATTTCATACTTTCCTACATGTTATTCATTTTCCTTTCCTTCTCCATTACTTTATACTCTGTATGCTTAAACCTGAGTCAGGAAGTTTTTTAGTGTCTTACCATGTCTTTCCACACAAATGCACACATACTCTTTTTAATAATCGTACAGGGCGGGGCATAACCTTTTCCTAGGGGGTCACAGCAACACTTGTAATAACAACACAAATAATTCATACACCATTCGAAAGCCCATCAAAAACTGAGTTTATTGACACGATTTAATAGTCAGTATGACCACCATTAGCCCTTCGAACAGCATTCAAACGAGGTGGATAAGAACACAACAAATCTTCAAACAGTTCCGTTCGATTTTCCAGATTTTTCAACACAGTTTCCAAATTCATTCTCAAAGTTTCAACCGAATATCGATTTTGACCTTGCTCCTGAATCATCAGAGCTTCCACTTCATCCTTAATTATGGCCCCAATGTTCTCTGCCGGATTGAGATCTGGCGAATATCCCGGCAAGACGTCATTGCCCCAAAATTCGTGAGCCTCTCGAAAGGCAATGCATTTTATTCTGTCAATGATCCTTTGTTCTTCCGAATCGAATTTTCCAGCCATTCTTAAAGCAAATTTAACATTTAATAGCTCATTCAATTCAGTTTTTTATGGGCTTTAAAATGAGGTGTCGCGGAAGTTGTAAACTGCTGTCGATCTTGCTGTGACCCCCTAGGAAAAGGTTATGCCCCGCCCTGTATTTTTTTTAAAAAAACAAAAGAACCCTTCCTCTCTCTCTCTGTGTGTGTGTCTCTGTCTCTTTCTCTGTCTCTCTCTCTCACACACACACACAGACACACACACACACAGACACACACACACATTCTTGATGGGTGATTGTCTTTTTTTTTTTTTTGATTATTAAAACAAATTGAACAATTCATTCAGTTTATTCCATCTATTTATTTCAAGTGTGGTAATCCAACATTTATTTATCTAGCATAAACATCTGATCCAATCTGTAATGAACCATAATAATAAAACTTCCCTGTCTTAACTCTCTCTGTCTCTCTCTCTCTCTCACTCACTCACTGTGTATTTTTATAAAAAACCATGTTTTTAATGTGTATGCAAAGACATTGATAGGTGATGCCCTAAAGAGAAGCTCTTTTTACCTGAAGCAATATGTAAACCAGGCCACAATTTCCACTTTAAAGCAGCCAACTGGTTTCCCACAACACGAAATCTGAACATTTTCCTGAATCTTTTCTGGTTGATTCCCTTCCGTTCATTGGAGGGAGCAACAATGATTCTGTGGCCAAAGTTTGTGTTCTTTCTAGCAGCCCTTCAAGGTAATGCTTTCCCTTATAGCTTTTCCTTCACTTGATGGTCCTTCTATCCAGAGATGTCATTGAGACCTATTTCTCTCTAGGTGTCTGGTCAGAGGCCCAGCTGGTGCAGTCTGGAGAGGACTTGAGAAGACCTGGGGAGTCCCTCCGTCTCTCCTGCCAAACCTCTGGATTCACCTTCAGCAGCTACTGGATGGCTTGGATGAGACAGGCGGCAGGGAAAGGCCTGGAATGGCTTTGCCATATACATCCAACTTCATCTAACATTTACTACTCAGACAAAGTCAGGGGCCGCTTCACCATCTCCAGGGACAATGCCCAAAACCTGCTGTATCTGCAAATGAACAGCCTCAAAACAGAAGACACGGCTGTCTATTACTGTACAAGAGAGAGACACAGTGAGAGGAAACTGAACAAAAACCTTCCTTTCTTTCAATGAAAAATGGGGAAAATGGTTTCAGAATTCCAGTTTTACCTCCCCTGTTTGCAAGGTGATGTGAGACAAAATAAAACTGGAATGGAATAACGGTAGTCCTTGAGTTACGAACCACAAATGAGCCCAAAACACTTGTTGTTAAGCGAGACCTTTGTTAAATGAGTTATTCCCCATTTTATGACATTTCTTGCCACAATGTTTAAGAGAATTACTGCATTTGTTAAGTTAGTAATTTGGTTCTGAAGCGAATCTGGATTCCCCAGTGTTGTGGCCCAACAGCGGCTGGCTGATCTATTGGTGGAATGTGACAGCGATGAACACTATGGGACTGCTCTGGAGGCTGAGGATGACTCTGGTGTGTGTTCAGAGTCAGAGGAGGGACTAGAGAGGCCTCTTGGCCACCAGGTAGCATCTGAGTCAGGGAGCAGTGAGGAGGAACAGAGGGAGGCTGTCCCTGATGTGTATATGCATAGGGCTGAGAGGAGGAGGGAGCAGCTTTGGAAAAAGGCTCACAGAAGGAAATAGGAACAGGTGGCTACTGATTGGCCCTTCCCAGAAAGCTTAAATGTGGGGCGATGGGAGGGGAATTTTGCAGGAAACAACAGTTTACTAATCCAGGTGCAGAGAAAGTTTGGAGAATTTCGCGAGTTCAAGCCTTGTTTTCATTGAGATAATTTTCTGGGCTCCTAGCCAAGGGGTTGCTTATCTCCCTCCTTAATAGTGGCAGACATCCAAGCCGGCATCAGTATATATTAAAGGCTTTGGACAGGACACCCATTGACTTTGCTTGTCAGAAGGACGTAAAAGGTCCTCACAAGATCCCAAGTCACTGCAAAGGTCATAAATATGAGTCAGTTGCCAAGCGTCTGAATTTTGAGCATGTTACCATGGAGATGCTGCAACACTCAGTGTGACAAATGATCATTAATTCTCTTATTTCATTGATGTTGTAACTTTGTAGGGTCGCTAAATAAACTGTTGTAAGACTGAGTCTACCTGGATTTTCCTTTAGTGCCATGCAGAAGTCTGAAAATGAAACATGAGGACGATCTTTCTAAATATCCAAAATTGCCACACAGACATTGAGGAAACATCTGGACCTAAAGAATCTCCTCAGAGAATTAGAAAAATGTGTCCTCTCAGGGGGAAATGTTGAACCACGAAACTCCATGTCTTATGAGTGACGGAGGTATAAATTAATTCTAAATAGATATTGTCTAATTTTGGAAGTCTGACAGTTGTTATTTCTGTATTTGTTCCTTGAAAAATCTCTGAAGAAAAGTACCAGGAGGCTACCATGCCCCTTATGAAGCAGAGAATTGTTATATATAAAAGAGATTTGTATCATTTCTGGCTTTGTCGTCAGAAAAACTGTCCATTTAGTTCAAATCTCTGATGGGAATGAAAACAAGATAGAGGGATGTTTAGTCAGGTTTGGTGGCCATGCAGAAAAGTTTTTTAAAAAAAATGTGGGTATTGATATGTAAACTAATTCAGAAGGTTTTGTGGGTTAAGCTAGAATGGAAAGCATAAAGAGAGTTTTCTTTTTGGACTAAGAGGCAGGGAAATAAATAAATAAATAACCACGAAGGTTTCTTTTTATATATAGCAACTGCAGGGAGATTATTATAGGCCCAACATGGAATGACTTGACACCCTAATTTCACAGGTGAGATGATGGGATCTGCAGTTAAACTGAAGTCTTTGACTAGAAAAAACTTTCATAGACATTTTGCATAAATGGAGAATGGCCTCCCAGAAACCTTCTTGGTCTATAGAGATTTGATCGTCTTCATGTTTTACAGTCACTGCCCAGTAGTAACATATTTGATTAGAAAAAGAAACCTTAATAAACATTTTGCAAACAACACAAAAACATTTTTTTTTTTTATAGTTAGAAAAAAAATGGATAAATAAAAATATGAGCTCGTGAGGCTTCGGGGGGTGGATCTGCCGCCGTCGGGAGCTCAACAAAGCTCCTGCCAGGACTCTGGTTCGTATATCTTATAAGATCTATAGATATCTCCCCTTTCTGGCAGAAAGGGGCAGGGAGAAGGTCAGTCGTTAGGATCTCTTTGTAATTCATAGCTTTTTTTTTTTGCTGTGAATGGAGAAGAGGTTCAACATTAGCTGAGCCTTTACTCCGGCCAGTTTTCCGCGCTGCCTTTTTTTGCAGCCTAGGCAGATTGCCTCCCCCCCCAGGACAAAGCTAAGCTATTTAAAAGTCAATCCGGGCGGGGACCATTCCCGAGGAATTTCTTCCATTACTATTTAAAATACCAGCTTCAATTTCGCAAAAGGCTCCCTTTCTTTTTTAGCTGCGTCACAAGATGGCGATCTCGTAGCTTTTGTGTTTGATGTGACGTACTTAGTTAGCCCTACCCTCCTGAAGGCTTCTCCGTACTAATTGCTAAAAGATTAACTGAGGGGAGCAGAGACTTTGATTTTTGGCTCGCTTGATTGCTTGTCTTTTATTTTTATTTTGGAATGGCTCCCAAATCTAAACAGAAGCGCTTCCTTAATAACATATCTCCAAAAACTGCTATGAAGTCGCTACCCTTGTCTCCTACACCCTCCACGGGAGACTTGCTAACACAAGAATTTCTTCTCAAAACGCTTAATGATTTCAGACAGGAGATTAATCAACTGATATCGGATTTATGTGATCAATTTGATGCTAAAATTGCTCAGGCAAAGCAGGATATGATCGGAGTAATGACAGTCATGACAGATTATATTGCTGAAACGGAGGACAAATTGGAACTTTTGGAAGAAACTAACCTTAATCTGATATCAAAAATTCAAACGTTGCAACAGGAAATTGAAACTGCTCAAAAAGAACTTGTCATGATAAATTATGATAAGACTGCCTTTGCTATAAGAGTTAGAGGACTGCGTGAAAACCAACAGGAGAATTTGAAACAGACCTTCTTTGAGGCTTTCAGCCGCTTGGTGGGAAGTCCGGGACTTAACTTTGATTGGCAGATTCAAAGAATTTACCGCCAGAATTCCTGGGTAGCAAAACAGCGACAGCTTCCGAGGGACATAATAATATACTTTACTACAAGGGAATCTAGAAATGAGATAATACAGAGGCTTTACGGAAAGAGGTTGAGAATTGATGGGGAGGACTTGATTGTTTTTAAAGAGATACCATTTCAAATATTAAGAACAAGGAGACAGTACGCTTTCTTAACCGAAGAACTCAGAAACTCTCAGATTCCATACAAATGGGAAGTCCCAGCTGGTATTACAGTTACATTTGGCAACCAAAAACACCGCATTAATTCTGTCTGTGAAGCCCGAAAATTTTACTACGAGACCTTGAAGGCGGGACTTCCTGACTCATCCGGACCTGGAGAGAGACAAGGAGAAGGAGAAGACAAACAGCGAGACACGTGGCTACAAGGCGGAGGGTGTTGCTTTTCTCTTCCGGAAGGGCAGAAGACTAAAGAATAAAGACTAAGCGATGTTTTTAAAGCTTTATGATTTCCGTCTGGGATAAAATGGAAAAGTGGCATATCGATGATGAGACATGGAGACTGAAAGAAGCGTTGCTGATTGTGGACATATATTGTACATAAGTTTTGTCTGAACTCTAACTCAAATTGCGTATGAACTATTTTCTTAGGCGAGGAGAGCGGAAATGGTGATTTTTTTGAGTTGTGGTTTGGGACGAACGGAGTTGGGAGGTGTGTGGGAGAGGGAGGGGTAGCGAAAGCTTAACTAGATTACCTGGGGCTAGAACGCAAGCTGATGTTTGTTTGAGTTGCTATCTCAATATAAGGTTAAGAAAGATTGGTCGGAGAATCTTCAGGAAAGTGGAGTAAACATGGGAGGAGCAATGAATGTGGATAAAATATATATGTGGATATGGATAAAGGCAGGGTGGAAGGTAAAAAATTTATATGTGGAGGTGGGTAAGGATAGAAAGGGAGGTGTTGGAAATGAAAAATGAAAGAAGTATTTGAGCTTAATGGTGTTATAGAAAGGTTTGGATATTTGGATAAAAAAGAGATAACTTAAAGGTCTGAATAGATAGACAAAGCAATGAGACTTTTAGTTGGGGAATCCTAATTGATCAACTTACCTGGCTCTAATACAGTTTGAAACCCTGCAAGTAGCAAAATAACCGAAATTTGGAATGAGCTACATTGTTTAAGATTTACAGATAATGGGAAGCTGTGTTAACGTAGTGGGTTTATTGACCCTTTTTGTTTCTTTCTTCTTTTTGTGTGTGAGTGTGTGTTTTTTTTTTTTTTAATTTCTTATTTTCTACTATTTTTCCTTTTTCTTTTTGGCTTTACTTTTATTTTATTTTTTTAATTTTAAAGTTAGCTGGCCTTATTATACTCAAATGCTTGTTAAAGAATTATGCCGGGTATGGGACCTGCGAAGCCGTAAGGGGGTTAGGGAGGGGGGATTATAGGGGGGAGGGGGGAGGGTGGAATTACAGTTTCAATCCTTAGAACAATAAGAATTCACTTGTATACTGCGGCTCGTTTTTCTTTTTTTTCTTTTTTTCTTTTTCTACTTTTATTTTAAAAACAAACTGAATTGTATAGATACACCAAAGTGAGGAGAAGAGGGAAAGAGAAGGGAGAAGTAAAGAGGGAGTGAGAGGGAATGTAAGGAGGGTGAGATGGAGGGAGGGGGAGATGTCTGAGGGGGTAGGGAAGTAGAAGAGGGGAATGCTGGAGGGGTGAAAGGAAAGTTGGAGGGGGAGAAGAGAGGGTGTATGGGGGAATGAAGTGTTATGTTGGGTTTTTTTTTTCTTTTTTTTTTATGCACAGTATATAAGTGATTGTATAAAATGAAAATGAAAATGAAATAAATAAAATGTATTACAAAGAAATAATAAAAAACTACCACTTTAAAAAAAAATATATGAGCTCGTGTTTTTTTTTTTATAACTGCAACATTAACACTTCATGTTATAAATATACTTATATAGTGAAATTAGTTTAGTTTAGTTTAGTTTAGTTTATTGGAATTTGTAGGCCGCCCTTTTCCCTGAGGGGACTCAGGGCGGCTCACATAAACTAGGGAGGGGGGAGGATACAGACAACAAAATAGAGACAAATACTAAAATGGTAAACAACATACATTCATCATTCGGGAGGGGACTATCCTTATCCCCAGGCCTGACGGGCGAGCCAGTTCTTCAAGGCTGTGCGGAAGGCTTGGACGGTGGAGAGGGTGCGGATCTCTACAGGGAGCTCGTTCCAAAGGGCCGGGGCTACTGCTGAAAAGGCCCTCCTCCTCGTAGTTGCCAGCCGACACTGGCTGGCCGATGGAATACGGAGGAGTCCTAACCTATGAGATCTTATTGGTCGCAGGGATGTAATTGGCAGAAGGCGGTCTCTCAAGTATCCAGATCCACTGCCATGAAGGGCTTTATGGGTGATTAGTAGCACCTTGAAGCGCATCCGGAGATCGACAGGTAGCCAGCGCAGCTCGCGGAGGATAGGTGTTATGCGGGTGAATCGAGGAGCACCCGCAATCACTCGCGCGGCTGCGTTCTGCACTAGCTGAAGTCGCCGGATGCTCTTCAAGGGCAGCCCCATGTAGAGCACATTGCAGTATTCCAGCCTAGAGATCACTAGGGCCCGAGTGACTGTTGTGAGAGCCTCCCGATTCAGGAAGGGTCGCAACTGGCGCACCAGGCGAACCTGGGCGAATGCCCCCCTGGTCATAGCCGTTAGGTGGTGGTCAAATGACAGCTGCGGGTCCAGGAGGACTCCCAAGTTGCGAACCCTCTCTGAGGGGTATAGAATTTGACCCCCCAGCCTGAGTGATGGTATATTAGTCAAATCTTTGGGAGGAAAACACAACAGCCACTCGGTCTTTTCCGGGTTGAGCACAAGTTTGTTAACCCTCATCCAGTCCATAACGGCCTCAAGACCCCGGCTCACCACATCCACCGCTTCATTGAGTTGGCACGGGGCGGACAGATACAATTGAGTATCGTCCGCATATTGATGGTATCTGATCCCGTGCCTGCGGATGATCTCTCCCAGCGGTTTCATGTAGATGTTGAATAGTAGGGGGGATAAGACCGACCCCTGAGGCACCCCATAATTTAGGGGCCTAGGGGATGATCTCTGCCCCCCCACTAACACCGACTGCGACCTGTCCGAGAGGTAGGAGGAGAACCACCGTAACACGGTGCCTCCCACTCCCACCTCCCGCAGTCGTCGCAGAAGGATACCATGGTCGACGGTATCGAAAGCCGCTGAGAGGTCAAGGAGGACCAGGATGGAGGGGTGTCCTTCATCTCTGGCTCTCCAGAGATCATCCATCAATGCGACCAAAGCGGTTTCTGTGCTGTAGCCGGGTCTGAAGCCTGACTGGAAGGGGTCTAGGTAGTTTGCTTCCTCCAAGGACCGTTGGAGCTGAAAGGCCACCACCTTCTCGACAACCTTTCCCAGAAAGGGAAGGTTGGAGACAGGGCGATAACTATTAAGGACAGCCGGATCCAAGGATGGTTTCTTCAGGAAATATGTACAAATTAGTACATATAAAAATAAGGAAGCTTTTTTTTTTCATTCTCTCTTCAACCTTCCTCCCTCCCTCCCTCCCTGGTGGTTTATTATTTTTTTTTCAAAATGCAGTGAGTGATTTGATAATTTTTTAATCGCAGTGAAAAACAATTCCTCTTGACAATGTTATGAAATCTCTTTTATCTTAACTAATAATATACAAATATGATCTTGGTTTGCATTTGGCTCTGTGGGGCTTCTTCAAAAGGTCATATTAAAGGATAAAAGCAGAAAACATTTTCTGAACGCAAATATGCTACCTTTTTTAAAAAAATGAATTTCTAATGTGTCTCCTTCAAATATTCTTCCTGCTTCTTCATCCTTGGTTACCCTGAATCACTTTTGAAAAGTAGTGAAATTTTACAGGTCTTTGTTTCAATTACTCATCTATAAAGTCTGCTTCAGCTTTTTTACGGACAGCTATGAAAATCCTGCTGTGAAGAAGTCTTTTATCTCAAGCAATATGCAAATCAAGGCCCAATTTCCCCCTTAAAGGCCACACAGTTGGTTTCCTTTTCCAGGTCCATCAACACAAAGTTTGTGCATTTTCTCAGCTCTTCTCCTTTCAATTGCCACCCATTCATTGCTGAAAGAGCAATAATGATACTGTGGTTGAACTTGGTATCCTTACTTGTATCCCTTGGAGGTAATGTTTCCCACTGTGTAGATATTTTTCCACCTGCTGTTCTTATGTACAGGAGAACTCATGGAAACATCTTTCTTCTTAGGTGTCAGATCTGATGTCCAACTGGTGGAGTCCGGTGGGGATGTGAGGAGACCTGGAGAGTCCCTCCGTCTCTCCTGCCAAGCCTCTGGATTCACCTTCAGCAGCTCTTACATGAGCTGGGTGAGACAGGCTCCAGGGAAAGGACTGGAATGGGTGGCCAGTATAAGTACAGGTTCATCTTACATTTACTACTCTGACAAAGTCAAGGGACGCTTCACCATCTCCAGGGACAATGGCAAAAGCCAGCTGTATCTGCAAATGAACAATCTGAAAGAAGAGGACACAGCTGTCTATTACTGTGCGAAACACACAGTGAGAGGAAGTGAATCTGAAGCCTGTCAAGAACTTCTCTCTTTCTGAGCAGCTTACGCTTATTTACACTCAGTCCTTTTATTTCCTTCCTTGCTGAATTTCCTCGGTCTCATACTTTCCTACATGTTATTCTTTTTCCATTCCTTCCCCATTTATTTATACTCCGTATGCTTAAACCCGAGACTCTGTCATTCTTAAATCTGTATCTCTTGGCAGTGCCAGGAATGAAACATACTGGCAATTGCAAATCTCTACTGTCATGAAGCCTTCTGGCTTTGTTTATTTTGGACTCCTTGCCAATATTGTCACTGCATGATGGCTATTCTTACCTTGATATTTATCAGGACATTTTCCTATTCATGTGTTTGTATGCATGTTAGGGTGTGTGTCTGTGTGTGTATGTATTTGTTTTCGTAAATTTTTACGGTTGTAGGTATCCTGGTCTTGTATTCGGGTCTTTTCCCGTGTAAGATTGAGATTGTCTTGGCAATGTTTCATCGAGGTCTCACTCGCCATCTTCAGGCTGGTGTTTTCGGCTTCGTCCTTGTGCGACATATATATATGTCAGTGACGTGTAATGAGGTTTATGGCTGGTGAGGCAGCATTTTTTTTTAGATTTGTGGACTTCAACTCCCAGAATTCCGCAGCCAGGCATACTCAGTTCCGATTTAAAGCGACAGCCTTTGTTTTTCTAAACTTATTTGCTAAATAAGTTTCCTTCTTTCTTTTTCTTTTTCTTCTCCCTTCCCCTCCTTCTTCCCTCTCTCTCTGCCTCCCCCTCTCTCAAACACACAGACACACACACAGAGTTACACCAAGATTCAGAAAATGTTGGTTTTCCTCATCATCCCTTATTAGCAATACCACTAGCAGCATTTTGGCTGGGAGGTGTAGGTAGAAGTGGGAATTCATTCTACTGAAAGCATTGGATAATTAAAATTTCTCATTATATAATCACATATATAATGTGAAAGTGGAGGTGACATTTTTAATCCAGAAACATCCACCAATTAATGGGCAAAAGACAATTGTTCCTTACTTGATATATATCTGTGCTGTGGCAATCCAAACCATTGTATACAAAGTCTCTCATTTATCTTTCTTGTTCATTTACTGAATATCACATGAACATGGATAGAATCAACAGGCCGTAGCTTAAGAAGAAGCATTCATGCACACACATATTTCTTGCCACAATGCTCCAGGGAATTGTTGAAGTGGTTAAGTTAGTAATTCAGTTTTAAGGGAATGTGGGTTCCCCATTGACTTTGCTTGTCAGAAGTACGTAAAACGTGATCGCAAGATCCCAAGGGACCTCATAAGATCCTAAAAATGAGTCAGTTTCTAAGTATCTGAATTTGAGCGTGTGGCCATGGAGATGCTGCAACACTCATCAGTCATAAGTCACTTTTTTCTTTGACGTTGTAACTTTGTGTGGTTTCTAAATGAACTGTTGTGAGTCGAGATCTACCTATATTTTCCTTTAGTGCCATGCAGAAATTTGAAAATGAAACTTCCAGATGATCTTTCTAAATGTCCAAACTGCCATTCTCCTATTGAGGAAACATCTGGACCTAAAGAATCTCCTCAGAGAATTTGAAAAACGTGTCCCCTCCTCTCTCTGGACACCATGGGGCAATGTTGAGACACGAAACTCCATGGCTTATGAGTGCGGGTGGGGGAGGGAATAAATCCATTCAAAATAGATATTGTCTAATTTTTGAAGTGTGACAGCTGTTATTTCTTTAATTGTTCCCTTGAAAGTCTCTGAACAACTCCTTCCTTCCTTCCTTCCCTCCCTCCTTCGTTCCTTCCTTCCTTCCTTCCCTCACTCCTTCATTATTATTTTAATTTGTATTGTTGCCCCCCTTGAGGAATCAACTCTGGGCAATTAAGAAGTGAAAATAAGATCATACCAAAAAAATATTTTGGTCTGTGTTCAGTTCTTTTGGGCTTCTTCAAATTATCATGTCAAAGGGGAGAGGGAAAATATGAAACCTTTCTTGAACTCAGATGTGCTGCTGTTTTCATACTGTTTAACATGCCTCTTTCCAATATTCTTAGTTCTTCTTCACGGTGTGTTACTTCGAATCACTTTTAAGAAATGGTGAAATTTGTCAGGACTTTGTCTCAATTATTCTTCTGTAGAGCCAGCCTTCAATATTCTTTGGACTGGGAATCTGTATAAAAATCAATTGTGCAGGGAGTATGCAAGGACAAGTATGAAACCCCTGCTCTGAGGAAATATTTTAGCAATAGCAATAGCAGTTAGACTTATATACCGCTTCATAGGGCTTTCAGCCCTCTCTAAGCGGTTTACAGAGTCAGCATATCGCCCCCTCAGTCTGGGTCCTCATTTCACCCACCTCAGAAGGATGGAAGGCTGAGTCAACCTTGAGCCGGTGAGATTTGAACCGCTGAACTGCAGATAACAGTCAGCTGAAGTGGCCTGCAGTACTGCACCCTAAGCACTGTGCCACCTCGGCTCTTTTATCACAACTAATATGTAAATGAAGGCACAATTTCCTCTTTAAAGGCAACAGTTGGTTTCCCTTTTCCAGAGACACCCACCAACACAAAGTTTGTGCATTTCCTAAAAATTCCCTCCTTTCAATTTCCCTCCATTCATTAGAGGGAGCCAAAATGACCCCCTGGCTGAACTTGGTATTTTTTCTTGCATCCCTTGGAGGTAATGTTTCATTTTATTTAGAGGCTCCTTCCATTTGCTGTTTCTGTATATAGGAGATTTCATTGAAACACTTTTGTTTTTAGGTGTCCGATCTGAGGTTCAATTGGTGGAGTCTGGAGGGGATGTGAGAAGACCTGGGGAGTCCCTCCGTCTCTCCTGCCAAGCCTCTGGATTCACCTTCAGCAGCTATGCCATGAACTGGGTGAGACAGGCTCCAGGGAAAGGCCTGGAATGGGTGGGCTACATTCATCCAGGCTCATCTCCAATTTATTACTCCGACAAAGTGAAGGGCCGCTTCACCATCTCCAGGGACAATGCCAAAAGCCAGCTGTATCTGCAAATGAACAATTTGAAAGAAGAGGACACAGCTGTCTATTACTGTGCAAAACACACAGTGAGAGGAAGTGAATCTGATGCCTGTCAAGAACTTTCTCTCCTTCTGAGAAGCTTACGCTTATTTACACTCAGTCCTTTTATTTCTTTCCTTGCTGAATTTCCTCGGTCTCATACTTTCCTACATGTTATTCCTTTTCCATTCCTTCCCCATTTATTTATACTCAGTATGTTTAAACCCGAGTCTCTGTCCTCCTCAGATCTGTATAATATCAGATAGTTTGTGTATAAAATAATTCATACACACATGAAACTCCATGGCTTATGAGTGCGGGTATGGGAGGGAATAAATCCATTCAAAATAGATATTGTCTAATTTTTGAAGTGTGACAGTTGTTATTTCTATAATGGTTCCCCTCCTTCCTTCCTTCCCTCCCTCCCTCCGTCCCTCCCTCTTTCATTATTATTTTAATTTTTATTGTTGCCCCTCTTGAGGAATCAATTCTGGGCAATCACACACATATTTCTTGCAACAATGTTTAAGTGAGTTATTGCAGTGGTTAAGTTCGTAATTCGGTCCTTAAGTGAGTCTGGGTTCCTCGTTGACTTTGCTTATCAGAAGGACGGAAAAGGTGATCGAAAGATGCCAATTCAACATAAAGGTCATCAGATCAAATCATATCAAACATTTATTGCCAGTGCACAACATGTGTACAATGAAATTGAATAAATATTACTCATAAATATGCGTCAGTTGCCAAGCATCTGAATTTTGAGCGTGTGACCAGGGAGATTCTGCCACTCTCATAAGTGGGACAAGTGGTCATAAGTCACTTTTTTCATTGATGTTGTAACTTTGAACAGTCACTAGATGAACTAAGATAAAGTTTACCCCTATTTTCCTTTAGTACCATGAAAAAAATCTGAAAATGAAACTTCAGGATGATCTTTCCAAACATCCAAACGGCCATTCTCATATAGAGGAAACATCTGGACATAGAGAATCTCCTCAGAGAATTAGGAAAACGTGTCCTCTCCTCACTTTGGACACCAGGGGGCAATGTTGGCACCTGAAACTCCATGGCTTATAGGTGACAATGGAGGAGGGAATAAATCAATTCTAGGTAAATATTGTCTAATTTTGGAGGTGTGACCGTGACCTTGTTTCTGTAATTGTTCCCTGTCAAGCTGATGGCTTGGCTAGCACTCGGTCATTTTGGGATTCTTCAATGTAAGAAGGTCAAGGGAAAAGGTTCTTTCCTATTTAAATTATTCCCAGTGCAGTTTTTCTTTATCTTATCTTTAAACACTTTGCTGAACGGTGATTTTGCAGATGTGGATTTAATTACTGCAGTGTAACCCTAACCCTATAGGTTAGGTGGATAAACATGGCAATGGGCTCTACATGGGGTTGCCCTTGAGGTGCATCCGGCGACTACAGCTAGTCCAAAATGCAGCCGCGCGAGTGATAGTGGGCGCACCGCGGTTCGCCCACGTTACACCTGTCCTCCGCGAGCTGCACTGGCTACCTGTTGGTCTCCGGGTGCGCTTCAGGATACTGATGACCATCTTTAAAGCACTCCATGGTAGTGGATCTGGGTACTTGAGAGACCGCCTTCTGCCGATTACCTCCCTAAATCGACCAATCAGATCGCACAGACTGGGCCTCCTCCGAATCCCATCTGCCAGTCAATGTCGACTGGCGACTACACGGAGGAGAGCCTTTTCTGTTGCTGCCCCGACCCTATGGAACGAGCTCCCCATGGAGATCCGTACCCTCACCACTATCCAGACCTTCCGCGCAGCCCTCAAGATCTGGCTCTCCCAGCAGGCCTGGGGATAGGCTTCCAATTACCCGCCCGAGTGTTTGATTGCTGAATGAAAGTTGCGTTTTATTATTTTTTTCTTTGTGCACATATTGTTTTGTTTTTGACTTTGCACCCCCCTCCCCTGTGGTTGTAAGCCGCCCTGAGTCCCCTCAGGGAAAAGGGCGGCATATAAATCCCAATAAACCTCAAACCTCAAATTCTGGAATAAACATTTGGATCACTATGTAATGAACAATAATGATAAAACATTCCTGTCTTGATTCTGTGTGTGTGTGAGAGAGAGAGAAGGGGGGGGGATGTTCTTAAGTGTGAATTGAAACCCATCTTTGTATTGTGTGTGCAAAGAAATTCATAGATGAATGTCATGAGGGGTTCTTTTATCTGAAGCAATAAGTAAATCAGGGCACAATTTCCACATTAACCAGGTGGTTTTCCCACAAGAGAAAATTTGAACACTTTGCTGAATCCATTTCTGTTGATTTGATTCCACTCCATTCATCAGAGGGAGAAAGAAAAAGACTTTGTAGCCAAAGTTGGCCTTTTTGCTAGTAGTTTTTGCAAGTAATGTCTCCCTCCATTATTTTCTGTCCTTCTTTCCTTCCTTCCTTCCTTCCTTCCTTCCTTCCTTCCTTCCTTCCTTTCTTTTAATTTTTATGTTGCTTATCTTAATAAATCAACTCTAGGCAAGTAACAAATGATAAAAACACCACACAAAATAGCATCTAAAACAAAAATGAGCTACTGGGTGCTGGCGAGGGCAGAAATGAGCAAAAAACAGGCCCCGTTGTCGTGAAAAACGGGTTGTTTTTTGCTCATTCTTGTCCCCCCACCAGGAGGACTCTATAAACCTCTGAAAGGCTATTCATGACCTTTTCTTGAAAAAAAAGAGCCTGTTTTTATGAAAAACGGTCCGTTTTGGGGTGATTGCAGAGTGCAAAAATGTTTTTTTTAAAAAATTTGCCTCTTCAAAACCTTGGTGCATCTTATACTCCGAAAAGTACGGTATTTAAAAATCAACTCTGTAGGGAGTGTGCAAGGACAAGTATGAAACCCCTGCTCTGAGGGAATATTTTATCTCAACCAATATGTAAATGAAGGCACAATTTCCCCTTTAAAGGCAACAGTTGGTTTCCCTTTTCCAGAGACACCCACCAACACAAAGTTTGTGGGTTTTCTCAAATTCTCTCCTTTCAATTTCCCCCCATTCCTTAGAGGGAGCCAAAATGACCCCCTGGCTGAACTTGGTATTCTTTCTTGCATCCCTTGGAGGTAATGTTTCATTTCATGTAGAGGCTCCTTCCATTTGCTGTTCCCGTATATAGGAGATCTCATTGAACCATCTTTCTGTTTAGGTGTCCGATCTGAGGTTCAGTTGGTGGAGTCTGGAGGGGATGTGAGAAGACCTGGGGAATCCCTCCATCTCTCCTGCCAAGCCTCTGGATTCACCTTCAGCAGCTATGATATGCACTGGGTGAGACAGGCCCCAGGGAAAGGCCTGGAATGGGTGGCCTATACAGATACATCCTCATCTCCAATTCGCTACTCAGACAAAGTCAAGGGACGTTTCACCATCTCCAGGGATGATTCCAATAGTCTCTTGTATCTGCAAATGAACAACCTCAAGACGGAGGACACAGCTGTCTATTACTGTGCAGGAGACACACAGTGAGAGGAAGTGTATTTTACGCCTGTCAAGAACTTTCTGTACTTCTAAGTAGCTTAAACGGGTTTGCACTCAAACACTTTTCTTTTAATATCCTCACATTTCCACAGTCTCATTCTTTTCGACCTTAATTCATATTTTGGGAATGGGTCTCTCTCTTCCTCCCTTGTTGTCACTACTTGTTGTTTACTCTTACCACCAGCTGTAAATCAGGAGAAGTTTTGAAATAATGTGCTCCGTACACATTCAAATACATCATCTTCTTTCGTCTATAAGGAAATTAAATAAATCCTGGGGTTTCATCTCGTAGAGCTTTAGATTTTGGAAATTCAGCTGCCCAGCTTCCTCTTTGCAAAGCAAGAATTCAATTTAATCAAATGTGAGGCAACTCATTGCATGAATGCTTACAGGGACAAACCCATGTTTATGTTATTGTCTGCATATTAAAAAAAATGTATAATGTGATTGCAGAGATTATTGTTTTTATCCATGTAGGGACAATACAAAAACAATGTTATATCTATGAGATATCTGTGACATTTCAAATCAGTGAATCCAAAGCGACTCACGTAGAATAGAGTAAAGTAGAGTAGAGTAGAGTAGAGTAGAGTAGAATAGAATAGAATAGAATAGAATAGAATAGAATAGAATAGAATAGAATAGAATAGAATAGCAGAATTGGAAGGGACCTTGGAGTTCTTCTAATCCAACCCCTTGCTTCGGCAGAGAATGCTACACCATTTCAGACAAATGGTTATCCAATCTCTTCTTAAAAACTTCCAGCATTCACAACTTCTGGAATTTACTCTTATTTACACTCATTCCCTTTTCTTTTTCTTGAAATAACATCAGATTTCCCCAGTCTCATTCTTTTCTACGTTATTCATATTTTGGGTCCGGATCTGTCTTCCTGCCTTGTTGTCACTACTTGTAGTTTACTCTTAGCACCACCTGTAAATCATGAACAACCTCAAGCCGGAGGACACAGCTGTCTATTACTATGCAGACAAGGTGAGAGGAAGGGAATTTGACACCTGTCAAGAACTTTCTCTCCTCTTGAGTTATTTACACTCACTCCTTTTTCTTTTTTCAATATCATCAAATTTCCTCAGTCTCATTGATTATAGTTTGGATCTGGGTCTGCCTTCACGTTTTGTTGTTACTAACTTGTTCTCTACTCTTACCACAACCTATAAATCTGGAGGAGTTTGACATGATGTGCTCCATACACAGTCAAATCCATCAGCTTCTTTTGTCTATAAGGGCAGGAAACAAATCGTGTGGTTTCATCCAGTGCAGTTTTGGATTTTGGAATGTGATTACAGAAAGCCGATTCAGCTGCCCTGCTTCCACATCGCAAAGCAAGAAATCAGTTTAATCAAATGTGAGGAGACCCCTTCTGTGAATAATGTAAAATGTTTGTCTTCATGGTTATAAGGACAAGCCCACATTTATGTCTTTGTGCATTTATTAACAAATGTTTATAATGTCAATGCAGATATAATTTTTTTAACCATCAACAACCATGAATTAAAGGACAACAGGGAAAAATTGGTATATTTGAGACATTCTATATCAGTTAATACTAAGTGAAATGATTTATCTTTCTGAGTCCACTGTGAGAATGTTGGTGAAACAATCATTTATTATTTTGATTGTTTATCTTGTGGCATACAACAAATTGTGCTTTGTAAACCATTTTTAATTGGTTGGTCATCCGAGCTATAACGCTCATGCTAGGTAGAAATTCCCTGAGCATGGGCTCTTGCACGAGTGTTAAACTTCTAAAGACTAAACCTCTGGTTACGGTGAATGAGCCAGGTTAGATCCTTCTGTCAGGCCTGAAGTTATATTCCTTTTTAGGATCTTTGGCCTGCCACACTCTCTATTATTTCATTATGCTGTTTCATTAGTGTAGTAATTGGGAGGGGGAATAGAAAGGAGTAGAATTGTGGAATGTGTTGTTGTCATTCCTTTCTAGAAGCCCAAGGTCATCTTTTGTCTCTGCATCTCTACACCTGACTGGAACCAGCTGGGTGGAGATGCCAGCGTGGCCGAAGAAGATTGGACCATGTGATGGATTTATGGGTGTTGGGATAAGATCATGAACTTTCAACTGGGTGGAATCCCTGGAAGCTTTATGATTTGGGATTCCACAGATGTGCCAACATGTCTGTCTTATTAAATTGGAACTTTAAGGATAGATCTGCCTTGGACTCTGATTTAATTCTGCATGATATTTGGAATGCTGACACCTACAATACAACATGCTGTTGCCATTTCTTTATTTCTTTTTTGAGGAATCAACTCAGGGAAAGTAAAAAAGTAACAGAAACACCACACAAATTAGGTTTCTTCAAAAGGTCATGTTAAACAGGAGGAGGAATTATAAAACAATTCCTGAATTCAGATGTGCTGCTGTTTTCATGTTTTCTAACATGTCTCTTTCAAATATTCCTAGTGGTTGTTTGTGATTTTTTTCCCTTGAATCACTTTTCAGAAATGGTGGAAATTTCTCAGTCTTTGATTTAGTTGCTCTTCTGTAAAGAGTGCTTCATTTTTCTTTGGACTGGAGAATTGTGAACAAATCAACTGTGTAAGCTCTGTGCAAGGAGAACTGTGAAAATCCTGCTCTGAGGGACCCCTTTATCTCAGCCAATATGTATATGAAGGCCCAATTTCCCCTTTAAAGGCAACGGTTGACATCCACCGACACAAAGTTTGTGCGTTTCCCCAAATCCATTTCTATCATATATTATCCATTTATTAGAGAAAGAGAGGTAGAAATGATCCTGTGCCTAAACTTTTTATTCTTACTTGTAATCCTTGGAGGTAATATTTGACACTATCTCCAGTTTCCATTAAATTTCTGTTCCTACACACAGGAAATACAATTGAAGCAATAGCAATAGCAATACCAAACCAAAGCAGATAGACTTATATACCGCTTCATAGGGCTTTCAGCCCTCTCTAAGTGGTTTACAGAGTCAGCCTCTTGCCCCCAACAATCCGGGTCCTCATTTTACCCACCTCGGAAGGATGGAAGGCTGAGTCAACCCTGAGCTGGTGAGATTTGAACAGCCGAACGGCAGAACTGCAGTCAGCTGAAGTAGCCTGCAGTGCTGCATTTAACCACTGTGCCACCTAGGAAACATCTGGATCAAACATCTTTCTTTTTAGGAGTCCAATGACAACTACAGTTGGAAGAGTCTGGAGGGGATGTGAGGAGACCTGGGGAGTCCCTCCGTCTCTCCTGCCAAGCCTCAGGATTCACCTTCAGTGACTACTGGATGCATTGGGTGAGACAGGCCCCAGGGAAAGGACTGGAATGGGTGGCCAGGATATGCTATGATGCTGCAGATTATCATGACTCTGGCAAAGTGAAGGGACACTTCACCATCTCCAGGGACAACACCAAAAGCCAGCTGTATCTGCAAATGAAGAGCCTCAAACCAGAGGACACAGCTGCCTATTACTGTGCAAGAGGCTATTCGAGACACACACAGCGAGATGAAGTGAATCTGAAGCCTGTCAAGAACTTTCTCTCCTTCTGAGCAGCTTACATTTATTTACACTCAGTCCTTTTACTTCTTTCCTTGCTGAATTTCCTCAGTCTCATAATTTCCTACATGTTATTCATTTTCCATTCCTTCCCCATTAATTGATCCTCATCTTGTACACCTCCAGATTTTGTTTTGACTACAGAATAGAAATTCAGCTGCACAGCTTCCACATTGCAAAGCAAAAATTTTACTTAATGAAATGCAAGCCTAGCCATTATATGAAAGATTAGAAATATTTGTCTGATATTTATAAGGATATCCCACTTTTGATGTATTTATGTGAATGTTAGGCTATGATTATGTATGTGTGTGCATGTGTGTGTGCGTGGGTGTCTGTGTATGTATGTATATATGTATTTGTGTATGTATGTATGTATGTATGTATGTGTATGTATGTATGTATGTATGTATGTATGTATGTATTGTTTCACAACCCCTGGTATGCCCAAATATGGGAGGAAGCATACTGCTTCCCTTTTTCTGTCTTTCAGCTCACCCTAGGAGCCATCCAGGCAGAAAGCCATTTTTAATGTTGCCTTTGTTACATTTGTGTTGCATTTGTGCTGATTAATACACACAAACGCACACACACACACAGACACACACACAGACATACACACACACACACAAAATACATACATACATGCATGCATGCATACATACATACATACATACATACATACATACATACATACATACATATATATATATATATATATATATATATATATATATATATATATATATATTTGTAGGTCTCTAGTTGTTCGGGTTTTCTCCCACGTAAAATTGGAAGTGTCTTTGCGACGTTTCGACGAAGTCTCATTCGTCAACTTCAGGCTGGTTCCATCTTGTAGAGTTTGAGAGTTTGGAATGTGAATATCAGTGCCTATCCTTCCTAGAAGAATGAAATATTTGGAGAAATTTTTTTAAAAAGGCAGAATATTATATATTCCCAAAGGAAGAAAAGGAGAAACATGGTTATTTTTTTTAAAGAGGCAGAAAACAGCCCCCACTTACCTTAATAGCCCACAGCAGATGTCAGCACTTAAGAAATAAAGAGCTTATTGAAAAGGAAAGATAAATATCTAGATAGCTCTATTCATAGGCAACACAAATACTGCAGGGAGACATCCATTCAAGACAGGGCATTTTGAAAATTCCTGCAGCAAAGTTTCAACAAAGGCAGAATGGGAGGATTAGTCTCTTCACTCAAGATCCAAAATGGGATGAAAACCATTAAATCACAATAGGGATTTCCCAACACCTTTTTCAGAATACAAATCCCTTCATTTCATCATCTATCTGCATTGTCCTCCACTGCCATGCAGAAGTCTGAAAATAAAACGTCAGAATGATCTTTCTAAAAATCCAAACCGCCATTCTCATGTTGAGGAAACATCTGGACCAAAAGAATCTCCTCAGAGAATTAGAAAAAAAAAATGTGTCCTCTCCTCACTTTGGACAACAGGGGGCAATGTTGACACACGAAACTCCATGGCTTATGGGGGAGGGAATAAATCCATTCTAAATATATATTGTCTAATTTTGGACGTGTGACAGTTGTTATTTCTGTAATTGTTCCCTGAAAAGTCCACCTCTCAGGAGGCTACAATCGCCCCTATGAAGACTAGAATTGTTGTAATATGAAAGGATGTGTATCATTTCTGGCTTGATTGTCAGGGAAAAAAACAGACCAGGTTGTTCAAATCTTTGATGGGAATGAAAACAATATAGAGGGATGTTTTATCATATTTTTGGCCCTGCCAAAAAAGCCAAAAGAAACGTGGATACAGATATGTACATTAATCGAGAAGATTTTGTGGGTTAATCTACAATGGAAAGCATAAAGAAAGCTTTATTTCAGGAGTAATAGACAGGTAAAAAACAAACATGAACCTTTCTTTCTATATCTAGCAACTACAGGGCGACTATTATAGGCCCCATATGGAAAGTCTTGGCTCTTTAACAGATTAACAGAGTTGGAAAGGAAATTATAGGCAGACTCAGTGGTGGGATTCAAATAATTTAACAACCGGTTCTCTGCCCTAATGACCATTGGGGTAGGTGGGGCTCGGTGGTCATGTGACTGGGTGGGCGTGGCCAACTCAAGATCACTCAGGTCGATGGACGCTTCGCCTTAGCTGTTGTAATGTAATACGAGTTAACCGGAGAGGCAGTTTGTGCAAAGCAGGGCAATAAAGATCTGTTCCACCACAAAACTGCGTTCGACTAAAGTGCGCTCGACGAAACCGCGTACCTGACGTCATCACAGTGCGACGAAAAAAGCATGCTGTGAGCGCTAAAGCTAAAATTAACCCCTAAACCTAATCCTAACCCTAAACCTAACCCTAAAACTAACACTTAACCTAACCCTAAACCTAATCCTAAACCTAATCCTAACCCTTAACCTAACCCTAACCCTAACCCTAACCCTAACCCTAACCCTAACCCTTACCTTAACTTGAATCGGCTTGCTTTCAAAGCCCTTTTTAAAGCGCCCTTTTTTCTCCGCGGTCGCTGTTGTTGCGCTGCTGCTAATGTCAGCGACACGCTATAATCGGGCGCGCTTTAGTGGACTGCGGTTTTGTCATGCCACGATAAAGATCAGGCTAGAAACAACACCAGAATGTTTACTTCCTGCTTTCCTTACAGGATTAGCCCTGTAAAGTGGAAAAAAACAAAAGGAGATTTCTTCTAACAATCAGTTCTCTGAACTACTTAGAAAGTTACCAACCAGTTCTAAAGAATAGGTGCGAATTGGCTGAATGACACCAGGGGGCAGACTACTCCAATCTCCCTGTCCAAGCAGGAATCCATACAGTATTCCTGACAGATGTCAGTCCAGTCTCTTCTTGAAAGCGTCCAGTGATGAAGCTCCCTCAACTTCCAAAGGAAACTTCTGTTCCATTGGTTGATTGATCTCACCGTCAGGAACTTTCTCTCTGTAAAGGCTGATTCGTTTTGCTTTGGAATGGAAACTTTTATTTTAAAAAATCATCTGCACAAGGAATGTACAAACTCAACAATGAAACCCCTGCTCTGAAGAACTCTTTTATGTCAGCCAATATGTAAATGAAAGGACAATTTCCTCTTTAAAGGCAACAGTTGACACCCACCGACACAAAGCCTGTGTGTTCTCCCAAATTCTCTCCTTTCAATTTGCCTCCATTCATTAGAGGGAGCCAAAATGACCCCGTGGCTGAACTTGGTATTCTTTCTTGCATCCCTTGGAGGTAATGTTTCGTTTTATGTAGAGGCTCCTTCCATTTGCAGTTCCTGTGTATAGCAGATTTCATTGAGAGATCTTTCATTTTAGGTGTCCGATCCGAGGTTCAATTGGTGGAGTCTGGAGGGGAAGAGAGAAGACCTGGGGAGTCCCTCCGTCTCTCCTGCCAAGCCTCTGGATTCACCTTCAGCAGCTATGCCATGCACTGGGTGAGACAGGCTCCAGGGAAAGGCCTGGAATGGGTGGCCTTTACAAGTGAAACCTCAGTTAACACTTACTACTCTGACAAAGTGAAGGGACGCTTCACCATCTCCAGGGACAATGCCAAAAGCCAGCTGTATCTGCAAATGAACAATCTGAAAGAAGAGGACACATCTGTCTATTACTGTGCGAGAGACACAGTGAGAGGAAGTGAATCTGAAGCCCGTCAAGAACTTTCTCTCCTTCAGAGCAGCTTACATTTATTTACACTCAGGTTTTTTTATTACTTTCCTTGCTGAATTCCCTCAGTTTCATACTTTCCTACATGTTATTCATTTTCCTCTCCTTCTCCATTAGTTTATACTCTGTATGCTTAAACCTGAGTCTCCATCCTTCTCCAATCTATATAAAATCCCCTGATACCTGAAGTTTTCTCCCATCACCTGGGCCATGGGAAGGTTGCCAGATATTGACAATTCCAAATCTTTCCTCCCATGGAGCTTTATTTTTCTTTATGTTTATTTTGGACTGTCTTTCTGCCATGTTGCCACTTCTTGGTGGCTATTCTCACCACCATCTATAAACCAGGAAATGGTTCGGCATATCATGCTTACCGCTCTATAAAGCCTTAGTAAGGCCACACCTAGAGAACTGCATCCAGTTTTGGGTACCACACTATAAAAAAGATGTTGAGTCTCTAGAAAGAGTGCAGATAAGAGCAACCAAGATCAAACATATGGTGAACAGTTGCAGGAACTGGGTATTTGTAGTCTAGTGAAGAGAAGGACCAGGGGGTGATATGGTAGCCATTTGCCATACTTGTTGGGCCGTCAAAGAGATGAGGTGGTCAAGCTATCTTCCAAGGCACTTGAAGGCCAGACAAGGAATAATAAATGGAAACTGAACAAGAAGAGATTCGACCTGGAAATAAGGAGATATTTTCTGACAGTGAAAACAATCAACCAATGGAACAAAAGTTGTGGGAGCTTCATCACTGCAGGCTTGGAAGAAGAGACTGAGCTGCCATCTGTCAGAAATGGTTTAGCGTCTCTTGCTTTTGTGGCGGGTTGGACTAGATGACCTACAAGGCCCTTTTCAACTCTGTTAATCTATCAAGAAAACATCTTGTTTCCTTGGCTGAAGTACTTTTCTTTGCTCTTGTTTTTGGTTTTCAGCAAGTTCTTTAGTGTCTTCCCATGTCTTTCCACACAAATAAAAAGATACTTAATAATCATATTATTTTTTAAAAACAAAAAACCCTCCTCTCTCTCTCTCTCTCTCTCTCTCTCTCTCTCTCTCTCTCTCTCTCTCTCTCTCTCTCCCTCCCTCCCTCCCCCCCTCTCTCTCTGTCACATACACAGACAGACACACAGACACACATTCTTGATGGGTGATTGTCTTGTTTTTTAGATTTTTAAAACAAAATGCACAATTCATTCAGTTTTTTCCATCTGTTTATTTCAAGTGTTGTGATCTATCATTTATTTATCTAGCATAAACACCTGATCCAATCTGTAATGAAGCATAATAATGAAACTTCCTTTTCTTAACTCTCTCTGTCTCTCTCTATCTCACTCACTGTGCATTTTTATAAAAACCATGTTTTTCATGTGTATGCAAGGACAATGATAGGTGATGCCCTAAAGAGAAGCTCTTTTATACCTGAAGCAATATGGAAATCAAGGCACAATTTCCACTTTAAAGCAGCCAACTGGTTTCCCACAACACAAAATCTGAACATTTTCCTGAATCTTTTCTGGTTGATTCCCTTCCGTTCATTGGAGGGAGCAACAATGATTCTGTGGCCAAAGTTTGTGTTCTTACTAGCAGCCCTTCAAGGTAATGCTTTCCCTTATAGCTTTTCCTTCACTTGATGGTCCTTCTATCCAGAGATGTTATTGAGACCTATTTCTCTCTAAGTGTCTGGTCAGAGGCCCAGCTGGTAGAGTCTGTAGAGGACTTGAGAAGACCTGGGGAGTCCCTCCGTCTCTCCTGCCAAGACTCTGAATTCACCTTCAGCAGCTACTGGATGGCTTGGATGAGACAGGCCCAGGGAAAGGCCTGGAATGGCTTTGCCATATAGATCAAACTTCATCTAACATTTACTACTCAGACAAAGTCAAGGGACGCTTCACCATCTCCAGGGACAATGCCCAAAGCCTGCTGTATCTGCAAATGAACAGCCTCAAAACAGAAGACACGGCTGTCTATTACTGTACAAGGGAGAGACACAGTGAGAGGAAGCTGAACAGGAGCCTTCCTTTCTTTCAATGAAAAATGAGGAAAATGGTTTCAGAATTCCAGTTTTAGCTTCTCTGTTTGCAAGGTGATGTGAGACAAAATAAAACTGGAATGGGATAATGGTAGTCCTTGACTTATGACCACAAATGAGCCCAGAACACTTGTTGTTAAGCGAGACCTTGTTAAGTGAGTTATTCCCCATTTTATGACATTTCTTGCCACAATGTTTAAGGGAATTACTGCAGTTGTTAAGTTAGTAATTTGGTTCTGAAGCGAATCTGGATTCCCCAGTGTTGTGGCCCAACAGCAGCCGGCTGAGCTATTTGGTGGAATGTGACAGTGATGAACACTATGGGACTGCCCTGGAGGCTGAGGAAGACTCTGGTGTGTGTTCGGAGTCAGAGCAGGGACTAGAGAGGCCTCTTGGCCACCAGGTAGCATCTGAGTCAGGGAGCAGTGAGGAGGAACAGAGGGAGGCTGTCCCTGACATGTGTATGCGTAGGGCTGAGAGGAGGAGGGAGCAGCTTTGGAAAAAGGCTCACAGAAGAAAATAGGAACAGGTGGCTACTGATTGGCCCCTCCCAGAGAGCTTAGAGGTGGGGCGATGGGAGGGGAATTTTGCAGGAAACAACAGTTTACTATCCAGGTGTAGAGAAACTTTGGAGAATTTCATGAGTTCAAGCCTTGTTTTCATAGAGATAATTATCTGGGCTCCTAGCCAAGGGGTTGCTATCTCCCTCCTTAGTAGTGGCAGACAGCCAAGCCAGCATCAGTCTATATTAGAGGCTTGGGACAGAACACCCATTGACTTTACTTGTCAGAAGGACGTAAAAGTTCCTCACAAGATCCCAAGTCACTGCAAAAGTCATAAATATGAGTCAGTTGCCAAGCGTCTGAATTTTGAGCATGTTACCATGGAGATGCTACAACAATCAGTGTGACAAA
This sequence comes from Thamnophis sirtalis, assembly GCF_051295495.1. NCBI lineage: Eukaryota > Metazoa > Chordata > Lepidosauria > Squamata > Natricidae > Thamnophis > Thamnophis sirtalis. The sequence continues at coordinate 133,931,310 of NW_028261384.1, forward strand.
TGATCATTAATTCTCTTATTTCATTGATGTTGTAACTTTGTAGGGTCGCTAAATAAACGGTTGTAAGACTGAGTCTACGTGGATTTTCCTTTAGTGCCATGCAGAAGTCTGAAAATGAAACATGAGGACGATCTTTCTAAATATCCAAACTGCCACACAGACATTGAGGAAACATCTGGACCTAAAGAATCTCCACAGAGAATTAGAAAAATGTGTCCTCTCAGGGGGCAATGTTGAACCACGAAACTCCATGTCTTATGAGTGACGGGGGTATAAATTAATTCTAAATAGATATTGTCTAATTTTGGAAGTCTGACAGTTGTTATTTCTGTATTTGTTCCTTGAAAAATCTCTGAAGAAAAGTCCCAGGAGGCTACAATGCCCCTTATGAAGCAGATAATTGTTATATATATGAAAGATTTGTATCATTTCTGGCTTTGTCATCAGAAAAACTGTCCATTTAGTTCAAATCTCTGACGGGAATGAAAACAAGATAGAGGGATGTTTAGTCAGGTTTGGTGGCCATGCAGAAAAGCAGAAAAAAATGTGGATATTGATATGTACACTAATCCAGAAGATTTTGTGGGCTAAGCTAGAATGGAAAGGATAAAGAGAGTTTTCTTTTTGGACTAAGAGGCAGGGAAATAAATAAATAAATAACCATGAAGGTTTCTTTTTATATATGGCACCTGCAGGAAGATTATTACAGGCCCAACATGGAAAGACTTGACACCCTAATTTCACAGGTGAGATGATGGGATCTGCGGTTAAACTGAAGTCTTTGACTAGAAAAAACTTTCATAGACATTTTGCATATAATGGGAAAACATTAATCCACCTTCAATCTACATTACATTCTTTCTATATTAATTTACCTTCCGTCATCTGCTACCTCAAGGGCTTCCCCCACAGCTGGGAAGCACTAAAGCTGCCAAATCTTATAAATAGAGAAACGCCTTCCAGAAACCTTCTTGGTCTATAGAGATTTGATCGTCTTCATGTTTTGTTGCCACTGCCCAGTAGTAACATATTTGATTAGAAAAAGAAACCTTAATAAACATTTTGCAAACAAGAGAAAAACATGGGTTTATTTGTTTTGTTTTTATTGTTAGAAAAAAATGGATAAATAAAAATATGAGCTCGTTTTTTTTTTTATAACTGCAACATTAACACTTCATGTTATAAATATACTTATATAGTGAAATTAGTACATATAAAAATAAGGAAGCTTTGGGTTTTTTTTTTTTTTTTTCATTCTCTCTTCAACCTCCCTCCCTCCCTTCCTGGTGATTTATTATTATTTTTTTCAAAATGCAGTGAGTGATTTGATAATTTTTTAATTGCAATGAAAAACAATTCCTCTTGACAATGTTATGAAATCTCTTTTATCTTAACTAATAATGTACAAATATGATCTTGGTTTGCATTTGGCTCTGTAGGGCTTCTTCAAAAGGTCATATTAAAGGGAAAATGCAAAAAATATTTTCTGAACTCAAATGTGCTACTTTTTTTTTTTTTAAAGAATTTCTAAGGTGTCTCCTTCAAATGTTCTTCCTGCTTCTTCATCCTTGGTTACCCAGAATCACTTTTGAAAAGTGGTGAAATTTTACAGGTCTTTCTTTCAATTACTCATCTATAAAGGCTACTTCAGTTTTTTATGGACAGCTATGAAAATCCTGCTCTGAGGAAGTCTTTTATCTCAAGCAATATGCAAATCAAGGCCCAAATTCCACTTTAAAGACCACACAGTTGGTTTCCTTTCCCAGGGACAACACATCAACACAAAGTTTGTGCATTTTCTCCACTCCTCTCCTTTCAATTGCCACCCATTCATTGCTGACAGAGCAATAATGATACTGTGGTTGAACTTGGTGTCCTTATTAGTATCCCTTGGAGGTAATGTTTCCCCCGTGTAGATATTTTTTCCATCTGTTGTTCTTATGTACAGGAGAACTCATGGAAACATCTTTCTTCGTAGGTGTCAGATCTGATGTTCAATTGGTGGAGTCTGGAGGGGATGTGAGGAAACCTGGAGAGTCCCTCCGTCTCTCCTGCCAAGCCTCTGGATTCACTTTTAGTGACTATTACATGCACTGGGTGAGACAGGCTCCAGGGAAAGGACTGGAATGGGTGGCATGGATTCAGGTAACTAGTACCTACTACTCAGACAAAGTCAAGGGACGCTTCACCATCTCCAGGGACAATGCCAAAAGCCAGGTGTATCTGCAAATGAACAATCTGAAAGAAGAGGACACAGCTGTCTATTACTGTGCGAGAGGCACAGTGAGAGGAAGTGAATCTGAAGCCTGTCAAGAACCTTCTCTGCCTCTGAAGAGCTTACACTTATTTGCACTCAGTCCTTTTATTTCCTTCCTTGCTGAATTTCCTCGGTCTCATACTTTCCTACATATTATTCCTTTTCCATTCCTTCCCCATTTATTTATACTCAGTATGCTTAAACCAGAGTCTCTGTCATTCTTAAATCTGTATATTCTTGGCAGTTTCAGGAATGAAACATACTGGCAATTGCAAATCTCTACTGTCATGAAGCCTTCTGGCTTTGTTTATTTTGGACTCCTTGCCAATATTGTCACTGCATGATGGCTATTCTTACCTTGATATTTATATTATATCTTCAGGAATGAGACAGAGGCTCGTGTCCGGTAACTCTGTAACCAATTTATTGTAACACACTTGTAACAGTAACAGGAAACAACCAGGCAGGGTGCTGGTTTTACAATGTAGCAACAGGAGGATGATCTGTATGGAGAGAGAGGCAGCGAAGCAGCTCCAACTGGACTGGAGAGTTCGTCTGCTCTGGCTCTGAACAACTGACAGTTTAACGAGTCTGCCTTTTATAGTTCCTCAGACTCGCGCGCCTGACAGCCCGGCAACTGACAGGCGCGTCTGATTGGCTAAGACGCGCCTGGCTGCTGCCGAGCTGTCATTTGTAACAGCGAGGACTAACTTTAACTATACAACACTTCTTCCCCCCCAGCTGTGCGCATGCGTGATGTTTGCGCACGCGTAGTCTTGTAAGTACACAGGAGAACGGCGGACACGCCCCGAACGCCGCAATTGCATTGCAGGTGGATCATCGCAGTGATGTCCCTGTCTGAGCTCCTCCCCTCGGGGAGTGAAGCTCCAGGTGACATCTGATGGCCGAGGAACCCTGAATGGATGACTCCCACTGAATGGTAAGCTGGGCGAAGGGGGCGCGGCCAAGGATGTTGTCGGCTTGTGACTAGGCCGGTAGGCGGCCTCTGGAAGGGGAAGGCTAGGTCTATGTTGGCCTAAACGTAATGGGTTGGGGTTTTCGACTCCGGATTGAGAAGCAACGCTGGGCTGTGATACTGAACTAGGCTGGCCTGGATTGGAGAAGGCTGGAGAGTTGTGGTTATTTAATTGCGGTTGCGGATTCAGGTCTGGCTGAGAAACGGTTAAGCCAGGACCTTGCGTGTCGGCTTGAGAATTATTTTCTGATGCCCATATTGTCTCAATTGGTCCAGGTGTCTTCTCCAGGTTGATCCATCTGAAACTCGAATCCTGTAGGAAACGGGCCCTGTTAATTCGGTTATAATTGCGGGCACCCATCTCGTCTCTCCTCCATAGTTTCTAGCCCAAACAACGGTTAAGCCAGGACCTTGCGTGTCGGCTTGAGAATTATTTTCTGATGCCCGTCGTTGTCTCAATTGGTCCAGGTGTCTTCTCCAGGTTGATCCATCTGAAACTCGAATCCTGTAGGAAACGGGCCCTGTTAATTCGGTTATAATTGCGGGCACCCATCTCGTCTCTCCTCCATAGTTTCTAGCCCAAACCAGGTCCCCAGGTTTGAAAGTGCAGGAGGGGGTTGGAGGCCCCAGGTTGCCAGACTGAATTCCTGAATAGATGGGATGCAATCTATCCAGGGTGGTCCGCAGGCGCCTGCCCATCAACATCTCCGCGGGGCTTTTCTTTGTCAGGGGGCAAGGTGTGGAGTGCTGTGCCAATAAGTAAGCATCCACCCTTGCCTGCCAGTCTCCACGGTTTAGACGGCCCAAAGCCTCCTTGGCAGATCTAACCGCCCTTTCCACTCGGCCATTGCTGGCCGGGTGGTAAGGGGCAACCAGCGCGTGGCGGACCCCTTGCTCGGCCAGGTATGTTTGGAACATTATGGACGTGAATTGCGGGCCGTTGTCGGACACTACTGTGTCCGGCAACCCGTGGGTTGCGAACAATCGTCGCAAGGCTCGCACAGTACTGTCAGATGTGGTGGAGTGCATGAGCAATACTTCCACCCATCGAGAGTACGCGTCCACAACTATAAGGAAAGTCTGGCCATGAAAGGGGCCACCAAAATCTATATGTATTCTAGACCAGGGACCCCGAGGCATCTCCCATTCCCGGGAGGGAGAGGAAGGAGGAGATGGTCGGGACTGCTGGCATGTTTCGCATTTGGCGACCCAGGCCTCGATCTCGGCATCTAAACCTGGCCACCAAACGAAACTGCGAGCAAGGGCCTTCATTCTGCTGACTCCGGGGTGACTTTCATGGAGGCGTTGCAGAATCTGTTGTCGGAGGACCGTTGGGATGACCACACGGTCGCCCCACAGTAGGCAGCCTGAATGTATGGAAAGCTCCCACTGTCTGTTCTTGAAGTGCTTGAACTGTGGTGGTAACTCACCCGCAGGCCAGCCTCTCAGGACCCAGTTCAATAGCTGTGACAGTGTGGGGTCAGACCGAGAGTAGGCGGCCACATCGGTAGAAGTCAATGGCAATTCTAACTGAGCAATTGCCAGAACAGAACGGCAAGGAACCGCTTGATCTTCCATGTCCAGAAGAGGGCAGCGACTAAGGGCATCTGCATGCCCTATTTGCTTTCCCGGACGGTAGCACAGGGCGTAAGAATACGCCGCTAAGAACTCCGTCCAGCGGGTCATCCTTGGGGACAGGATAGGAGGGGTCGGTCTATCACCAGCCAGTAGCCCAAGGAGTGGCTTATGGTCTGTGAATAAGGTGAAGTGCCGCCCGTATAGGTAGTCGTGAAACTTTTTGATTCCAGACACTGCAGCCAGAGCCTCCTTGTCAATCTGGCTGTAGTTCCTCTCAGCCGAGGACAGTGTTCTGGAATAAAAAGCTATGGGGGCTTCTGAGCCGTTGGGCAGGACGTGACTCAGAACAGCCCCCAAACCGACGGGGGAGGCATCACATGCTAGAGTCAGGGGCATCTTGTCGCTATATTGCACTAAGACTGCCTCTGACGTCAGCAGGGATTTGACAGCCACGAACGCATGCGCTTCGCGGCTGCCCCATTGCCAAGGCGCGGATCGGTCGAGCAACCGATGTAGCGGCTCGCCTAGTGATGCCTTGTGAGGGATGAAAGGCGCATAGAAATTTAGAAGCCCCAGGAACGATTGGAGCTGCGCCTTTGTAGTAGGAGTGGGAGCGTTCCTGATAGCTGCCAATTTAGAAGGGGTAGGATGAATTCCCTGGGCATCAATTGTGAAGCCCAGGAAATCCACTTGGGGCACAGCAAAGAAACATTTGCTGCGTTTAAATTTAAGACCCGCGCCCCTGAAACGATCGAGGACTTTCCTCAGTACTTTGATGAGGTCTGAGCGGCTGTTTGCAGCGATCAGGATGTCATCAAAGTAAGGTACCACTCCAGGGAGCCCATGGAGCAGACGTTCCATGAGGCTCTGGAAAATCCCCGGGGCAACGGAAACGCCGAATTGAAGGCGGCGACAACGGAAAGCCCCCCGGTGGGTGACGATGGTTTGGGCAGCCGCCGCATCGTCATCCACAGGGAGTTGCTGGTAGGCCTGCGCCATATCCAGTTTAGCGAAAATACGGCCCTGCCCCAAGGAATGGAGCAGGTGCTGTACAACAGGGACTGGATAGGGGTTTGCCTGAAGGCCAAGGTTGATGGTCGACTTATAGTCGGCGCAGATCCTAATGGAGCCGTCGGCCTTCACCGCAATCACAATGGGGGTCTCCCAAGGTGAGTGGTCTACGGGCTCCAGTATGCCCTGCGCCACGAGCTTATCGAGCTCAGCTTCAACCTTTGGCCTTAATGCAAAGGGCACCCTGCGGGCCTTCAGTCTGATTGGTGCAACCTGGGGGTCCAAGCTAAGGGATATGGGGCTTCCTTTGTAATGGCCTAGCTGGCCATCAAAGATATCAGCGTAGTCTGACAAGACTGCTGCTATGTCTGGGGGCGTGTCCGCAGTAGAATGAATCCCCTGAAGGGAGATACCCAAGGGAGAAAACCATTCTAACCCCAGAATTGCTGGTAAGGGTTTCTGAACAATTAAAGCAGGTAAAACAGCGCAAAACTTGCCATAAGAAACCCTCAAGGCATATGAACCAAGGATAGAGATGTGGAAGCCTTGATAGTCTGTTAAAATTGCGTTAAGGGGTGACAAGTGACAACGTTTTACGTGGGGGCACAACAGAGAAAAAGTGTCCCATGAAAGAAGGGATTTTGATGAGCCGGAGTCCACTTCCATCTGACACGGCTTCCCTTCAATCAGTATATTAATATTGACTTTGTCCGTACCCTGTGAGGATGAGTTGATGGAGGTGTCATGCAGAGACGAAGAAGCTTGATTGATGTTAAAGCATTCGTCTTGACGCTGAGCAGGTTTCCGCTGCTGCGAGCTCTTCGGTGGGGGTGGAGGAGGACCATGTGGAGGAGGTGGCTCGATTGCTGCAGAAGGAGTAGGAAGTGAGGCTTTGCAGACATGGGCTAAATGTCCTTTCTTTCCGCAGCGGCGGCAAACCGCTGCCTTGAAGGGGCAATTAGCCCGGGCGTGCGCTCCGCCACAGCCAATGCAAGCAGAGGAGTTTGAAGGAAAACAACTGATGGCTTGATTTTGTCAAGGCTGCTGACGGCGGGGTTGTGCCCCGAGTCTATCTACCTGAAGTTGTTGTAGATAGTCAGGCAGGGGGGCTAGCTCATCAATTAGATTTGTAATGTAAGTTGGCTGCTGGAGCGGAGGAGGCGTTGGAGCGGTTGAGGCTTGAGTGGTAGGTAACCCTCCAGCAACTGTCATCTGCGCGAGGTAGCGTTCTATTTCGCTGGACGATGAATCTGCCAACTCCGCAGCACGAGCCTCGTCTATGGCATAGACTAATGTGACCTTAGGCTTGCCCAAAAGTCTACGCCTAAGAAAAATATCCTTCAGGCCACAGACGAATTGCTCTGCGAGGTTTGCCTCCAGATCTGGGAACTCACACTGCGCTGCAGCAACTCTCAAGGCTTGCAAAAATTGATTGACCATCTCTGCAGGCTTTTGGACTCGCCTGCGGTAAGCGAAGCGTCTGGCTATTTGAGATGGAGTAGGTGCATAGTATGCCTGCAATCCGTCTGTTAGTTCTTGCCAGGTGAGGTCGTACACCGCTCTAGGGGCGGCAAAGGACCTTGCGGTGGCAACATTTCTGGGCCACAAGCCGTAAGGAAGAACCCACATTTCCTCGCTTGAGACTGACCTTGACGGTTGTTAGCAATTAAAAAGCATTCAAACCGTTCAAGAAATGCCTCCCAGGTTTCACCTCCAACCCCAAAAGGGGCAAACATTGGCATTCCGGCCATAGCAGTTGGTTGGAGTGTAGACGATGTGACTAGAAGTGGCAGTTGGTTCCTTTTTCTTCTGGTTACAGGTCCCCAGTCCTCGTCGCCAGTATTATATCTTCAGGAATGAGACAGAGGCTCGTGTCCGGTAACTCTGTAACCAATTTATTTTAAGACAACTTGTAACAGTAACAGAAAACAACCAGGCAGGGTGCTGGTTTAACAATGTAGCAACAGAAGGATGATCTGTGTAGAGAGAGGCAGAGAAGCAACTCCAGCTGGACTGGAGTGTTCGTTTGCTCCGGTGCTGAACAACTGACAGTTTGAACGAGTCTGCCTTTTATAGTTCCGCAGACTCGCGCGCCTGACAGCCCGGCAACTGACAGGCACGTCTGATTGGCTAAGACACGCCTGGCTGCTGCCGAGCTGTCATTCGTAACAGCGAGGACTAACTTTTACTATACAACAAGTTTGCCTTCACTGTTATGAAGACTGGCATATTTTGTGAAAGTCCCCCCTGTAAAGACAAGGAAAACTATGAGATTAGTTTAGTTTAGTTTAGTTTAGTTTTTAGTTTTATTATTATTTATAGGCCGCCCTTTTCCCTGAGGGGACTCAGGGCGGCTTACAAAATATAGGGAAGGGGGTACAAAACAGGAAACATGGGACAATACATGAGTAAAAATAGTACATTAATGCACTGAGTGGCACTTTTATAGCAGTAGACTTATATACCGCTTCATAGGCCTTTCAGGCCTCTCTAAGCGGTTTACAGAGAGTCAGCATATTGCCCCCAACAACAATCTGGGTCCTCATTTTACCCACCTCGGAAGGATGGAAGGCTGAGTCAACCCTGAGCTGGTGAGATTTGAACCGCTGACCTGCTGATCTAGCAGTAGCCTGCAGTGCTGCATTTAACCACTGCACCACCTTGGCTTTTATCTGAAGTGATATGTAAATGAAGTCAAAATTTCCCCTTTAAAGGACCAACCTTGATTTCTCCTTTCAGGCTACACCCACCCACACAAAGTTTGTGCACTTTCCTGAATTCTTTCCCCTAAACACCCTCCATTCATTACAAGGAGCCAAAATGATTCAATGGCTGAATTTGTTGTCATTGTTAGTGCTGTTCCAAGGTATTTTTCCCTCTTTAAAGAATTAATTTCATTTTTTTTTTACTTTTTTATATATAGAAGATTTCATTGAAAACTTTTGTTTTTAGGAGTTCGATCTGAGGTCCAGTTGGTGGAGTCTGGAGGGGATGTGAGAAGACCTGGAGGGTCTCTCCGTCTCTCCTGCCAAACCTCTGGATACAGCTTCAGCAGCTATGCCATGAACTGGGTGAGAGAGTATCCAGGAAAAGGCCTGGAATGGGTTGCATTCATACATACAGCCTCATATCCAATTTTCTACTCAGACAAAGTCAAGGGACGCTTCACCATCTCCAGGGATGATTCCCACAGCCAGCTCTATCTGCAAATGAACAATCTGAAACCAGAGGACACAGCTGTCTATTATTGTGCGAGACACACAGTGAGAGGAAGTGAATCTGATGCCAAGCAAAAACCTTCCTCTCCTCTGAGCAACTTTCCTAATTGATTCAGAAAGTCAAATTTGGGCATGTTAAAGTGAGAAGCAGAAGGTAAATCTCCGTATACAATTTGGAACCTTAGGTCTGATCTTCAAAGAAGCCGTGTAGAAGGTGAATGACATTTCCATAGGTGAGTAGGAAGAAATCTCTAGGCTGTGGAACAAAATAGGTAAGGTACTTTGTAAAAAGTAGCTTCCTATCTAATCCTAATGCAATTGACACTTATCCAGTGGAGACAAAACATTGGTGTTGAATAAGAGTAATAATTAATTATTTCTGTTGCTCTTGCTACAATTTCATATCAAAGAAATGGATGTGCTGACATGGATTACTCCTTACTTAACGTTGGAGAGTGAATAAGACTTGAAAGCCTCCACTGTCTTGTTTAACAGGGAAACTAAAGTGAAAATACATATCCAATCGTCCCATTTTGTGCAAGTATACTTTTTGACTTAGGAGGATCAGCCCCAAAGTGTCCACTTTGAAATGTACAAAAACATTTAGCCAAAAGCAACCCTTCCCATTTTCCTCTGCACTAATAATTAAATATCTCTGTTTTGACTATCGTAAGGACTTGCCTGTAATCTCAAATTTATTGCAAGGAATTCTATTATGCCAATGAAGAGAGCATCTGATATATTAGGAAAAGAGGAATGGAGTTTGAAGAAATAAAGAAATCTAACTGACAAGGATCTACAACTATGATATTATAATGGCTTCCTCTATAATCCTCATGAAATCCACACTCACCCAATGGAAATGAAGCATTGGGGTGGAACAAGAGATGAGGTGTAATGTTTATCCTAGAAAACGAGTACAAAACTGTTACACAATAAGTTTTGGTGAACGATGAGACAGTAACAAAAGGAATAACAGTTATATATTGCTTTATTATTCTTTACACTTCACTTTGAGCGTATTGCCTCCAACAATCAGGGTCTTCTTTTCACCAACCTCAGAAGGATGGAAGGCTGTGTCAACCTTGAACCCGTCAGGATCAAACTCCTGGCACTGGGCAGAGTTTGCCTGCAATATTGCATTCTAACCACTGTGTCAGCAGGGAAATATTCATGCAATCCTCACTGCACAGAGTAATATCAACCAATGTTGCTCCATTTGTATTTCTTCCGTATAAATATATATTCAATGCCCTCAATCCTGAAGCTCTGTCCCTCTCATTGATCCAGGGACAACATTGGTCAAGAAGGAACTGTGTAGCTGATCTCCCAACTCTTGATGTAGTAAGGAGAATAAATCCTCTACTGCATTGATACCTTGTCAGAAGTTGTGGAATCATTCAAGACTTTATTAGACCTACCATAATAGAAATCTTTGCTTTCTCCTTTCAGTCCCAGGGAAGCAAGAACAGAGAATATCTGACATGAGTTTTCTTATAATTCAAAAATTATGTGAATATCACACATGTAAGTTCTGTCCAAAAAAGTCTTTAAGGCAATAAACTCAGAGGCTCTTTTATCCCAAGGAATATGTAAATCAGGGTCCATTGTTCCCTTTAAAGGAGCTGCATGGTTTCCTTTTTCAGGCTACACCAACCCACACAAAGTTTGTGCACTTTCTTTGCTATCGATTCCCTCAATTCATTACAGGGAGCAAAAATGATGCCATGGCAGAATTGGGTGTCCTTGTTAGTGCTCCTTCAAGGTATTTTTCCCCTCATTAAAGTATTAGCTTCATTTTTTTCTTCTTTTTGTATATAGAAGGTTTCATTGAAATGTTTTTGGTTTTAGGAGTCCAGTCTCAAGTCCAGCTGGTGGCGTCTGGAGCGGATGTGAGAAGACCTGGAGAATCCCTCCGTCTCTCCTGCCAAGCCTCTGGATTCACCTTCAGCAACCACTGGATGAACTGGGCGAGAAAGGCTCCAGGCAAAGGACTGGAATGGGTGGCCAACATACGTAAAGGTTCAATAGCAATAGCAATAGCAGTAGACTTATATACCGCTTCATAGGCCTTTCAGGCCTCTCTAAGCGGTTCATCTCCTTCCACTCACTACTCAGACAAAGTCAAGGGACGCTTCACAATCTCTAGGGATGATTCTCGCAGCCAGCTGTATCTGCAAATGAACAGCCTCAAACTAGAGGATTCCGCAGTTTATTACTGTTTAGACACACAGTGAGAGGAAGTGAATCGGATGCCCAGCAAAAACCTTCACTTCCTCTCAGCAGCTCTCCAAAATGATTCAGTCAAAGGAAGTTGTGTATTTGAACTTAGAAGCAGAAGATAAATCTCCATGAAATCTCTTGGACCTCAGATCTGATCTTTGAAGAAGTGAGAAATCTTATTAGCACTTTGATGTTGAAAAAAGGGTAATCTCCACATTGTGTAATGAGAAATATGGATTGATGTCCCATAGATCTTCCTCGACATCTTTGCAACTCTGAGTCTCTTAAATTCTTAGTATTGCCAAATCTCCGTCTTTTATTCTGTTTAGAAATGTTTCTCCATTTTTATTCTTTCTATATAGATAGATAGATAGATAGATAGATAGATAGATAGATAGATAGATAGATAGATAGATAGATAGATAGATAGATAGATAGATAGATAGATTCAACTACCTCAATCCTGAATTTTCTCCCTTCATTAGGATTCCGCCAAGGGAGGTAAACATTGGTCACTGGAAGCCTCCTTTCCCATATTTCCTCTGAGAATTCGTATTTTGGAATGTCTTCCCGCCTTTATGTGGTCGCTTGGTTACTCATGCTACAATTTCATATCAAAGAAATGGATGGGCTATGCTGACTTCCTCCCTAATAAGCTTTGGAAAGTGAATAAGACTTGAAGCCATCAACTATCTTCCTTAGTAGGGAAATTAAAGTGGAAACACAAATCGAACCATCTCCTTTTGTGCAGGTTTAGTTTTTGTCTTAATCCGTCCTACAATCTCCATGTAAATATTTACTGAAAAGCATTTTTCTCTGTACTAATAATTAAGCATCTCTCTCTTGACTATCATATGGATTTGCCCTTAATCTCAAATTTCTTGCAGAGAGTCATATTATGTCAATGAAGAGAATAGCTGATGCATTAGGAGAAGTGGAATACAGGTTGAAGAAATAAAGAAAAGTAAATGACAAGGAGATACAATTTTCATGCTATACTGATTTCCTGTCTGATCCTAGTCAATTCCACACTCACCCAGTGGAAACAAAGGGGATGAACAGGAGATGGGATGGAATAATTATCCTAGAAAACAAGTACAAAAGTGATACACAATCAATTTTTGTAAATGAAGCAGCTGTATCAATAGAAATAATGCTTATATATTGCTCTATAATGCTTACAGCAACCTCTAAGCTGTTTACTAAATATAACTTTTATCAGCCAAAAACAATTAAAGAATTTTGATTCACCACTATCCAGAAAGTTTTTTAGACTTTTTTGTTGCTGGGAATCCAATTACAGAGTTTGTTCGAAAAAAACAAAAAATGAAAAAAAAAAAAAGCTTGAAAACTCCAATTTTACTTTCATTGTTTACAATGTGGTCTGGTTTTAGAAACAAACTGGAATTAAAAATAGTCCATTACTATCATCGTAGAAAAGAGGAAATTAAACTAGAGCATAATCTTTCTAAATATCCAAACTACCATATAGACATTGAGGAAACATTAGGAAGATTCCTCCCATTCTCACTTTGGACACTAGGGGGCAGTGTTGTCACATGAAACTCTGCACTCAGTGGGGGATGGGCTAGGGAATAAAACAAGTGTCATTAGATATTGTGTCATTTCTGAGACATGAATTTTTTTATTACTGTTTCCACAATAGTTCACTGAAATCTCTCAGGAAAATTTCACATGTCAGGAGGATATAATCCTCACCGTAAAGCCCAAAATTTTGGATAAAATGATGTATCATTGGTCTTTGTATCCAGAGGAAGTTTCTACAATGTATAATGGTGCCTCAGACCTTTGCTGAAAATGAAAACTACAAGAAGGGACATTTTCACACACACAAACACACACACACACACACACACACACACACACACACACACACAAACCAGGGATGGGTTCCGGGAGGCACTACTGCCTGTTTACTCACGGACATGCTGTATATGCATTTGATGTGTCCTGTGAACGGATGTGCAGTACAATAAAAATTGTTTTGCACATGAGAAGAAATGAAAAACAGGCTGGTGGCGCCTATGATGCTGCCCAGAGAACCAGTTCAGGGGCATGGCAGGCCTGGGTCACTGCCAGTTACAGCCAAACCATTACCGCTTCAGCCAAACTGGTCAAAACTGGTAGGAAGCCATCACTGATACACACTCACCGAGAGTATTTATTCCTCATAGTGAAGCCATGGCTGAGTTGACAATTAAATATGAGCCAACAGTGTGCGGTGGCAGCCAAAAAAGCCAATGAAATCCTAAATTGCATTAACAGAGGGCTACAATCAAGATCACATGAGGTAATAATACCACTCTATAAAGGCTTATGGAACACTGCATCCAGTTTTGGTGACCACACTATAAAAAGATGTGGGGACTCTAGAAAGGGTGCAGAGAAGAGCAACAAAGAGGATTAGGGGACTGGAGGCTAAAACATATGAGGAACAGTTGCAGGAACTGGGTATGCCTACTTTAATGAAAAGAAGGACCAGGGGAGACATGATAGCAGTGTTCAAATATCTCAGGGGCTTCCACAAAGAAGAGGGAGTCAAATTATTCTCCAAACCACCTGAGTGTAGAACAAGAAGCAATGTGTGGAAACTAATCAAGGAGAGAGGCAACCTAAGAATAAGGAGAAAGTTCCTGACAGTGAGTGCAATCAACCCATGGAACAGAAGTTTCCTTCAGAACTTGTGGGAGCCTCATCACTGGAGGCCTTCAAGAAGAGACTGGACTACCATCCGTCAGAAATTCTGTACGGTCTCTTGCTTGGAGGGATTGGACTAGATGACCAACAAGGTCTTCCAACTCTCTTAATCTGTTAATACTTAACACCTCAATCTGTGCATCACCTGATATTGCAATATTAATGAACCAGACTTTTTTTTTTTCTCTTTTCCATAAAAGTAATATCATGTTGTGGGCTAGATACCAATCTGTACTACTACTATTTCAATTTTGATTGATGATTTGGATGAGGGAATAAATGGGGAGCTCATCAAATTTGCAGATGACACCAATCTGACAGGAGTAGCCAACACTCCAGAAGATAGGCTCAAGATACAGAAGGATCTTTACAAACTTGAACATTGGGCACTATCTAATTAAATGAAATTCAAGGGTGAAAAGAATAAGGTTCTACATTTAGGCAAGAAAAACGAAATGCACAGGCACAGTATAGGTGGTACCTTGCTCAAGAGTAGTAACTGTGAAAGGGATCTTGGAGTCCTAGTGGACAACCATTTAAATATGAGCCAGCCGTGTGCAGCATCTGCCAAAAAAGCCAACACAGTTAGCAATAGCAATAGCAATAGCAGTTAGACTTATATACCGCTTCATAGGGCTTTCAGCCCTCTCTAAGCGGTTTACAGAGTCAGCATATTGCCTCCAACAACAATTCGGATCCTCAGTTTACCCACCTCAGAAGGATGGAAGGCTGAGTCAACCCTGAGCCGGTGAGATTTGAACAGCCAAACTGCAGAATTGCAGTCAGCTGAAGTAGCCTGCAGTGATGCATTTAACCACTGCGCCACCTCGGCTCAGTTCTAGGATGCATAAACAGAGGGATAGAATCAAGATCATGTGAAGTGTTAATTCCACTTTATAATGCCTTGGTAAGGCCACACTTGGAATACTCCATTCAGTTTTGATCACCACGATGTAAAAAAGATGTGGAGACTCTAGAAAGAGTGCAGAGAAGAGCAACAAAGATGATTAGGGGACTGGAGACTAAAACATATGAAGAACGGTTGCAGGAACTGGGTATGTCTAGTTTAATGAAAAGAAGGACTAAGGGAGACATGATAGCAGTGTTCCAATATCTCAGGGGTTGCCCCAAAGAAGAGGGAGTCAAACTATTCTCCAAGGAACCTGAGGGCAGAACAAGAAGCAATGGGTGGAAACTAATCAAGGAGAGAAGCAACTTAGAACTGAGGAGAAATTTTCTGACAGTGAGAACAATTAATCAGTGGAACAGAAGTTGCCTCCAGAAGTTGTGAATGCCCAAATACTGGCAGTCTTTTAGAAGATGTTGGATAGCCATTTGTCTGAAACAGTATAGGGTTTCCTGCCTAGGCAGGGGGTTGGACTAGAAGACCTCCAAGGTCCCTTCCAACTCTGCTATTGTATTGTATTGTATTGTATTTTTATCCACCTTGGTGAATCAACTCTCAGCAAAGAATAATTGATCAATAGCAACCCAAAACAAGCAATATGTAAAAATAATATTATTGATGAGTTAAAATCCAATCTAATAAGCAAAGAACATCCCACAGGCTTGATCAATTTCTTCTGTCTGTGTCTTTTCTTTGATTCAACTCAAATTGTCTTACAAATTAATGCCTCATCATTTGGTTGGTACTCACATTTTGGGGTTTTCTTCAAGGGGACATACTAAGGGGAGAAAATGTGGGGAGGTAAAATCTCCTTAATTCAGATTTGATCTTGTTTTTCATGTTCTACATCAAAATATCTCCTTCCAAACTTTTTATTGCATGTTCTTCACCTGTCCTTTTGAATCACTTTTGAGAACTTCTGACATTTTGCAAGTCTTTGTTTTAATTACTCTAATATAAACCTGTTTTTTTCCTACATAGTTTAAAGAAAAGGAGTATCCCTTCGCTTTTATTAGGAGTGGCATGTTATGTGAAAAACAGCCATAGAAACTGTGAGATTGATGCAATGAGGGGCACCTTTAAACCTAGAAATATGTAAATGAAGGCACAATTTCCCCTTTAAAGGAGCTGCTTGGTTTCCCTTTTCAGGCTATACCCAACCACACAAAGTTTGTCCACTTTCCTTAATCCATTCCTATCCATTCCTTTCATTGGTTACAGGGAGCAAAAAATGATCCTGTGGCTGAATTTGGTGCCCTTGTTAGTGATCCTTCCATGTAGTTTTTCCCCTCTTTAAAGAATTTTTCTCCATATTCTCTTTTTGTATATAGAAGATTTAATTGAAACACTTTTGCTTTTAGGAGTCCAATCTCAGGTCCAGTTGGTGGAGTCTGGAGGGGATGAGAGAAGACCTGGAGAGTCCCTCCGTCTCTCCTGCCAAGCCTCTGGATTCACCTTCAGCAGCTATCCCATGGGCTGGTTGAGACAGGCTCCAGGGAAAGGCCTGGAATGGGTGTCTTACATAGGTACATCCTCATCTCCAATTCGCCACTCAGACAAAGTCAAGGACCACTTCACCATCTTCAGGGATGATTCTCGCAGCCAGATGTATCTGCAAATGAACAATCTGAAACCAGAGGACACAGCTGTCTATTACTGTGCGAGACACACAGTGAGAGGAAGTGAATCTGATGCCAAGCAAAAACCTTCTCCTCCTCCGAGCAACTTTCCAAATTGAATCAGAAAGTCAAGTTTGGGTATTTAAAGTGAGGAGCAGAAGGCAAATTCCCATCTACAGTTTGGAATGGTAGATCTTATCTTCTAAGAAGCCATGTGGAAGATGATTGACATTTTGATAGGTGAGAAGAAGGAAATCTCCAGGATGTGGAAGAACCTGGATAGATTGTAAAAAGAGGCATCTCTGTCTTGACTATCCTAAGGACTTGCCTGTAATCTCAAATTTGTTGCAAAGATTTTTATTATGTCAATGAAGCAGTTATCTGATATATTAGGAAAGATTTTGAAGAAATAAAGAAAAGTAACTGACAAAGAACTACAAAAATGATGCTATAGTGACTTCCTGCCTAATCCTATGGAGATCCACACTCACCCAATGGAAACGAAGGGGTTGAACAAGAGATGGTGTGGGATAATTATCCTTGAAAACGAGTCCAAAAGTGGTACACAATAGGTTTTGGGAAATGCAGCATCATTAGCAATTGGAATAGCACTTATATATTGCTCTGTAATGCTTTACAGCATTCTCTAAGGTGTTTACTAAATATTACTTTTTTCAGCCGAAAACAATGGATTAGTGAATTAGGATCCACACTCCAGAGAGAAGTTTGGATACTTTTCTGCTCCGAATCCAATTACAGGGTTTGTTGGAAGAAAACAAAAAGTCTGTGGGGGGGAATAGCTTGAAAACTCCAGTTTTATCTTTACTGATTATGCAAAATATCTTTAAAAGAAGGATAAAGTTTACTCCTCAGTTATTTTTACTAGGTATATGTACTGACTGTACCGTGGTATAGACTAACTTGGTTCTGCACCTAATAACGGCGGCAAGACTGTTGGTGGCGCAATACTGGAAGAAGGAAGACTTGCCTACAACTCAAGAATGGACATAGAAAGTTACAAACCTAGCCGAGATGGCTAAAATATTGGCATATCTTAAAGATCATTCAAATGAGAGATATAAACGAGACCGGAAAAAATGGATTGACTATATACAAAACAAATACGGGACTAAGAAATTCCAGATAGTCTACGCTTAAGATCAGGAATAATCTAAACTGTTCAAAGTTAGTGTAACAGGAAGAAGCTAAGATCAATGTAGAGATGTTATTAACCTCTTTTTTTTTAATTTCTTTTGTCTCAATATATTTTAGACTGTGTTTGTTAAAAATCTATACCGTGTACGGGCTCTGGGAAGTCAGGGGGTGAGGGAGGTGGGGTGTTAGGGGGGAGGGTAGGGTAGGGGGACATATACTATGTGTTAGATTTCAACGTAATGCGATTTCACATGTATACTGTTTCTCTTTAATATCTCCGTAAAAATAGGACAAGCTGAATACATTGACATATAGTAGAAATACACCAAGGGGAGGAGGAGTGGGATAGAAGGAAGAGGGGTAGAGGGGTATGTTAAGTATTCATGCCCAATTAATATTCATGATGCCAGCAACAGCCTCTTGCCTTCTGAGTGGCTGAAAGGCAGCAGAGGGTGTTGCCGGCATAGGGTTATAGTTGATTGGCCGAGGGACTGACGTCAGCGGTTGCTGCCTAGTCCCCGGCCAGTGATTGGTTAACTGTTTTCGTATAAATACCTTTTGGCGCGCGTTGTGTTCTTTGAATCGCTGTCAGCTTAGAATAAAGTAGTTCTGTTGTTGAACCCTGGCTGCCGCGTCGTCCTTCCTTCACTACATAAAACTGGCGACGAGGATGGGATCGTGATTCCGCGCGGCCTAGGGTAGAGAGAGAGGTTCCATCAGCCAGCTGCCACAAGCCGCAAGTCGCGCCGGCACCGAACGCTGAGGAAAAAAAAATTTCCTGTCACAACCTCCTCTCCTCAGCCTGTTACTAACTCCTGGCTAACATGAATCCTTTGCCGCCTTTCGCTCCGTTCGGCTCCGCCGGTGAATCCTGGGAAGGGTTCATGGAGCGGTTTGAGACATATCTCATAGCCACGAAGAACCAGGCTCAAACCGATGAGGAGAAGTGTAGTTTTTTTTTATCCTGCTGCGAACCTTCCATGTTCGCCTCAGCCAGAGCTATGGCTGCTCCCAGACCCGCTTATAAACTAGGTTGGGACAACCTGATGGCTAAACTGAAGGGACACTATGCCCCGACGCCTTCTAAAATTGCCCACAGCTTTGCGTTCCGCCGACGGGTGCAAAAGCCCGGAGAATCAATCAGCCAGTTCTTGGAAGCCCTACGAACGGTAGCGTCCCAGTGTGATTTCTCGAATCTTGAGGAAAACTTAGTAGAGCAATTCGTGTGCGGAGTGCGGGACGTCCATCTAAGAAGCCGCATGTTCCGCTACCACGATATTACTCTCCTACAAGCGGTGGAAATTGCCAGAGCAGCCGAGCTCTCTGAGCAGTCCACCGCTGATCTGGAACGGCTACAACTGTCTTCACAGACCCAAGGACACGTTCCATGCACTCCGCCGGCCTCCCAAATCCATGATATTGACTTTGATGACTTTCCGCCTCCCGAAGACCCGGGGCCCGACAACGTCGGCCAAGTACGAGCTCAACCCCGGCGAAGACAATCGGCTACATCAGCGGCCGCACCGCAAACCTCCAAGGCGTCTTGCCTTAGTTGCGGCGGCCGCCACGACCGCCAGACCTGTCAGTTCCGGAACGCTATCTGCCGCCGTTGCCAGAGGCAGGGGCACATTGCCCAAGTCTGCCGAGCATCCTTGCCGGCCCCTGCCTTCTTCCAAGCCAGCGAAAGGCCCCAATCGCAGCCGCGCCGCCAGCCCCCGCGGCCAACGCGCAGGGGAGACGACTGCCACAATGTGTCCTCACCGCAGGCAGTGGAGAGTTCAATCAACCAAGCCTCCGCCGGAGCCCGAAAGATAACAGCCAATGTCCACCTGGCAGGTCAGCCGTGCCAAATGGAGGTGGACTCCGGCTCCTCCCGTTCGTTGCTGTCCTGGGCCATGTTCTCCCGCCTCTGCCCTACTGTGCCCAAAACGAAGTTAGCCCCAACCCGTTTGCTCCTGAGGGACTACCAGGGAAATTTCATTCCCGTCCTAGGGTCTTTCCCTATTTCAGTTAGTTACGGCACCTTTAATGGGGAGCTGCCGATTATTGTTGTAAAAAACGCCCTGCCGGCCCTTATCGGCCTTGATTGGTTCCCGGCTCTGGGGTTGTCCATTGGGGGGGTGCACCGGGTGATTCCCTCTTCAGTGGAAGACGTCTTAAATGACTTCGCTGACGTCTTCGATGGCCAACTCGGCTGCTACAAAGGCACCCCCATCTCCCTTAGTTTAGATCCCCAGATTGCTCCCATTAGGCTGAAAGCCCGCAGGGTGCCTTTTGCCTTGAGGGCCAAGGTTGACGCCGAGCTTGACAAGCTCTTGGCGCAGGGAGTCATCGAGCCAGTAGATCACGCTCCCTGGGAGACCCCCATAGTCCTCCCGGTCAAGCCGGATGGCTCGGTGAGAATCTGCGCCGACTACAAGTCGACGATCAACTTGGCCCTTCAGGCAAACCCCTATCCAGTCCCTGTTGTGCAACACCTGCTCCACTCCTTGGGGCAGGGTTGCATCTTTGCCAAACTGGATATGGCGCAGGCCTATCAACAGCTCCCGGTGGATGACGATGCGGCGGCTGCCCAGACCATCGTCACCCATCGTGGGGCTTTCCGTTGCCGCCGCCTGCAATTCGGCGTGTCCGTTGCCCCGGGGATCTTCCAGAGCCTCATGGAGCGTCTGCTCCATGGGCTACCGGGGGTTGTGCCATATTTCGATGATGTTCTGATCGCTGCAGCCAGCCGCTCAGAACTCATCGATGTATTGCGGAAGGTCCTCAGTCGTTTCAGGGGCGCGGGATTGAAATTGAAGAGCAGCAAATGCTCATTTGCTGTCCCTAGGGTGGAATTCTTGGGCTTCTTAATAGACGCCCAAGGCATTCACCCTACACCGTCCAAGATTGCTGCCATTAGGAACGCCCCCGCTCCCACCTCCAAGGCGGAGCTACAGGCGTTCCTAGGGCTACTTAATTTCTACACCCCCTTTATTCCTCACAAGGCGTCACTAGCCGAGCCGCTGCATCGGTTGCTCGACCGATCCGCGGCCTGGCGTTGGGGCAGCCGCGAAGCGCATGCGTTCGCGGCTGTCAAAGAGACGCTGACGTCATCGGCAGTCCTGATTCAGTATAATGACAGGATGCCTCTGACGTTGGCGTGTGACGCCTCCCCGTTTGGTCTAGGGGCGGTCCTGAGCCATGTCCTCCCAAATGGCTCAGAGGCCCCTGTGGCCTTTTATTCCCGGACACTCTCCTCGGCGGAGCGGAACTACAGCCAGATCGACAAGGAGGCTCTGGCTGCAGTGTCCGGGATTAAGAGGTTCCATGACTACCTCTACGGTCGGCACTTTACTCTTGTCACCGACCATAAGCCGCTCCTTGGGCTTTTGGCGGGAGACAAGCCGACCCCTGCCATCTTGCCCCCCTGAATGACTCGCTGGACGGAGTTCCTCGCAGCGTATTCCTATACGCTGCTCTATCATCCTGGCAAGCAGCTGGGGCATGCGGATGCCCTAAGCCGTTGCCCGCTGCCGGAGATGGACACCGCCCCCGTGCCAGCCCTCTCCGTCCTCTCCATTGCCTCCTCCGGCTTTCCAATCTCGGCCGCAGACGTTGCGGCCCACACGAAGGCCGATCCAATCCTCTCCCAGGTCGCTTCCTGGGTTTTGAGGGGATGGCCAACAGACAAAGTGGCAGAGGGCTTTCGGCCCTTTAAAAATCGCCAGGCAGAAATCTCTCTCCACGGGGGTTGTCTCGTCTGGGGGGATCGGGTGCTGATCCCCGCCGCGCTTCGGCCACAAGTTCTGGATCTGCTCCACAAGGACCACCCGGGCATAGCGCGGATGAAGGCGTTGGCCCGCAGCTATGTCTGGTGGCCCTTGCTGGACACAGAGATAGCGGCCTATGTAGGCCGCTGCACGACTTGTCAAGTGTCCAGGCCCAACCCCCCCGCCGGGCCTGCTCGCGAGTGGGAGGCTCCGAGAGGCCCGTGGTCCCGCCTCCACATCGACTTCGCTGGTCCCTTCCACGGCCAGAACTTCCTGGTTGTGGTGGACGCCTACTCCCGGTGGGTAGAGCTGGTCCTGATGGGCTCTACCACAGCCGAGAGCACGGTTAGGGCCTTACGAAAGTTGTTCGCAACCCATGGGTTGCCGGATGTGATAGTTTCAGACAACGGGCCCCAGTTCACGTCCACCATTTTCCAGGAATTCTTGGCCGAGCAAGGGATCCGGCACGCGCCCATAGCCCCGTACCACCCGGCTAGCAATGGCCGGGTGGAGCGGGCGGTCCGCTCAGCGAAGGAGGCGCTGGGCCGCATGGACCGGGGCGACTGGCAGGCGAGGGTGGCAGCTTACCTGCTAAGCCAACATTCCACCCCCTGCCCAATCACCAACAAAAGCCCCGCGGAGCTCTTGATGGGCCGGCGCCTGCGGACTCCCCTGGATAGGCTTCACCCGCTCTATTCAGGGGATCAGCCGAGCAATCTGGGGGTTCTCCCTCCCCGTTCGTTTAAGTTAGGGGATCCCGTGTGGGCCCGTTCCTTTGCGGGGGAGCCGAGATGGGTTCCAGCTTCTATCATTGCCCTGACCGGCCCATGTTCTTTTAGGATCCGATTGGCTGACGGATCCCAATGGAGACGCCACCTGGATCAGCTAAGGAGGCGTCTCCCGTCGCAAGCCGGCAGCCAGGACTCCCCGAAAGACAACACCGCAATACCGGGGTCGCCCTGGGAAGCCTTCGCCACTCCAGGCCTCAACCTGTGCCAACCACAAAACACTCAAGCCGAGGGACCGCAAACAAGGGCCTTCGCCACACCAGGCCCTACCTACCAGAGCGCCACCTGCAGGGACGCCGAACTAACATCTCAACCCGTCCTAGGGAACTCGCAAGCCTACAATCACACCCCCAAGGACACTCCTCCGAGGGTTCCTCCTACGCCTGGTGACGCGGCCCCACGGCCAAGCCTACCTCTGCAGTTGAGCCCGCCTTCTGGGCCTTTTCAAAATGGCGTGCCTCGGAGCTCCACTCCCTTTGGGGAGGAGCTACCACGAGGAGGTCCTCCTCCGCCGACGACTGCCCCTGCAATGAGAAGATCTGGCCGGGTCCGGCGCCGCCCAGCATACCTCCAAGACTACGCATGCTCCGTTTCGGGCATGCGCAGAACTGGGGGGAAGGGGTGTTAAGTATTCATGCCCAATTAATATTCATGATGCCAGCAACAGCCTCTTGCCTTCTGAGTGGCTGAAAGGCAGCAGAGGGTGTTGCCGGCATAGGGTTATAGTTGATTGGCCGAGGGACTGACGTCAGCGGTTGCTGCCTAGTCCCCGGCCGGTGATTGGTTAACTGTTTTCGTATAAATACCTTTTGGCGCGCGTTGTGTTCTTTGAATCGCTGTCAGCTTAGAATAAAGTAGTTCTGTTGTTGAACCCTGGCTGCCGCGTCGTCCTTCCTTCACTACATAAAAGGGTAAACATTGTTCACTGAAAGCCTCCCCTCCCAGATTTTCTCTGAGACTCCATATTTTCAACTGCATTCCTACTTTGATGTGGTCAGTTGGTTGTTCCTGCCACTATTTCAAATCAAAGTAAGGGATGGGCTGAACTGACTTACTCCCTAAAAACCTTTGAAAAGTAAATAAAACTTGGATCAGTCCATCATCTATCTTGCTTAACAGCAAAATGATTTGAAAACCACATGTGTAAATTCTGTCTGAAAAATCTGTAAGTAAATCTGGACTGAGGGGCTTTTTTATCCCAATCAATATGTAAATCATATTAATGTATATCTCCATATACAATATGGAACCTCAGATCTGATCTTTTTTTAAAAAAGTAATTAATTAAATTGCCAACAAGTACAAGGAAATAAGTATAAAAAGACATGAAAAAATCACACAAATAAATAAAGGAAACATAGCCATAAACACATATAAAGAGTACATATAAATGGGGAGAGTAGGACAGGGGCAGTAGGCATGCTGGAGTGTTTATGCACGTCCTCTTAGGGACCTCTTAATCAATGTGTAAGGTCCATGGTAGTCAGTTTAAGGTAAAAGCTATGGGGGTTAGAGGAACTAACAACAGGAACAGGTTCGGTGTTCTAAGAAGCCATGTGGAAGATGATTGACATTTTGATAGGTGAGAAGAAGGAAATCTCCAGGCTGTTTGAACAAACTGGGTAGATTGAAAATAAAATGGGGTAAATTTTTCCCCTTCTTTAAATAATT
The DNA here is from genome assembly GCF_051295495.1 of Thamnophis sirtalis. Lineage (NCBI taxonomy): Eukaryota > Metazoa > Chordata > Lepidosauria > Squamata > Natricidae > Thamnophis > Thamnophis sirtalis. Next base: position 133,955,183 of record NW_028261384.1, read on the forward strand.
TTCTTCCATATTCTCTTTTTTGCATATAGAAGATTCATTGATTTTTTTTTCTTTTTTAGGAGGCCAATCTCAAGTCCAGTTGGTGGAGTCAGGAGGGGATGTGATAAGTCCTGGAGATTCCCTCCATCTCTCCTGCAAAGCCTTTGGATTCACCTTTAGCAACTATAGCATGGGCTGGTTAAAACAGGCTCCATGGAGGGGACTTGAATGGGTGGCTGACATAAACTCTGAGTATCCTACTCAGACAAAGTCAAGGGGGGCTTCACCATCTCCAGAGACGATGCCAAAAGCCAACTGCATCATCAAATGAACAGCCTCAAAGCTGAAGACACAGCAGTCTATTACAGGGCGAGAGACACAGTGAGGTGATGTGAATCTGAGGTGATGAAGGAACCTTCTTTTCCTCAGAGCAGCCCTTCAACTTCTTTTAGCCAAAAACGATGGATTAGTGAATTAGGATTCATCACAAAACAGAGAGAATTTTGGACTATTTTGATCTGGGAATCCAATGAGAGAGTTTGTTTGAAGAAAATGAAAACTGGAAAAAATAGTTTCTTTTAACATCACTGTTTACAACTTTGTCTGGTTTTAGAAAAAAACTGGAATTAAAAATAGTCCATTACTATCATGGTTGAAAAGAGGAAATGAAACTATAGCATAATCTTTCTAAATATCCAAACTGCCATATACATATTGAGGAAATATTACTTTGGACACTGGGGGGCAGTGTTGTCAGTTGAAACTCTATGGCCTCTGCACTCAGTGGGGGATGGGGAGGGAATAAAACAAGTGTCATTAGATATTATGTCATTTCTGTGATATGATTAGTTTATTCTTAACTCCATAATGGTTCACTGAAAACTGAGGATAGATGTGACTTTTCCTTCATGCTCTCTCTCCAGAGTAGCCCTTCCAAAAATTATAATTGCATGTTCCTTACCTCTCCCTTTGAATCACTTTGGAGAAGTGGTGAAATTTTGCAAGTCTTTATTTTAATTACTCTAATATAAACATGCCATTTCTGCTTTGAATTTACAGTAAGATAAAAGAAAAAAATGGTTTGCCTTCACTGTTATGAAGACTGGAATATTTTGTGATAGTCCCCCATGTAAAGACAAGGAAAACACTGAGATTAATGCACTGAGTGGCGCTTTTATCTGAAGCGATATGTAAATGAAGGCAAAATTTCCCCTTTAAAGGACCAACCTTGATTTCTCCTTTCAGTCTACACCCACCCACACAAAGTTTGTGCACTTTCCTGAATTCTTTCCTCTCAATTCCCTCCATTCATTAAAGGGAGCCAAAATGATCCCATGGCTGATTTTGATTTCCTTGTTAGTGCTGTTTCAAGGTATTTTTCCCTCTTTAAAGAATAAATTTCATTTTTTTATTGTTTATATATAGAATATTTCACTGAATCACTTTTGATTTTAGGAGTCCAGTCTAAAGTCCAGTTGGCGGAGTCTGGAGGGGATGTGAGAAGACCTGGAGAATCCCTCCGTCTCTCCTGCCAAGCCTCTGGATTCACTTTCAGCAGCTCTTACATGAGCTGGGTGAGACAGGCTCCAGGGAAAGGCCTGGAATGGGTTGCCTACATAAGTACAGCCTCATCTCCAATTTACTACTCAGACAAAGTCAAGGGACGCTTCACCATCTCCAGGGATGATTCCCGCAGCCAGCTGTATCTTCAAATGAACAATCTGAAACCAGAGGACACAGCTGTCTATTATTGTGCGAGAAGCACAGTGAGAGGAAGTGAATCTGATGCCAAGCAAAAACCTTCTCCTCCTCTGAGCAACTTTCGAAATTGGTTCAGAAAGTCAAATGTGGGCTGTTTAAAGTGAGAAGCAGAAGGTAAATCTCCATATACAATTTGGAAACTTAGGTCTGAACTTCAAAGAAGCCGTGTAGAAGGTGAATGGCATTTCGATAGGTGAGTAGGAGGAAATCTCTAGGCTGTGGAACAAAATGGGTAAGGTAGTTTGTAAAAAGTAGCTTCCTATCTAATCCTAATGAAATCGACACTTATCCAGTGGAGACAAAACAATGGTGTTGAACAAGAGTAATAATTAATTATTTCTGTTGCTCTTGCTACAATTTCATATCAAAGAAATTGATGTGCTGACATGGATTACTCCTTAATAAAGATTGGAGAGTGATAAGACTTGAAAGCCTCCACTGTCTTGTTTAACAGGGAAACTAAAGTGAAAATACATATCCAATCATCCCATTTTGTGCAATTATACTTTGTGACTTAGGAGGATCATCCCCAAAGTGTCCACTTTGAAATGTACAAAAACATTTAGCCAAAAGCAACGTTTCCCATTTTCCTCTGCACTAATAATTAAATATCTCTGTTTTGACTATCGTAAGGACTTGCCTGTAATCTCAAATTTATTGGAAGGAATTCTATTATGCCAATGTATGCATCTGATATATTAGGAAAAGAGGAACGGAGTTTGAAGAAATAAAGAAAACTAACTGACAAGGAGCTACAATTATGATGCTATTGTGGCATCCTGTCTAATCCTCATGAAATCCATACTCACCCAATAGAAATGAAGCATTTGGGTGGAAGAAGAGATGGCGTGTAATGTTTATCCTAGAAAAACAGTACAAAATTGTTACACAATAAGTTTTGGTAAATGATGAGACAGTAACAAAAGGAATAACAGTTACATATTGCTCTATTATTCTTTACACTTCACTTTCAGCATATTATCTCCAATAATCAGGGTCTTCATTTCACCCACCTCAAAAGGATGGAAGGCTGTGTCAACCTCGAACCTGTCAGGATCAAACTCCTGGCACTGGGCAGAGTTTGCCTGCAATATTGCATTCCAACCATTGTGTCACCAGGGAAATATTCATGCAATCCTCACTGCACAGAGTAATATCAACCAACGTTGCTCCTTTATTTTTCTTCCATATAAATATATATTCAATGCCCTCAATCCTGAAGCTCTGTCCCTGCATTGATCCAGGAACAACATTGGTCAAGGAGGAACTGTGTAGCTGATCTCCCAACTCTAGATGTAATAAGGAGAATAAATTCTCTACTGCATTGATACCTTGTAAGAAGTTGTGTAATCATTCAAGACTTTATTATATGTATATATGAGAAGAAATGAAAAACAGATTGGTGGTGCCTATGATGCTGCCCGGAAAACCAGTTCAGGGGCAAGGTAGGCCTGTGTCACTGCCAGTTCCAGCCAAACCATTACCGCTTCAGCCAAACTGGTCAAAATTGGTAGGAGGCCATCACTGATACACACTCACCGAGAGCATTTATTCCTCATAGTGAAGCCATGGCTGAGTTGAAAATTAAATATGAGCCAACAGTGTGCGGTGGCAGCCAAAAAAGCCAATGAAAAACTAAATTGCATTAACAGAGGGCTCCAATCAAGATCACATGAGGTAATAATACCACTCTATATAGACTTAGGGAACACTGCATCCAGTTTTGGTCACCACACTATAAAAAGATGTGGGGACTCTAGAAAGAGTGCAGAGAAGAGCAACAAAGCGGATTAGGGGCCTGGAGGCTAAAACATATGAGGAACAGTTGCAGGAACTGAGTATGCCTACTTTAATGAAAAGAAGGACCAGGGGAGACATGATAATAGTGTTCAAATATCTCAGGGGCTTCCACAAAGAAGAGGGAGTCAAATTATTCTCCAAAGCACCTGAGTGTAGAACAAGAACCAATGTGTGGAAACTAACCAAGGAGAGAGGCAACCTAAGAATAAGGAGAAAGTTCCTGACAGTGAGAGCAATAAACCCATGGAACAGAAGTTTCCTTCAGAACTTGTGGGAGCCTCATCACTGGAGGCCTTCAAGAAGAGACTGGACTGCCATCCGTCAGTAATTCTATACGGTCTCTTGCTTGGAGGGATTGGACTAGATGACCAACAAGGTCTTCCAACTCTCTTAATCTGTTAATACTTAACACCTCAATCTGTGCATCACCTGATACTGCAATATGAATGAACCAGACTTTTTTTTCTCTCTTTTCCATAAAAGTAATATCATGTTGTGGGCTAGATACCAATCTGTACTACTACTATTTCAATTTTGATTGATGATTTGGATGAGGGAATAAATGGGGAGCTCATCAAATTTGCAGATGACACCAATCTGACAGGAATAGCCAACACTCCAGAAGAGATGCTCAAGATACAGAAGGATCTTGACAAACTTGAACATTGGGCACTAATTAAATGAAATTCAAGGGTGAAAAGGATAAGATTCTGCATTTAGGCAAGAAAAACGAAATGCACAGGTACAGTATAGGTGGTACCTTGCTCAATAGTAGTAACTGTGTGAGGGATCTTGGACTTGGGTTCTCCTAGTGGACAACCATTTAAATATGAGCCAGCCATGTGCAGCATCTGCCAAAAAAGCCAACACAGTTAGCGATAGCAATAGCAGTTAGACTTATATACCGCTTCATAGGGCTTTCAGCCCTCTCTAAGCGGTTTACAGAGTCAGCATATTGCCCCCAACAACAATTCGGATCCTCAGTTTACCCACCTGAGAAGGATGGAAGGCTGAGTCAAAACTGAGCCGGTGAGATTTGAACAGCCAAACTGCAGAATTGCAGTCAGCTGAAGTAGCCTGCAGTGATGCATTTAACCACTGCGCCACCTCGGCTCAGTTCTAGGCTGCATAAACAGAGGGATAGAATCAAGATCATGTGAAGTGTTAATTCCACTTTATAATGCCTTGGTAAGGCCACACTTGGAATACTGCATTCAGTTTTGATCACCACGATGTAGAAAAGATGTGGAGACTCTAGAAAGAGTGCAGAGAAGAGCAACAAAGAGGATTTGGGGACTGGAAATTAAAACATATGAAGAACGGTTGCAGGAACTGGGTATGTCTAGTTTAATGAAAAGAAGGACTAATGGAGACATGATAGCAGTGTTCCAATATCTCAGGGGTTGCCCCAAAGAAGAGGGAGTCAAACTATTCTCCAAGGAACTGGGTATGTCTAGTTTAATGAAAAGAAGGACTAATGGAGACATGATAGCAGTGTTCCAATATCTCAGGGGTTGCCCCAAAGAAGAGGGAGTCAAACTATTCTCCAAGGAACTGGGTATGTCTAGTTTAATGAAAAGAAGGACTAATGGAGACATGATAGCAGTGTTCCAATATCTCAGGGGTTGCCCCAAAGAAGAGGGAGTCAAACTATTCTCCAAGGAACCTGAGGGCAGAACAAGAAGCAATGGGTGGAAACTAATCAAGGAGAGAAGCAACTTAGAACTGAGGAGAAATTTCCTGACAGTGAGAACAATTAATCGGTGGAACAGAAGTTGCCTCCAGAAGTTGTGAATGCCCCAACACTGGAAGTCTTTAAGAAGATGTTGGATAGCCATTTGTCTGAAACAGTATAGGGTTTCCTGCCTAGGCAGGGGGTTGGACTAGAAGACCTCCAAGGTCCCTTCCAACTCTGCTATTGTATTGTATTGTATTGTATTTTTATCCACCTTGGTGAATCAACTCTCAGCAAAGAATAATCGATCAATAGCAACCCAAAACAAGCAATATGTAAAAATAATATTATTGATAAGTTAAAATCCAATCTAATAAGCAAGGAACATACCACAGGCTTGATCAATTTCTTCTGTCTGTGTCTTTTCTTTGATTCAGCTCAAATTGTCTTACCTATTAATGCCTCATCATTTGGTTGGCACTCACATTTTGGGGTTTTCTTCAAGGGGACATACTAAGTGGAGAAAATGTGGGGAGGAAAAACCTCATGAATTCAGATTTGATCTTGTTTTTCATGTTCTACCTCAAAATTTCTCCTTCCAAACTTTTTATTACACATTGCTCACCTGTCCTTTTGAATCACTTTTGAGAACTTCTGACATTTTGCAATTCTTTGTATTAATTTGTCTGATATAAACCTGCTGTTTTTCCTATGAGTTTATAGATTAAAGGAGTATCCCTTCATTTTTATTAAGAGTGGCATGTTATGTGAAGATCAAGCATATAAACTGTGAGATTAATGCACTGAGAGGCATCTTTATACCTAGAAATATGTAAATGAAGGCACAATTTCCCCTTTAAAGGAGCCCCTTGGTTTCCCTTTTCAGGCTACACCCAACCACATAAAGTTTGTCCAGTTTTCTCAATCCATTCCTATCCATTCCTTTCATTGGTTACAGGGAGCAAAAAATGATCCGGTGGCTGAATTTGGTGCCCTTGTTAGTGTTCCTTCGAGGTAGTTTTTCCCCTTCTTTAAATAATTTCTGTCCATTTTCTCTTTTTGTATATAGAATATTTCATTGAAACACTTTTGTTTTTAGGAGTTCGATCTGAGGTCCAGTTAGTGGAGTCCGGAGGGGATGTGAGAATACCTGGGGATTCCCTCCGTCTCTCCTGCCAAACCTCTGGATTCTCCTTCAGCGGCTATTGGATGAACTGGGTGAGACAGGCTCCAGGGAAAGGACTGGAATGGGTGGGCAACATAGGTACAGGATCATCTCCTTCAACTTACTACTCAGACAAAGTCAAGGGACACTTCACCATCACCAGGGATGATTCTCGCAGCCAGCTGTATATGCAAATGACCAGCCTCAAACTGGAGGACACAGCTGTCTATTACTGTGTGAGAGACACAGTGAGAGGAAGCCAAGCAAAAAACTCTTTTTTCCTCTAAGCAATTTTCCAAATTGAACCCGAAAGTTGAATTTGATCATTTAAAGTGAGAAGCAGAAGGTAAAAACTCCATATATGGAACCTCAGTTCTGATCTTCTAAGAAGCCGTGTTTAAGATTATTAACACTTTAAGTGAGAAGAAGAAAATCTCCAGGCTGTGGAACAAACTTGGGAGGTTATCTAATCCTAATATGTGCAAGTACACTTTTTGACTCAGGAGGATCAGCCCCGAAGTGTCCACTTTGAAATGTACGCAAAACATTTGGCGAAAAACAACCCTTCCCACTTTCCTCTGCACTAATAATTAAATATCTCTGTCTTGACTATCGTAAAGATTTGCCCATAATCTCAAATTTATTGCAAGGAATTCTATTATGCCAATGAAGAGAGCATCTGATATATTAGGAAAAGAGGAATGGAGTTTGAAGAAATAAAGAAAACTAACTGACAAGGAGCTACAACTATGATGCTATTGTGGCATCCTGTCTAATCCTCATGAATTCCACACTCACCCAATGGAAACGAAGCACTGGGGTAGAACAAGAGATGTGGTGGAATGTTTATCCTAGAAAACGAGTACAAAACTTTTACACAATATGTTTTGGTAAATGATGAGACAGTAAGAAAAGGAATAACAGTTATATATTTCTGTATTATTCTTTACACTTCACTTTGAGCGTATTGCCTCCAACAATCAGGGTCTTCATTTCACCAACCTCAGAAGGATGGAAGATTGTGTCAACCTTGAACCTGCAGATTCAAACTCCTGGCACTGGGCAGAGTTTGCCTGCAATATTGCATTCCAACCACTGTGTCAGCAGGGAAATATTCATGCAATCCTCACTGCACAGAGTAATATCAACCAATGTTACTCCATTTATATTTCTTCCGTATAAATATATATTCAATGCCCTCAATACTGAAGCTCCCTCCCCTCATTGATCCAGGGACAACATTGGTCAAGGAGGAACTGTGTAGCTGATCTCCCAACTCTTGATGTAGTAAGGAGAATAAAATCTCTACTGCATTGATACCCTCTCAGAAGTTGTGGAATCACTCAAGACTTTATTATACCTGTATATGAGAAGAAATGAAAAACAGATTGGTGGGGCCTATGATGCTGCCAAGAAAACCAGTTCAGGGGCGTGGCAGGCCTGGGTCACTGCCAGTTCCAGCCAAACCATTACCGCTTCAGCCAAACCAGTCAAAACTGATAGGAAACAATCACTGATACACACTCACCGAGTGTCTATTATTCCTCATAGTGAAGCCATGGCTGAGTTGAAAATTAAATATGATCCAACAGTGTGCGGTGGCATCCAAAAAAGCCAAAGCAATCCTAAATTGCATTTACAGAGGGCTACAATCAAGATCACATGAGGTAATAATACTATTCTATAATGCCTTATTAGAACACTGTATCCAGTTTTGGTCACCACACTATAAAAAGATGTTGAGAATCTAGAAAGAGTGCAGAGAAGAGCAACAAAGAATATGAGGGGCCTGGAGGCTAAAACATATGAGGAACAGTTGCAGGAACTGGGTATGTCTCGTTTAATGAAGAGAAGGACTAGGGGAGACATCATAGCAGTGTTCCGATATCTCAGGGGCTGCCGCAAAAAAGAGGGACTCAAACTGTTCTCCAAAGCACCTGAGTGTAGAACAAGAAGCAATGTGTGGAAACTAATCAAGGAGAGAAGCAAGCTAGAAATAAGGAGAAAGTTCCTGACAGTGAGTGCAATCAACCCATGGAACAGAAGTTGCCTTCAGAAGTCGTGGGAGCCTCATCAATGAAGGCCTTCAAGAAGAGACTGGACTGCCATCCGTCAGAAGTGCTGTACAGTCTCCTGGGGGGGGGATTGGACTAGATGACCTACAAAGTACTTCCAACTCTTTTAATCTGTTAGTACTTAACGCCTCAATCTTTGCATCATCTGATATTTCAATATTAATAAACCAGACTCCCCCCCTCTTTTCCATAAAAGTAATATCAGGCATGTTGTGGGCTAGATGTCAATCAATACTACTTTTATTTCAATGTTTATCTATCTTGTTGAATCAATTCCCAAGAATGAATAATTGATGAATAGCAACCCCGAACAAGCAATATATAAAAAGAATATTATTGATATGTTAAAACCCAATCTAATAACCAAAGAACATCCCACAGGCTTGATCAATTTCTTCTGTCTGTCTCTTTTCTTTGATTCAACTCGAATTGTCTTACAGATTGATGCCTCACCATTTGGCTTTTCACTCACGTTTTGGTGTTTTTGTCAAGAGGACAGACTAAGGGGAGGAAATGTGGGGAGGAAAAAATCTAATCAATTCATTTGATTTTTGACTGATCTTCTTTTCATGTTCTATCTCAAAATATCTATTTCCAAAATTTTATTGCACATTCTTCACCTGTCCTTTTAAATCACTTTTGAGAATTTCTGCAATTTTGCACATCTTTGTATTAATTTGTCTAATATAAACCTGTTGTTTTTCCTATGACTTTATAGATTAAAGGAGGATCCCTTTGCTTTTATTAAGAGTGGGATGTAATGTGAAAATCAGCCATAGAAACTGTGAGATTAATGCACTGAGGGAACCTCTTTATACCTAGAAATATGTAAATGAAGGCAAAATTTACCCTTTAAAGGAGCCGCTTGGTTTCCCTTTTCAGGCGACACCCAACCACACAACGTTTGTGCACTTTCCTCAATCCATTCCTATCCATTCCTTTCATTGGTTACAGGGAGCAAAAAATGATCCTCTGGCTGAATTTGGTGCCCTTGTTATTTCTCCTTCACGGTATTTCCCCCCCCCATCTTTAAAAAATTTCTGTCCATATTCTCTTTTTGTATATAGAAGATTTCATTGAAACACTTTTGTTTTAGGTGTCCGATGTGAGGTCCATTTAGTGTAAATTCAAATTCTGCTTTGAATTTACAGTAAGAGAAAAGAAAGAAATAGTTTGCCTTCACTGTTATGAGGACTGGAATATTTTGTGAAAGTCCCCCCTGTAAAGACAAGGAAAACTTTGAGATTAATACACTGAGTGGCGCTTTTATCTGAAGCGATATGCAAATGGAGGCAAAATTTCCCCTTTAAAGGATCCCCTTAATTTCTCCTTTCAGGCTACACCCACCCACACAAAGTTTGTGCACTTTCCCGAATTCTTCCTTTTCAATTCCTTCCATTCATTAAAGGGAGCCAAAATGATCCAATGGCTGATTTTGTTCTCCTTCTTAGTGCTACTTCAAGGTATTTTTCCCTCTTTAAAGAATAAATTTCATTTTTTTTTACTGTTTATATATAGAATATTTCATTGAATCACTTTTGTTTTTAGGAGTCCAGTCTCAAGTCCAGTTGGTGGAGTCTGGAGGGGATGTGAGAAGACCTGGAGAGTCCCTCCGTCTCTCCTGCCAAGCCTCTGGATTCACCTTCAGCAGCTCTTACATGAGCTGGGTGAGACAGGCTCCAGGGAAAGGCCTGGAATGGGTGGCCTACATAGATACATCTTCATCTCCAATTTACTACTCAGACAAAGTCAAGGGACGCTTCACCATCTCCAGGGATGATTCCCGCAGCCAGCTCTATCTGCAAATGAAAAATCTGAAAGCAGAGGACACAGCTGTCTATTATTGTGCGAGAGACACAGTGAGAGGAAGTGAATCTGATGCCAAGCAAAAACCTTCTCCTCCTCTGAGCAACTTTCGAAATTGGTTCAGAAAGTCAAATGTGGGCTTTTTAAAGAGAGAAGCAGAAGGTAAATCTCCGTATACAATTTGGAACCTTAGGTCTGATCTTCATAGAAGCCGTGTAGAAGGTGAATGACAATTCGATAGGTGAGAAGAAGGAAATCTCTAGGCTGTGGAACAAAATGGGTAAGGTAGTTTGTAAAAAGTAGCTTCCTATCTAATCCTAATGCAATCGACACTTATCCAATGGAGACAAAACATTGGTGTTGAACAAGAGCAAAAATTAATTATTACTGTTGCTCTTGCTACAATTTCATATCAAAGAAATGGATGTGCTGGCTTGGATTACTCCTTACTAAACGTTGGAGAGTGAATAAGACTTAAAAGCCTCCACTGTCTTGTTTAACAGGGAAACTAAAGTGAAAATACATATCCAATGGTCCCATTTTGTTCTTCTCTTCCTCTCAGCAGCTCTTCAAAATGATTCAGTCAAAGGAAATTGAGTATTTGAACTTAGAAGCAGAAGATAAATCTCCACGATTTCTCTTGGAACTTCAAATCTGATCTTTGTAGAAGCAGTGAGGAACCTTGTTAACACTTTCATGTTGAAGAAAAGGTAATATCCACATTGTGTAATGAGAAATATGGATTGATGTCCCACAGATCTTCCTTGATATTTTTGCAACTCTGACTCCCTTAAATTCTCAGGATTGGCAAATCTCCGTGTTTTATTATTTTTAAAAATGTTTCTCCATTTTTATTCTTTCTATATCTATATCTATATCTATATCTATATCTATATCTATATCTATATCTATATCTATATCTATATCTATATCTATATCTATATCTATATCTATATCTATATCTATATCTATATCTATATCTATATCTATATCTATATCTATCTATATCTATATCTATATCTATATCTATATCTATATCTATATCTATATCTATATCTATATCTATATCTATATCTATATCTATATCTATATCTATATCTATATCTATATCTATATCTATATCTATATCTATATCTATATCTATATCTATATCTATATCTATCTATCTATCTATCTATCTATCTATACATACACATACATACATACATGCATGCATACATGCATGCATACATGCATACATACATACATACATACATACATACATTCAACCACCTCAATCCTGAATTCTCTCCTTTCACTAGTAGTCAGCCAAGGGAGGTAAACATTGGTCACTGGAAGCCTCCTTTCCCATATTTCCTCTGAGAATTTGTATTTTGGAATGTCTTCCTGCCTTTCTGTGGTCGTTGGTTACTCCTGCTACAATTTCCTATCAAAGAAATGCACAAAGGGACATTTTAACACACACACAAACAAACACACACAGAGACACACACAAACACACACAAACACAGACCAGGGATGGGTTCTGGCAGGCACTACTGCCGGTTTACTCATGGACATGCTGTGTACGTATTTGATGTGTCCTGTGCACGCATGTGCAGTACAATAAAAATTGTTTTCCATATGAGAAGAAATGAAAAACAGGCTAGTGGCGCCTATGATGCTGCCTGGAGAACCGGTTCAGGGGAATGGCAGGCATGGGTCACTGCCAGTTCCAGCCAAACCATTACCACTTCAGCCAAACCGGTCAAAACTGGTAGGAAGGCATCACTGATACACACTCACCGAGAGTATTTATTCCTCATTGTGAAGTCATGGCTGAGTTGAACATTAAATATGAGCCAACAGTGTGCGGTGGCAGCCAAAAAAGCCAACACAATCCTAAATTGCATTAACAGAAGGCTCCAATCAAGATTACATGAGGTAATAATACTACTCTATAAAGGCTTATAGAACACTGCATTCAGTTTTGGTCACCACACTATAAAAAGATGTTGAGGCTCTACCATGTGTGCAAAGACCAACCAAGAATATTAGGGGACTGGAGGCTAACACATATGAGGAACAATTGCAGGAACTGGGCATGTCTAGTTGAATGAAAAGAAGGACCAGGGGAGACATGATAGCAGTCTTCCGATATCTCAGGTGTTGCCACAAATTAGAGGGAGTCAAACTAAGGAGCCGAGGTGGCGCAGTTGTTAGGGTGCAGTACTGCAGGCCACTTCAGCTGACTGTTATCTGCAGTTCAGCGGTTCTAATCTCACCGGCTCAAGGTTGACTCAGCCTTCCATCCTTCCGAGGTGGGTGAAATGAGGACCCAGACTGTGGGGGCGATATGCTGACTCTGTAAACCGCTTAGAGAGGGCTGAAAGCCCTATGAAGCGGTATATAAGTCTAACTGCTATTGCTATTGCTAAAATATTTCCTCAGAGCAGGGGTTTCATAGTTCTCCTTGCATACTCCCTGCACAATTGATTTTTATACAGGTTTCCAGTCTAACTGCTACTGCTATTGCTAAACTATTCTCCAAAGCATCTGAGAGTAGAACAAGAGGAAATGGGTGTAAACTAATCAAGGAGAGAAGCAACCTAGAAATAAAGAGAAAATTCCTGACAGTGAGAGCAATCAACCCATGGAACAGAAGCTGCCTTCAGAAGTCGTGGGAGGCTCAGCACTGAAGGCTTTAAAGAAGAGACTGGACTGCCATCTGTCAGAAATGGTGTAGGGCATGTTCTATCTTAAAAATATCTCCTTCCAAACTTTTTATTCCACATTCACATCCTCTCCTTTTGAACCACTTTTGAGAATTTCTGGAATTTTGCAAGTCTTTGTTTTAATTACTCTAATATGTAACTGCTTTTTTTCCTATGAAATTATAGCTTAAAGAAAAGGAGTTTCCCTTCGCTTTTATTAAGAGTGGCATGTTATGAGAAAATCAGCCATATAAACTGTGAGATTAATGCACTGAGGGAACCTCTTTATAACCATAAATATGTAAATGAAGGCACAATTTCCCCTTTAAAGGAGCCGCTTGGTTTCCCTTTTCAGGCTACACCCAACCACACAAAGTTTGTGCACTTTCCTCAATCCATTCCTATCCATTCCTTTCATTGGTTACAGGGAGCAAAAAATGATCCTGTGGCTGAATTTGGTGCCCTTGTTAATGTTCCTTCAAGGTAGTTTTTTCTCCTCTTTAAAGAATTTCTGTCCATATTCTCTTTTTGTATATAGAAGATTTCATTGAAACACTTTTGCTTTTAGGTGTCCGATGTGAGGTCCAGTTAGTGGAGTCTGGAGGGGATGTGAGAAGACCTGGGGAGTCCCTCCATCTCTCCTGCCAAGCCTCTGGATTCACCTTCAGCAGCTATCACATGGGCTGGTTGAGAGAGGCTCCAGGGAAAGGCCTGGAATGGGTGTCTTACATAGGTACATCCTCATCTCCAATTCACCACTCAGACAAAGTCAAGGACCGCTTCACCATCTTCAGGGATGATTCTCGCAGCCAGAGGTATCTGCAAATATACAATCTGAAAGCAGAGGACACAGCTGTCTATTACTGTGCGAGACACACAGTGGGAGGAAGTGAATCTGATGCCAAGCAAAAACCTTCTCCTCCTCCGAGCAACTTTTGAAATTGGTTCAGAAAGTCAAGTTTGGGCATTTAAAGTGAGGAGCAGAAGGCAAATTCCCATCTACAGTTTGGAATGTTAGATCTGATCTTCTAAGAAGCCATGTGGAAGATGACTGACATTTTGATAGGTGAGAAGAAGGAAATCTCCAGTCTGTGGAAGAACCTGGATAGATTGTAAAAAGTGGCACCTCTGTCTTGACTATCCTAAGGACTTGCCTGTAATCTCAAAATTGTTGCAAATGTTTTTATTATGTCAATGAAGCAGTTATCTGATATATTAGAAAAGATTTTGAAGAAATAAAGAAAAGTAACTGACAAAGAACTACAAAAATGATGCTATAGTGACTTCCTGCCTAATCCTATGGAGATCCACACTCACCCAATGGAAACGAAGGGGTTGAACAAGAGATGGTGTGGAATAATTATCCTTGAAAACGAGTCCAAAAGTGGTACACAATAGGTTTTGGTAAATGAAGCATCATTAGCAATTGGAATAGCACTTATATGTTGCTCTGTAATGCTTTACAACATTCTCTAAGGTGTTTACTAAATATTACTTTTTTCAGCCGAAAATGATGGTTTAGTGAATTAGGATTCACAATCCAGAGAGAAGTTTGGACACTTTTCTTCTCCAAATCCAATTACAGATTTTGTTGGAAGAAAATGAAAAGTGGGGGAGGGGGGAAATAGCTTGAAAACTCCAGTTTTATCTTTACTGTTTACAAGGTGGTCTGGTTTTAGAAACAAACTGGAATTAAAAATAATCCATTACTATCATGGTAGAAAAGAGGAAATGAAACTATAGCATAATGCTTCTAAATATCCAAACTGCCATATAGATAGTGAACAAACATTAGGAAGGTGTCTCCCCTCCTCACTTTGGTATTTTTATATTTTTTAAATAATCATTTTTTTATTTTTTACTAAACAAGCAACAGACAAAAATGATCATCTTACATTAAATTTTGTAGAAAGTGTGTCAATTGGTTACAATTAGCTTTTGTGCATGAAAAAATCGGTTCCACCACAAAACCGCGTTCAACTAAAGCGCGCTCGATGAAACCGCGTAGCTGATGTCATCACAGGGCGACAACAGCGCGGAGACAGAAGCACGCTGTAAACACTAAACCTAAAATTAACCCCTAAACCTAAACCTAACCCCCCTAAACCTAATCCTAAACCTAACCCTAAACCTAATCCTTAACCTAACCCTAAAACCTAACCCTAAACCTAACCCTTAACCTAACCCTAAACCTAATCCTAACCCTTAACCTAACCCTAACCCTAACCCTAACCCTAACCCTAACCCTAACCCTAACCCTAACCCTAACCCTAACCCTAACCCTAACCCTAACCCTAACCCTTAACCTAACCCTAAAGCTAACCCTAAAGCTAACCCTTACCTTAAGTTGAATCGGCTTGCTTTCAAAGCGCTATTTAAAGCACCCTTCTTTCTCCGCGCTCGCTGTTCTCGCCCTGATGATGACATCAGCGACGCGTTTTAATCGGGCACGCTTTAGTCAAGCACGGTTTTGTCGTGCCACGGAAAAAATCACACAAATGAATGGATATAAATAAAGAAAACATAGTCATAAACACACAGAAAGAGTACATATAAATGGGGAGAGTAGGACAGGGAGGTAGGCACGCTGGAGTCTTTATGCACGTCCTCTTAGGGACCTCTTAATGAATGAGTAAGGTCCATGGTAGTCAGTTGAAGGTAAAAGCTATGGGGGTTAGAGGAACAGGTTTGGTGTTCTAAGAAGCCCTGTGGAAGATGATTGACATTTTGATAGGTGAGAAGAAGGAAATCTTCAGGCTGTTTGAACAAACTGGGTAGTTTGAAAATAAAATCGTTTCCCACCAAATCCTATCGTAATCAATACTCACCCAATGGAAACAAATCATGGGTGTTTAACAAGAGACAGCAAGAATGATTGTCCTAAAAAAAAATGATTATAAAAGTTATACAGAACAGATTTTGAGGAATGAAGTAGCAAAAGCATTTTTATAGCACTTCATGGTACCTTCCAGACCTCTCTGATCAGTTTAGAGAGCCAGGGTGTTGAACAAGCGAGAGTAAGAATGATTATCCTAAAAAAATGATTGTAAAAGTGGTAAAGAACCGTTTTTGTTGAATGAAGTAGCAAAAGCATTTTTATACCACTTGATAGTACTTTGCAGACCTCTCTGAGCAGTTTAGAGAGCCAGGACATTTCCCCCCAACAATCTGGGTCCTCATTTTACCAACCTTGAACGATGGAAGACTAGGTTAACTTTTAGCCAGTCAGGATCGAACTCCTGGCAGTGTGCAGAGTCAGCCTGCAATGCTGCATTCTAACCACTGCGCCATGGCAAATACCCATGCAACCCTCACTACATACATTGATATAAGCCACATTTGACTTAGCAGTAGATGTGCTTTGCGAAATATACAGGAAACTTTATTATTTGTAAAATATAATGTTTGTTTGTAGAAATAATTAATTTAGAAGAGATGAATATCTTCTCCATCTATCTTTTCTTTCATTCCAACTCTGACTTACTAATTGTGCCTCAAAAAGCATTTGGTTTTAGTGGTTCTTTTCAAAGGTTAGGGGAGAGAATGTGAAAAGCTTCTACTGAATATACACATGAACTGTCCCCAGCTGAGCCCTTTCAAAAGCTATAATTGCAGGTGCCTTGCCTCTCCCTTTGAATCATGGAAAAGGGGTGAAACTTTGCAAGCCTTTTTTTTAAAATTACAATAATATAAACCTGCCATTTCTGCTAAAAAGAGAAAGAGTCTGACTTCACTTATTAAGACTGGAATGTTTTCTGAAAGTCCCCCATGTAAGGAGACTACAAGGAAAACTTTGAGATTGTTGCACTGAGGGGACCTTTTATTTGGAGGGATGTGTAAATGAAGTCAAAATTTCCCCTTTAAAGGATCCACTTGATTTCTTTTTTCAGGCTACACCCACCCACACAAAGTTTGTGCACTTTTCTGTATTCTTCCCTCTCAATTCCCTCCATTCATTACAGGAAGCCAAAATGATCCCATGGCTGAATTGGGTGTCCTTGTTAGTATTCATTCAAGGTATTTTTTTTTTCTCCTCTTTAAAGAATTAACTTCATTATTTTTCTTTTTGTATATAGAAGATTTCATTGAAAAACTCTTGTTTTTAGGAGTTCAATCTCAGGTCCAGCTAGTGGAGTCTGGAGGGAATGTGAGAAGACCTGGAGAATCCCTCCGTCTCTCCTGCCAAGCCTCTGGATTTTCCTTCAGCAGCTACTGCATGCACTGGATGAGACAGGCTACAGGGAAAGGTCTGGAATGGGTGGCCGCCATATGTACAGGATCATCTCCTTTCACTTCCTACCAAGACAAAGTCAAGGGACGCTTCACAATCTCTCGGGATGATTCTCGCAGCCAGCTGTATCTGCAAATGAAAAGCCTCAAACTAGAGGATTCTGCAGTTTATTACTGTGTGTGAGAGAGACACACACAGTGAGAGGAAGTGAATCTGATGCCAAGCAAAAACCTTCTCTTCCACTCAGCCACTCTCCGAAATGATTCAGTCAAAGGAAGTTGTATATTTGAACTTAAAAGCTGAAGATAAATCTCCATCATATGTCATGGAACCTCAAATCTGATCTTTGTAGAAAAAGTGTGGAACCTTGTTAGCACTTTGATGTTGAAAAAAGGTAATCTCCATATTGTGTAATGAGAAATACGGATTGATGTCCCACAGATCTTCCCTGATATCTTGGAAACTCTGAGTCCCTTGATTCTCAGTTTTACCAAATACCCATGTTTTATTTTTTGAGACATGTTCCTCCATTTTAATTCTTTCTATATCAATATATGTATTCAACCTCCTCAATCCTGAAGTTCTCTCCCCTCAGTAGTATTGAACCAAGGGATGTAAACATTGGTCACTGGAAGCCTCTTCTTCCATAAACCTTCTGAGACTCCATTTTTTAAACTGCCTTCCCGCCTTGATATAGTCTCTTGATTAATCCTGCCGTAATTTCACACCAAAGAAATGGATGGGCTGACCTGACTTACTCCCTAACAACCTTTGGAGAGTAAATAAAACTTGGAGCCATCCATCAACTATCTTGCTTAAGAACAAAATGATTTCAAAATCACGTCTGTAAATTCTGTCTGAAAAATCTCTAAAGGAATGCACTGAGGGGCTTTTTTATCCCAATCAATATGTAAATCAGAACATGGTATACCCTTTAAAAAAACTGAAGTAGCAAAATGAAGTAGCAAAAGCATTTTTATGGCACTTCATGGTAATTTTCCCTTTAAATAAGCTGCATGGTTTCCCTTTTCAGGCTGTACCCACCAACACAAAGTTTGCACAGTTCCTAAATTCCTTGCTTTCTATTTTCCTCCATTCGATAAATGGAGCGAAAATGACCCCATGGCTGAATTTGGTGTACTTGTTGGTGTTCATTCAAGGTAAATTTTTCCCCCTCTTTAAAGAATTTCCTTCCATATTCTCATTTTTGCATATAGAAGGTTTCATTGAAATGTTTTTTGGGAGGCCAATCTCAAGTCCAGTTGGGGGAGTCAGGAGGGGATGTGAGAAGTCCAGGACATTCCCTCCATCTGTCCTGCAAAGCCTTTGGATTCACCTTCAGCAACTATAGCATGGGCTGGTTGAGACAGGCTCCATGGAAGGAACTTGAATGGAAGGCTGCCACAAACTCTGGTTCCAGTAGGATATACTACTCAGACAAAGTCAAGGGGAGCTTCACCCTCTCCAGAGATGATGCCAAAAGCCAACTGCATCATCAAATGAACAGCTGAATGAAGACACAGCCGCCTATTACTGGTTGAGAGACACAGGGAGGAGATATGAATCTGAGGTGATGAAGGAACCTTCTTTTCCTCAGAGCAGCCCTTCAACTTCTTTTAGCCAAAAACGATGGATTAGTGAATCCAGAGAGAATTTTGGACTATTTTGTTCTGGGAATCCAATCAGAGAGTTTGTTTGAAGAAAATGAAAAGTGGAAAAAAACAGTTCGTTTTAACATCACTTTTTACAACTTGGTCTGGTTTTAGAAACAAACTGGAATTAAAAATAGTCCATTACTATCATGGTAGAAAAGAGGAAATGAAACTATAGCATAATCTTTCTAAATATCCAAACTGTCACAAAGATATTGAGTAAATTTTAGGAAGATGCCTCCCCTTCTCACTTTGGACACTGGGGGGCAGTGTTGTCCCATGAAATTCCTCTGCACTCAGTTGGGGATGGGCTAGGGAATAAAACAAGTGTCATTATATATTGTATCATTTCTAAGACATGTTTTTTTTATTAATGTCTAAGGTAAATTTCACATGTTGGGAGGTTATAATCCTCACCATCAAGCTCAGAAATTTTGGTAAAAGGATGTATCATTGGTCTTTGTATCCAAAGATGTTTCTAGAATATATTAAGGTACTTTAGACCTTTGCTGAAAATGAGAACTACACAAAGGGACATTTTACCATACACTCACAGGGAGTATTTATTTCTCATTGTGAAGCCATGTCTGAGTTGACAATTAAATGTTAGCCTACAGTGTTCGGTGGCAGCCAAAAAAGCCAATGCAATCCTAAATCGCATTAACAGAAGGCTACAATTAAGGTCACATGAGGTAATAATACCACTCTATAAAGCCTTAGTAGGACCACATCTAGAAGACTTCATCCAGTTTTATATTATATTACATTATATATATATTACATTATATAAAGCGATTGAGAGTCTAGGAATAATGCAGATTATTATTGATGAGTTAAAAAAACAATCTAATAAGCGAAGAATATCCCACAGGCTTCATCAATTTCTTATGTCTGTGTCTTTTCTTTCATTCAACTCAAATTGTCTTACAAATTGATGCCTCATCATTTGGTTTGAACTCATGTTTTGGTGTTTTTGTCAAGTGGACATACTAAGGGGAGGAAATGTAGGGAGGAAAAATCTAATCAATTCATTCGATTTCTGAGTGATCTTCTATTCATGTTCGATCTCAAAATATCTACTTCCAAAAATTTTATTGCACATTCCCAAGCTGTCCTTTTGAATCACTTTTGAGAATTTCCGCAATTTTGCAAGTCTTTCTATTAATTTCTCTAATATAAACCTGCTGTTTTTCCTATGACTTTATAGTTTAAAGAAAAGGAATATAGCCATAGCAATAGCAGTTAGACTTATATACTGCTTCATAGGGCTTTCAACCCTCTCTAAGCGGTTTACAGAGTCAGCATATTGCCCCCACAGTCTGGGTCCTCATTTTACCCACCTCGGAAGGATGGAAGGCTGAGTCAGTCCTGAGCCGGTGAGATTTGAACAGCCAAACTGGAGTCAGGTGAAGTAGCCTGCAGTGCTGCATTTAACCACTGCGTAAGGTGACCAGATTTTCAGATTGGAAAAGAGGGACGCCTTTGACCGGGGGGGGGGGGGGAAGGGCTTGATTAAAAAAAAATTTTTTTGTCAAAAGGTCACCCCAGGACACTGAAACCAGCATAAATACGAATCTGTTGCCAAACAAAATTTTGATCACGTGACCATGAGGATCACGTGACCACGGTCGCTAAGTGTGAAAAATGGTCACAACGGTCGCTAAGTGTGAAAAATGGTCATCAGTCACTTTTTTCAATGCCATTGTAACTTTGGTCACTAAATGTTTTCCCCCTCCTCGAGACTCCTCACTTCTTCCTTCATTCCTCTTGCTTATCTACCTTCACCTTATCTGTCTTCTGCTCTTTCCCTCTCTTCCTTCCTTTCTCCTTCCATCCTCTCTTCTTTCCTCACTCACTCCCTTCCTCCTTTTCTCTTCCTTCCTCCTTCCATTCTTTCAGCTTCATTTCTTTTGCCTATCTACCTTCTCTGTCTTTCTGCTCTTTCCATTTCTCTCTTCCTCTTCGCTTCTGTTCCTTCCTCCTTCCCTCCTTTCCTATTTCTTCCTTCTTCCTTCCTTCTGCCTATCTACCTTCACCTTCTCTGTCTTTCTGCTCTTTCCCTGTCTTCCCCTTTCCTCCCTCCCTTCTTTCCTTTCTAGTTCCATCTTTTCTTCTTTCCTCTCTCCCTCCCTTTTTCTTTTTTCCTTCCTTCCTCTTTCCTCTTGCCTATCAACTTCATCCTCTTTGTCTTTCTGCTCTTTCCCTCTCTTCCCCTTTTCTTCCTACCTCCTTCCCTCTTTTCTCCCTCCCTTCTTCTTTTTCTTCTTTTTCTTCTTTTTTTCTTCCATCTTCCTCCTTCTCCCATTCTTTCTCCTTCCATCCATCTTTTCTCCTTCCATCTTCTCCCCCCTCCCTTCTTCTTTTTCCTTCCCCCCTCCCACCTTCCTTCCTCTCCTTCCCTTTCTCGCACACAGGAAGGGGAGGGGAGGCTTTCTAGTCGCTTTCACAGCATAATTTCTTTATCTAACTTTTAAAAAACAGTGTGCAAATTTCGTAACCTGCGAAGCACCAAGTTATTATCTTCTGTTGTTACAAATTCGCAGCTACTCCATTCTTTCCGATAGGGAACTGCATTTCCCAAGATGCCTCAGGTCCTCAAAGCGCTGAACGCGGTTTTGCAATTGACTCCAGTGAGGCCCGGTAGCGGCCGGTTGGGGTGGCTGTCAAGGCGCTGACAGCGGAGCAGACGCGCCGTTTGTTACTGCTTCCAGCAATCGAGACGGACGAGGGAAGCGGTGGTGGCGGACGTCAGCAGCGACTGTAACGACCGCACGGGCGAGGTGCGGAGGAAGAACGGAAGGTCCAGCCATGGACGAGCAGGCTGGCCCCAACAACAACAACGCGCTGCTCTTGCCGCCACCTCCGGATGGGAAGCAACCAAGCCTTGCAGACTCGCTTCCCACCGCAGCACAGGGGCCGCACAGGCGTGGTTGCTTTCCATCCGGAGGTGGCGGCAAGAGCAGCGCATTGTTGTTGTTGGGGGCAGCCACCGCCGCTTCCCTCGGCCGTCTCGATCCCTGGAAGCAGTAACAAACTGGCCGCGTCCGCTCCACCGTCAGCGCCCTGACAGCCACCCCGGGCTCTGGAAGAGGCAGAGGTAAAGAAGGCGGCGGCGGCAGGGGGGGACCCGCAGTTCGCTTCCCACCACAGCACAGGCGCTGCCAGTGGGCTTGCTTTGCTGAACACGGGGGCGAGCGTCTCTCCCTTCGGCTGCAGCTTCCTTTCCTCTCTCCGCCCTGCTTCTCCACCTCTTTCTGGGGATTGTGGAGGAATCTTGGTCTGGCATCATTGAGGAGAATCTGCCAAGCAGTGGCGGCGGCAGCAGTGGCAAAGGCAGCCAGGAAGGTCCGATCCTGGCCCGAGAAGACCCAGGTTACCCTCCCCATCTTCTAGCGGTGGGTATTTGCTAGTGATGAGCCTCGAAACAGGCGCGTGGCAGGTTCTCCTCAATGATGCCAGACCAAGATTCCTCCACGATCCCCAGGAAAAGGCGGAGAAGCGAAAAGCAGCTATAACATCCCCCGGTTCCTCCGGCGCTCCCACGGGTCGCTGTGTCCTGGAGCTGTCGCCCTTTCCTTTTTTCTCCTTTCGCGTGCTCACTCCCCACTCCATGCGGGCGGCGGAGGGGAAGGAGTCTCTGGTGGCTGCTGCAGCAGCAGCAGAAGCTGTGGCGACGGCTGGAGCACAAATCCGGGCAGGTGGTTCTGGCTGTCCCTTCCCCAAGCATATCCCATTGCTGCTGGCGCCGCGGCGGGAGGAGTGAGCGAGAGAGCCACCGACCGACCCCGCGCGTCCCAACTCAGCGGGCGAAGGGGCGAACTCTCATTAGCAGCGGGGATGGTTAAATGTTACATCGGAAGATTGATGGGGTATTTTAGAATTCAATCAGCGCAGTAACAAGTAAACAGGCAGGCATGCCAAGTGGCACAGGACAGGCAAGAATTTACCAGGGGCTTTTTAATTAGGGGTGGAGGGAGATGGACCTCAATTCAGGACCGCGTGAGGGAGTCCTGTTTTTTCAAGCAAGAATTCTCAAAGAGCAGTTGCTGCCGCGAACGAAAAGCAGTTTTTAACCCCAAGCGCGATGCCACGAATGTCACTATTTCCATCCAAGCCGCCACCACAATCCTTGCAAGCCGGCAAGAAAGCGGAAGCAAGAAGAAAAAAATAAATAAATAACCACCCTCCCAAGCAGCCGGAGTTTGCAAATGGCGACGTTGCAATGAGGGTCGTACTCCTGACCCTCTAAAACTCTCGGGAAACTCCTTCGCAGCCACGGGGGGGGGGACCACATCACAGGAGCAGCCCCACTGGCGGGAGAACGATGGGACGGCTGCGAAAAGGCACAAGGGGGGGGAGATTGACAGCAAGGGTCCGTCCCGCCGCTCGCCTTAAAGTTCTCGCCTAGCCGAACTCTGGGGTTGCAGCCGCTGCTCGCCATTCCCTCAACTCAGAGTACGGAGCGCGCGCAAAACCCTGCCATGCGGGACTCCCCGCAAACCTCTCGCATATCCCCCCCCCTGCTTGCTCCGTCTTACCAGATTTTGGGGGGTATCTGTAGAGGGAATTGGACGGGACATCCACCTCTTCCACTCCGGCGTTCTGCCGGCTGGTGAGCGCTCCCATGCTTCAGGCACGGCGGCAGAGGGTATCCGGGGTTGCAGAGGGGGGGCAGAGAGAAGGGGGGTGCGTCAGCTTCCCAGTTCGCGGCAGACCTTTTCTAGCCGGCTCAAAGGACTTCCCCGGACTTGCTTTGCTGAGCAGGGGCTTTAGTAGAAAGGAAAGCAACTTCAGAGCTGGTATCGGGCCGGCAAAGGCTTCCCACTGCCGGCATGACTTTGAAGTGCGGCTTTCCTTCCACGCGGGCCGACATGGAAGGCAAGCCAGCCCTTCAAACTCATGCTGGCACTTTAGCGTGCCCCTCGGCTGCCATTCAGCGAAAGATGTTTCGCTGAATGGCAGGCGAGTTCTAAACTGCTGGCATGACTTTGAAAGGGCTGGATTGCCTTCCGCGCAGGCCGACGTGGAAGGCAAGCGGCAAGGCAGCCCTTCAAACTCATGCTGGCACTTTAGCGTGCCCCTCGGTCGCCATTCAGCGAAACATCTTTCGCTGAATGGCGGGCGAGTTCTAAACTGCCGGCATGACTTTGAAAGGGCTGGATTGCCTTCCGTGCGGGCCGACGTGGAAGGCAAGCGGCAAGCCAGCCCTTCAAACTCATGCTGGCACTTTAGCGTGCCCCTCGGCCGCCATTCAGCGAAACATCTTTCGCTGAATGGCGGGCGAGTTCTAAACTGCCGGCATGACTTTGAAAGGGCTGGATTGCCTTCCGCGCGGGCCGACGTGGAAGGCAAGCGGCAAGCCAACACTTCAAAGTCGTGCCGGCAGGCAGGGCTGGAGCGAGCGTGCTCCGTCCCGGTGGGTGCATGAGCGGAGCACTTTTCCAGCGCTCCTGTGCCTGGAGAGCTCCCTCTGCATATGAGCCCGGGATCCGCCGTTTGCACTCCCTTGCTCTGACTCACCACCCGCCTTCCCTATCTAGGGACTCCTCGAGCAGAAATAGCAGAGTCGCGTCGAGCGCCGCTCTGCCTTTCTCTGTGCTCTTCCTGCCCGGATGCCCAGAGCCTCCCAGCCCGCCCGGCCCGGGGTGAGTCAGCTGCAGTGCAGCGGGTGGCGATCCCGCCACCCCCCCTCACTCGCCCCGCCCGTCACTTACTCTGAGTTCGGAGAAGAAGCGGCGGCCCCAGGTGGCACTTTTCGCAGAGGTTTTTCCACAGCTTGTCCGGAAGTGGAGCTGGAAAGGCGAGCTCGCTCCCCGCTCACTCGCTACGCTACCCCGCCCATGCGAGCGGCAACGGATGGGCGGGGGACTCATGCGGCATGCTAAGCGGACTCCAGCCAATCAGTGAGCTGGCTGGGATGGAAAACTTAAAGCACGCCGCGTTTTCCATCCCAGCCAGCTCACTGATTAGCTGGAGTCCAGGCCAATCCAATCTGTGAGCGGCAGGCTGGGCTGGCTTAAATTTGTAGGTGGGAGGTAGGATAGAGAACAGAACGATGAGCCAGCCCAGCAAGCTAGCAGCTGATGGGCGGGAGCTGCAAGCGCAAAAAAAGCGTGCTTTTTAAAAAAGCGGGCGGGACGCGGGAAAATGCATTGGAAAGCGGGTGTGTCCCGCCAAAAGCGGGACGTCTGGTCACCTTACCACTGCGTCACCTCGGCTCTTTTTTCCCTTCGCTTTTATTAAGAGTGGCATGTTATGTGAAAATCAGCCACATAAACTGTGAGATTAATGCACTGAGGGGCATCTTTATACTAAGAAATATGTAAATGAAGGCACAATTTCCCCTTTAAAGGAGCCGCTTGGTTCCCCTTTTCAGGCTACACCCACCCACACAAAGTTTGTGCACTTTCCTGAATTATTTCTTCTCAATTCCCTCCATTCATTAAAGGGAGCCAAAATGATCCCATGGCTGAATTTGTTGTCCTTGTTAGTGTTCCTTCAAGGTATTTTTCCCAGTTTAAAGAATTAATTTCATTTTTTATTGTTTATATACAGAATATTTCATTGGATCACTTTTGTTTTTAGGAGTCCAGTCTCAGGTCCAGTTGGTGGAGTCTGGAGGGGATGTGAGAAGACCTGGAGAGTCCCTCCGTCTCTCCTGCCAAGCCTCTGGATTCACCTTCAGCAGCTATGCCATGGGCTGGTTGAGACAGGCTCCAGGGAAAGGCCGGGAATGGGTGACCTTCATACGTACATCCTCAAGTCATATTTACTACTCAGACAAAGTCAAGGGACGGTTCATCATCTCCAGGGATGATTCCCAAAGCCAGCTTTATCTGCAAATGAACAATCTGAAACCAGAGGACACAGCTGTCTATTACTGTGCGACATGCACAGTGAGAGGAAGTGAATCTGATGCCAAGCAAAAACCTTCTTCTCCTCTGAGCAACTTTCAAAATTGATTCAGAAAGTCAAATGTTTTTAAAGAGAGAAGCAGAAGGTAAATCTCCGAATACAATTTGGAACCTTAGGTCTGATCTTCTAAGAAGCCGTGTAGAAGTTGAATGACATTTTGATAAGTGAGAAGAAAGAAATCTCTAGGCTGTGGAACAAAATGGCTAAGGTAGCTTGTAAAAAGTAGTTTCCTATCTAATACTAATGCAATCAACACTTATCCAATGGAGACAAAACTTTGGTGTTGAACAAGAGCAAAAATTATTTATTACTGTTGCTCTTGCTACAATTTCATATCAAAGAAATGGATGTGCTGACTTGGATTACTCCTTAATAAACGTTAGAGAGTGAATAAGACTTGAAAGCCTCCACTGTCTTGTTTAACACTGTCTTGATTGTAAGCCGCCCTGAGTCCCCTCAGGGAAAAGGGCGGCCTATAAATGTCTAATAAATCCCAAAATAAATCCCAAATCCCAAATTAACAGGGAATCTAAAGTGAAAATAAATATCCAACGGTCCCATTTTGTGCAAGTATGACTTAGGAGGATCAGCCCCAACGTGTCCACTTTGAAATGTACGAAAACATTTAGCGAAAAGCAACCCTTCCCATTTTCCTCTGCACTAATAATTAAATATCTCTGTCTTGACTATCATAGGGACTTGCCCGTAATCTCAAATTTATTGCAAGGAATTCTATTAAGCCAAATGAAGAGAGCATCTGATATATTAGGAAAAGAGGAATGGAGTTTGAAGAAATAAAGAAAACTAATTGACAAGGAGCTACAGCTATGATGCTATTGTGACTTCCTTTCTAATCCTCATGAAATCCACACTCACCCAATGGAAAGGAAGCATTGGGGTGGAACAATAGATCGGGTGTAATGTTAATCCTAGAAAACGAGTACAAAACTGTTACACAATAAGTTTTGGTAAATGATGAGGCAGTAACAAAAGGAATAACAGTTATATATTGCTCTATTATTCCTTACACTTTCACTTTCAGCATATTGCCTCCAACAATCTGGGCCTTCATTTCACCAACTAGCTACTGTGTAGCTGATCTCCCAACTCTAGATGTAGTAAAGATGCAGTAGATAATAAATTCTCTACTGCATTGATACCTTGTCAGAAGTTGTGGTATCATTCAAGACTTTATTATACCTACAATATTATAAATCTTCGCTTTCTCCTTTCAGTCACAGGGAAGCAAGAAAAAAGAAAATCTGAGATGAGTCTGGATGGGAACGAACAAGCTTGCGCTCAATCCCGACAAGACCGAGTGGCTATTGATGCTCCCTCCCAAAGATGGTCCAGCTATTCCATCTCTCAGCCTGCGGGGTGAAATTATCCACCCCTCAGAGAAGGCTCGCAATTTGGGAGTCCTCCTGGATCCGCAACTGACCCTAGAACATCATCTGTCAGCTGTGACCAGGGGGGCCTTTGCCCAGGTTTGCCTGGTGCACCAATTGCGACCCTATCTGGACCGGGAGACCCTTCGGATAGTCACTCACGCCCTCGTCACCTCAAGACTGGATTAAGGTAACACGCTCTACATTTGGCTGCCCTTGAAGAGTGTTCGAAGACTTCAGCTTGTCCAGAATGCAGCCGCGCGAGCGATCGTGGGTGCACCTCGGAACACCCACGTTACACCTATCCTCCGCGAGCTGCACTGGCTGCCGATTGGTCTCCAGACATGCTTTAAAGTGCTAGTCGTTACTTTTAAAGCCCTACATGGTATCGGACCTGGTTACTTGAGAGACCGCCTCCTGCCACTCACCTCCCAAAGAACTATTAGATCCCACAGACTAGGCCTCCTCCAAATCCCATCTGCCGGCCAATGTCGGCTGGCGACTCCCCGGTGGAGGGCCTTCTCTGTGGCTGCTCCGGCCCTATGGAACAATCTCCCCGTTGAGATCCGGACCCTTACCACCCTTCCAGCCTTCCCCAAAGCAATTAAGACTGGCTGTTCCGGCAGGCCTGGGCTGTTGAATTATCCAGCCTCATCCGAGGTTACGACAGTTGTTGAATTTTAAATTGCTGTTTTTATTTTTATTTTTGTACACCCTCCCCTGCTTATGGTTAGCCACCCTGAATCTTGCGGTAATAGGGCGGCATATAAGCCAAATAAATCAAAACAAATCAAATCAAAATCAATTTTCTTAGGATTCAAAAATTATGTGAATATCACACATGTAGGTTCTGTCCAAAAAAGTCTCTAAGGGAATGAACTCAGAGGCTCTTTTATCCCAAGGAATATGTAAATTGGGGCCCATTGTCCCCTTTAAAGGAGCTGCATGGTTTCCTTTTTCAGGCTACGTCAACCCACACAAAGTTTGTGCACTTTCTTTGCTATTGATTCCCTCGATTCATTACAGGGACCAAAAATGATTCTGTCGCTGAATCTAGTGCCCTTGTTAGTGCTCCTTCAAGGTATCTTCCCCCTCTTTAAAGCATTAGTTTCATTTTTTTCTTTTTGTATATAGAAGCTTTCATAGAAATGTTTTTGGTTTTAGGAGTCCAGTCTCAGGTCCAGCTGGTGGAGTCTGGAGGGGATGTGAGAAGACCTGGAGAGTCCCTCCGTCTCTCCTGCCAAGCCTCAGGATTCACCTTCAGCAGCTACTGGATGACCTGGGCGAGACAGGCTCCAGGGAAAGGAGTGGAATGGGTGGCCACCATACGTACCGGCTCATCTCCTTCCACTCACTACTCGGACAAAGTCAAGGGACGCTTCACAATCTCCAGGGATGATTCTCGCAGCCAGCTGTATCTGCAAATGAACAGCCTCAAACTAGAGGATTCCGCAGTTTATTACTGTGCGAGACACACAGTGAGAGGAAGTGAATCTGAGGCCAGTCAAAAACCTTCTCTTCCTCTCAGCAGCTCTCCAAAAAGATTCAAAGGAAATTGTGTATTTGAACGTAGAAGCAGAAGTTAAATCTCCATGACATGTCTTGGACCTCAAATCTGATCTTTGAAGAAGTGAGAAATCTTATTAGCACTTTGATGTCAAAAAAAGGTATCTCCACATTGTGTAATGAGAAATATGGATTGATGTCCCATAGATCTTCCTTGATATCTTTGCAACTCTGAGTCTCTTAAATTCTTAGTATTGCCAAATCTTCGACTTTTATTCTTTTTAGAAATGTTTCTCCATTTTTTTTCTTTCTATATCAATATATATATTTTCAACCACCTCAATCGTGAACTTCTCTGCGTTCACTAGAATTCAGCCAAGGGAGGTAAACATTGCTCACTGGAAGCCTCCTTTCCCATATTTCCTCTGAGAATTTGTATTTTGGAATGTCTTCCTGCCTTTATCTTGTCGCTTGGTTACTCCTGCTACAATTTCATATCAAAGAAATGGATGGGCTATGTTGACTTCCTCCCTAATAAGCTTTGGAGAGTGAATAACACTTGAAGCCATCAACTATATTCCTTAGCAGGGAATTAAAGTGGAAATACAAATCCAATGGTCTCATTTTGTGCATGTTTAGTTTTTGACTGAATCAGCCCCACAATATCCACCTAAATATTTAACAAAAAGCAACCCTTCCCATTTTTCTCTGTACTAATAATTAAACATCTCTCTCTTGAGTTTCATATGGACTTGCCCCTAATCTCAAATTTGTTGCAAAGAGTTATATTATGTCAATAAAGAGATTAGCAGATGTATTAGGAAAAGAGGAATAGAGTTTGAAGAAATAAAGAAAGTAACTGACAAGGAGCTACAATTTTCATGCTATACTGATTTCCTGTCTGATCCTAGTGAATTCCACACTCACCCAATGGAAACGAAGAGGTTGAACAAGAGATGGGATGGAATAATTATCCTAGAAAACAAGTACAAAAGTGATACACAATCAATTTTGGTAAATGAAGCAGCAGTATCAATAGGAATAATGCTTATAGATTTCTCTATAATGCTTACAGCAACCTCTAAGCTATTTACTAAATATAACTTTTATCAGCCGAAAACAATTAATGAATTAGGATTCACCACAATCCAGAGAGATTTTTAGATTTTTTTGTGCTGGGAATCCAATTACAGAGTTTGTTCGAAAAAAACAAAAAGTGAAAAAAAAAATAGTTTGAAAACTCCAATTTTACTTTCATTGTTTACAATGTGGTCTGCTTTTAGAAACAAACTGGAATTAAAAATAGTCCTTTACTAACATGGTAGAAAAGAGGAAATGAAACTAGAGCATAATCTTTCTAAATATCCAAACTGCCATATAGATATTGAGGAAATATTAGAAAGATGCCTCCCCTCCTCACTTTGGACACTGGGGGGCAGTGTTGTCCCTTGAAACTCCTCTGCACTAAGTGGGGGATGGGCTAGGGAATAAAACAAGCGTCATTAGATATTCTCTCATTTCTGAGACATGATTTTTTTTATTACTGTTTCCACAATAGTTCAATGAAATCTCTCAGGAAAATTTCACATGTCAGGAGGATATAATCCTCACCGTAAAGCCCATAATTTTTGATAAAATGATGTATCATTGGTCTTTGTATCCAAAGGAAGTTTCTACAATGTATAACGGTACCTCAGACCTTTGCTGAAAATGAAAACTACACGAAGGGACATTTTAACACACACACACACACACACACACACACACACACACACACACACACACAAACAGACACAAGGGATGGGTTCCGGGAGGCACTACTGCCGGTTTACTCATGGACATGCTGTGTATGTATTTGATGTGTCCTGTGCACGCATGAGCAGTACAATAAAAATTGTTTTACATATGAGAAGAAATGAAAAACAGGCTGGTGGCGTCTATGATGCTGCCTGGAGAACCGGTTCAGGGGAATGGCAGGCATGGGTCACTGCCAGTTCCAGCCAAACCATTACCACTTCAGCCAAACCGGTCAAAACTGGTAGGAAGGCATCACTGATACACACTCACCGAGAGTATTTATTCCTCATTGTGAAGTCATGGCTGAGTTGAACATTAAATATGAGCCAACAGTGTGCGGTGGCAGCCAAAAAAGCCAACACAATCCTAAATTGCATTAACAGAAGGCTCCAATCAAGATTACATGAGGTAATAATACTACTCTATAAAGGCTTATAGAACACTGCATTCAGTTTTGGTCACCACACTATAAAAAGATGTTGAGGCTCTACCATGTGTGCAAAGACCAACCAAGAATATTAGGGGACTGGAGGCTAACACATATGAGGAACAATTGCAGGAACTGGGCATGTCTAGTTGAATGAAAAGAAGGACCAGGGGAGACATGATAGCAGTCTTCCGATATCTCAGGTGTTGCCACAAATTAGAGGGAGTCAAACTAAGGAGCCGAGGTGGCGCAGTTGTTAGGGTGCAGTACTGCAGGCCACTTCAGCTGACTGTTATCTGCAGTTCAGCGGTTCTAATCTCACCGGCTCAAGGTTGACTCAGCCTTCCATCCTTCCGAGGTGGGTGAAATGAGGACCCAGACTGTGGGGGCGATATGCTGACTCTGTAAACCGCTTAGAGAGGGCTGAAAGCCCTATGAAGCGGTATATAAGTCTAACTGCTATTGCTATTTCTAAACTATTCTCCAAAGCATCTGAGAATAGAACAAGAAGAAATGAGTGTAAACTAATCAAGGAGAGAAGCAACCTAGAAATAAAGAGAAAATTCCTGACAGTGAGTGCAATCAACCCATGGAACAGAAGTTGCCTTCAGAGGTCGTGGGAGGCTTAGCACTGAAGGCTTTAAAGAAGAGACTGGACTGCCATCTGTCAGAAATGGTGTATGGTATGTTCTATCTTAAAAATATCTCCTTCCAAACTTTTTATTCCACATTCACAACCTCTCCTTTTGAACCACTTTTGAGAATTTCTGGAATTTTGCAAGTCTTCGTTTTAATTACTCTAATATGTAACTGCTGTTTTTCCTATGAAATTATAGCTTAAAGAAAAGGAGTTTCCCTTCGCTTTTATTAAGAGTGGCATGTTATGAGAAAATCAGTCATGTAAACTGTGAGATTAATGCACTGAGGGAACCTCTTTATAACCATAAATATGTAAATGAAGGCACAATTTCCCCTTTAAAGGAGCCATTTGGTTTCCCTTTTCAGGCTACCCCCAACAACACAAAGTTTGTGCTCTTTCCTCAATCCATTCCTATCCATTCCTTTCATTGGTTACAGGGAGCAAAAAATGATCCTGTGGCTGAATTTGGTGCCCTTGTTAGTGTTCCTTCAAGGTAGTTTTTTCCCCTCTTTAAATAATTTCTGTCCATATTCTCTTTTTGTATATAGAAGATTTCATTGAAACACTTTTGTTTTTAGGAGTTCGATCTGAAGTCCAATTAGTGGAGTCTGGAGGAGATGTGAGAAGACCTGGGGAGTCCCTCCATCTCTCCTGCCAAGCCTCTGGATTCTCCTTCAGCAGCTACTGGATGAACTGGGTGAGACAGGCTCCAGGGAAAGGACTGGAATGGGTGGCCACCATACGTACAGGATCATCTCCTTTAACTCACTACCCAGACAAAGTCAAGGGACGTTTCACCATCTCCAGGGATGATTCTCGCAGCCAGCTGTATCTGCAAATGAAGAGCCTCAAACTAGAGGATTCTGCAGTTTATTATTGTGCGAGACACACAGTGAGAGGAAGTGAATCTGATGCCAAGCAAAAACTATTTTTTTCCTCTGAGCAGCTTTCTGAATTAAATCAAAAAGTCGAGTTTGCATATTTAAAGTGAAAAATTGAATGTTTATCCCCGTTTACAATATGAAACGTCAGATTTGATCTTTTTTGTTTAATTAATTGATTAATTAATTAAATTTCCAACAAGTACAAGGAAACAAGTATGAAAATACATGGAAAAATCACACTAATAAATGGATATAAATAAGCAAAACATAGGCATAAACACATATAAAGAGTACATATAAATGGGGAGAGTAGGACAGGGACGGTAGGCACCCTGGAGTGTTTATGCACGTCCTCTTAGGGACCTCTTAATGAATGTTTAAGGTCCATGGTACTCAGTTTAAGGTAAAAGCTATGGGGGTTAGAGGAACTAACAACAGGAACAGGTTCGGTGTTCTCAGAAGCCGTGTGGAAGATGATTGACATTTTGATAGATGAGAAGAAGGAAATCTCCAGGCTGTTTGAACAAACTGGGTAATTTGAAAATAAAATGGTTTCCTATCTAATCCTAATGTAATCCACACTCAACCAATGGTAAAAAATCATGGGTGTTGAAAAAGAGACAGCAAGAATGATTATCCTAAAAAAAAATAATGTTCATAAAAGTTATACAGAACAGATTTTGGGGAATGAAGTAGCAAAAGCATTTTTATAGCACTTCATGGTAATTTTCCCTTTAAATAAGCTGCATGGTTTCCCTTTTCAGGCTGTACCCACCAATACAAAGTTTGCACTGTTCCTAAATTCTTTGGTTTCGATTTTCCTCCATTCGATAAATGGAGCGAAAATGACCCCGTGGCTGAATTTGGTGTCCTTGTTAGTGTTCATTCAAGGTAAGTTTTCCTCCCTCTTTAAAGAATTTCCTTCCATATTCTCATTTTTGCATATAGAAGGTTTCATTGAAATGTTTTTCTTTTTGGGAGGCCAATCTCAAGTCCAGTTGGTGGAGTCAGGAGGGGATGTGAGAAGTCCTGGAGATCCCTCCATCTCTCTTGCAAAGCCTTTGGATCAACCTTCAGCAACTATGGCATGGGCTGGTTGAGACAGGCTCCATGGAAGGGACTTGAATGGGAGGCTGACATAAACTCTGGTTCCAGTAGGATATACTACTCAGACAAAGTCAAGGGGAGCTTCACCATCTCCAGAGATGATGCCAAAAGCCAACTGCATCATCAAATGAACAGCCTCAAAGCTGAAGACACAGCCGTCTATTACTGGGCGAGAGACACAGTGAGGTGAGGTGAATCTGAGGTGATGAAAGGACCTTCTTTTCCTCAGAGCAGCCCTTCAGCTTCTTTTAGCCAAAAATGATGGATTAGTGAATTAGAATTCATCACTACCCAGAGAGAAATTTGGACTATTTTGTTCTGGGAATCCAGTGAGAGAGTTTGAAGAAAATGAAAAGTGGAAAAAATAGTTTGTTTTAACATCACTGTTTACAAGGTGGTCTGGTTTTAGAAACAAACTGCAATTAAAAATAGTCCATTACTATCATGGTTGCAAAGAGGAAATGAAACTATAGGATAATCTTTCTAAATATCCAAACTGCCATATAGATATTGAGGAAATATTAGGAAAGGGCCTCCCCTGCTCACTTTGGACACTGGGGGGCAGTGTTGTCAATTGAAACTCTATGGCCTCTGCACTCTGGGGGGGATTTTAGTTCCATAATGGTTCACTGAAAACTGAATATTCATGTCAATTTTCTTAATTCCATAATGGTTCATTGAAAACTGAGTATAGATGTGACTTTTCCTTCATGCTCTGTCTCCAGAGTAGCCCTTCCAAAAATTATAATTTCATGTTCCTTACCTCTCCCTTTGAATCACTTTGGAGAAGTTGTATTATTTTGCAAGTCTTTATTTTAATTACTCTAATATAAATCTGCCATTTCTGCTTTAAATTTACAGTAAGAGAAAAGAAAGAAATAGTTTGCCTTCACTGTTATGAAGACTGGAATATTTTCTGAAAGTCCTCCCTGTAAAGACAAGGAAAACTATGAGATTAATGCACTGAATCTCAAATCTGATCTTTGAAGAAGCAGTGAGGAACCTTGTTAGCGCTTTGATGTTGGGAAAAAAGGGAGTTTCCAGGTTGTGTAATAAGAAATAGGGGTTGATGTCCCACAGATCTTCCTCAATATTGTTTGTTTTTGTTTTGCCTTTATTTGTATGCCGCCCTTTTCCCTGGGGGGACTCAGGGCGGCTCACAATTCAAAAGAGGGGGAGGGAGAAGACAAACAATAGACAATACAGCATGTTAAAAAGAAAACACAACAGTCGCACAATTCGAGTGGGGCTACAATCTTAACCCCAGGCCAGCTGGGACATCCAGAACTTTAAAGTGGCGCAGAAGGACTGGAGGGTGGTGAGGGTCCGAATCTCCACGGGGAGTTCGTTCAAAAGGGACGGAGCAGCCACCGAGAAGGCTCTCCTCCGGGTAGTTGCCAGTTTGCACTGGCTAGAAGATGGAATTCGGAGGAGGCCTAATCGATGCGATCGTATCGGTCTAGTGGAGGTAATTGGCAGTAGGCGGTCTCTCAAGTACCCAGGCCCACTACCATGAAGGGCTTTATAGCTGATAAGTAGCACCTTGAAGCGCACCCGGAGATCAACAGGTAGCCAGTGCAGCTCGCGGAGGATAGGTGTTACGTGGGTGAAGCGAGGTGCACCCACAATCGCTCGCGCGGCAGCATTCTGGACTAGCTGGAGTCACCGAATGCTCTTCAAGGGCAGCCCCATGTAGAGCACATTGCAATATTCCAGCCTGGAGGTCACAAGGGCACGAGTGACTGTTGTGAGGGCCTCCCGGTTCAGGTAGGGATGCAACTGGTGTACCAGGCGAACCTGGGCAAATGCCCCCCTGGTCACAGCTGACAAATGATGTTTGAAGGTCAGCTGTGGGTCCAGGAGGACTCCCAAGTTGCGAACCCTGTCTGAGGGGCGTATAATTTGACCCCCCAGCCTGAGAGATGGAGTACTTGGCCAATTCGTGGGAGGGAAACACAGCAGCCACTCAGTCTTTTCTGGATTGAGCACAAGCTTGTTGACCCCCATCCAGTCTTTAACAGCATCCAGCCCCTGGCTCATCACATCCATCGCTTCGTTGAGTTGGCACGGGGCAGACAGATACAACTGAGTATCGTCCGCATATTGATGGTACTTTATCCCATGCCGTCGAATGATCTCACCCAGCGGTTTCATGTAGATGTTGAAAAGAAGGGGGGACAGGACCGAACCCTGGGGCACCCCACACATTAGGGGCCTAGGGGTCGATCTCTGCTCCCCAACTAACACCGACTGCGGCCTGTCCGAGAGGTAAGAGGAGAACCACTGTAAAACAGCGCCTCCCACCCCCACCTCCCGCAGTCGTCGCAGAAGGATACCATGGTCGATGGTATCGAAAGCTGCCGAGAGGTCAAGGAGCACCAGGATGGAGGCGTGGCCTCCATCCCTGGCTCTCCAGAGATCATCGGTCAACGCGACCAAAGCGGTTTCTGTGCTGCAGCCAGGTCTGAAGCCAGACTGGAATGGATCGAGATAACTGGCTTCCTCCAAGGACCGCTGGAGCTGAAAGGCCACCACCTTCTCAACAACCTTCCCCACAAAGGGGAGTTTGGAGACTGGATGATAGTTGTTTAAAACAGCTGGATCCAAGGATGGTTTCTTCAGGAGGGGTCTCACCACCGCCGCCTTTAAAGCGGGGGGAAAGACCCCCTCCCGAAGAGAGGCGGTAACAACCGCCTGGATCCAGCCTCGTGTCACCTCCCTGCTGTTTACAACCAGCCAGGAGGGGCACGGGTCCACCACACATGTGGAGGCACCTACAGCTCTCATGGCCTTGTCCACATCCTCAGGGGTAACAGCTTGAAACTCAATCCAGCGATGGCTTACCAGATCATCCCTTAGTGCCTCGGCTGGTTCTGCAGAATTGGAGTCCAGGTCCGCCCGGAGGTGAGCAACCTTGTCTGCGAGAAATTGGACGTAGTCCTCAGCCCTGCTCTGCAGCGGATCGCCTGTATCCCTCCTATTTAGGAGGGAATGGGTTATCCTAAACAGGGCGGCTGGGCGCGACTCAGCAGACGCAACCAGAGAGGCAATGTGTGTTCTCTTAGCCGTCCTAATTGCCCAAACGTAATCTCTGGTGTAGGTTGTCAAAAATGCTCGGCTCGATTCGGATTTGCTGGACCTCCATAGGTGCTCTAGGCGTCTCCTTTGGCGCTTCATCTCCCGGAGTTCCTCAGTGAACCAAGGAGCCTTCCGGGATCCACTGCCTCGGAGCGGCCGTAGAGGCGCAATCCGGTTAAGAGACTTCGTCGCTGCCAAATCCCAGGCAGCAACCAGGGTCTCCGCCGGACTGCGGGAGAGAGTATCAGGAATAACCCCAAGCTCCGTCTGGAACCCCAAAGGGTCCATAAGTCGCCTGGGGCGGAACCACCTGGTCGGTTCCTTCTCCCTACAGTGGGGGTTTGGTCTCCGAAAGTCAAGCCTCAATAGGTAGTGGTCTGACCATGACAGGGGCAAGGTCTCGCTACCCCTCAGACCAAGATCACAATTCCACTGCTCCGAGAGGAATACGAGGTCAAGCGTGTGACCTGCTGAGTGGGTTGGTCCTCGGATTACTTGGGTCAAGCCCATGGTTGTCATGGAAGCCATGAACTCCTGTGCTCCATCAGAGTGTTCACCGAGCGAAGGCAGATTGAAATCCCCCAGAACCATAAGTCTGGGGAACTCAACTGCCAGCTCGGCTATCGACTCGAGGAGCGAGGGGAGGGCTGTTGCAATGCAGTTAGGAGGCAGGTATGTTAGCACCAAACCCACTTGACCCTTGAGGTCCAATTTACCAGCAGGGACTCATACCCAACAAGCTCCGGAGCAGGGATCCTACGAGGTGCTAGAGACTCTCGGATAACAATAGCCACACCCCCACCCCTTCTCTTAGCCCTCGGCTGATGGAGCACCTGAACACCCTCTGGGCACATCTCTACGAGGGGGACTCCTCCCTCCGGGCCCAGCCAGGTCTCAGTAATACATGCCAGGTCTGCCCTCTCGTCTAAAATTAAGTCCCGAACGAGAGGAGCTTTATGAACAACAGACCTGCCATTTAGCGACAGCAGCCTAAGGCCAGAGTCCTGATTACTCACACCACTTGGCCTTGGAGTGGGACTCGTAGGGCCAGAAGGAGGGATCTCTGTGACGTAGCGAGCCCTCCTTCCCCGGTAATGGCCTGCCCTAAAGTCCCCGCCATATCTGCCCCTCCCTGTTAAGACTGTAATGCTCCGGCCCACTCCCGTGTCCGTGGTCTCCCTATCCACCCCCACAACCCCCGCGTGCTCCGGCAGGCCCTTCGAAACAAGCATTCTGCGGCTGGGATTGACCCAGGTCCCTCCAGTACCTCTGCAGAGCACTCAGTATAGAGGGTGCCTGGGTGAGGCCCCAGCCTACTCAGACATACCCAATCACAACACCATTCATTCCCCACTGACAATTTAAAAAACACAGAGAAAATACAGCAATATAGGAGTTAAAAGTGGGCACATACACCAACAGTCACATCATTCACACCTCACTCATAAAATGCAGAGACTAAGTTGCGCAGTCTAGGATGGAACAAAGTGAGAAGGGGGGAGAGGGAGAGGTACTCCGCTCCTCTCCCTTCCTATGGCAGTTAGTTGATAAAATAGTTAATAAAATAATTAAGAGCCCAGCTCCAATCCATTGAGGGTATACAGGGGGGGGAGGGTGGCGTTTCCCCCCCTCTGGTAAGGTCGAAAAGTCCCAGAAGTCCAGATGGTTAAAAGGACCGCCAAAGATGTTGGATCCGGGTAGCCAAATGTGTAGCAGGACGTAGGGTCTGGATGGCCGGAGTGATGTCACTAGGGCAGCAAGAGGTAATGCTGATTGAGCCGGTATAGTTTGTTCGTGGATGTTAAACTCTGAGAGCTACAATTGTAGGCTGGGTGGATAAGTGCTAATTAAGAAGATGGTAAAAATGACACAGCAACAACAGAGAAGTAAGAAAGGCACCAGTAGTGGCCACTGGGGGGAGTCCAAGCTCCGAATACGCTGCCTCTCCGGAGTAATGGTGACTGATGTAAGGTGACTCAGTAAAAGGCAATAATACTGGTCAGCACAGCACTCCTGAGGCAGTGGTAACAGTTGATGGTATTGGTTGCCACAGAGGGCCTGTCGTTGAGTTTCTAAAGTTCCAGTCCCAGTCCCAGCAGGTAAATAGTCCGGCAATGTGAAGCCCAGCAGGAACAGTGGCGAGGTGGAAGAAAAACGCCGCACCAGGATGCAGGGGGGGGGAGTTATCGAAGCTGCAGTGGGGACAGGAAACTAGTTCCTCTGTCTCCCAGTCCAGTCTAGGCATCTCTCCTGGGCTACCCACCCCCTCTTCGGGGTGCAAACCAACCCCTCGGTGCTGCTTAATCCACAAAAGAGTTCGGCGTCTCTCAAAGCAGTGGGGCCGAAGCCACCGCCTCTCACACAGAGCCGCCGCCGCCGCTCCCCAGCTGTTCCAAAGGGCCGACGAGGGAAACCGCGCCGGAGGAGATAACGCCGTCTTGGAGCCGCTCAGAGGCAGCCCCCTCCTCAAACAGCCACCCCCCTGGACAGCCCGAACGTTGGAGCCCCACAGGAACCCCTCAATTACCATTTCAGGGGTCCTGGTCGCCAAAACCGGTCTTTCTCTTTCTTTCTCTTTCTTATAGCGATCGGAGCAACGAGGCTCGGCAGCCATTCCCGTTCTCACACAAGTTGGGGATTGACCAGACAAATATATGCGGATGAAGAAGGGAGAATATTAATGATGGAGATATCAATCAATCAGAAACAAATGCTCCTGATTGGAATCAGTGTTTCCTCTAAGCTGCGCGCATGAGCGGGCACGCAGGTAACAAAGAAACACCGCGCACAAATTTCAAAGTGCAGCGCAGTGTTTTTTAATGTCTTTAAATGTGACTGGAAATATCCCCCTTCCCTCCTTTGCAACTCTGAGTCTTTTGATTCTTAGTGTTACCAAATCTCCATGTTTCATTATTTTTAGAAATGTTTCTCCATTTTTATTCTTTCTATATCAATATATATCAATCTATATCAATATATATATATCAATATATCAATATATCAATATATCAATATATCAATATATCAATATATCAATCTATATCAATATATATCTATATCTATATCTATATCTATATCTATATCTATATCTATATCTATATCTATATCTATATCTATATCTATATCTATATCTATATCTATATCTATATCTATATCTATATCTATATCTATATCTATATCTATATCTATATCTATATCTATATCTATATCTATATCTATATCTATATCTATATCTATCTATCTCTATCTCTATCTCTATCTCTATCTCTATCTCTATCTCTATCTCTATCTCTCTATCTATCTATCTATCTATCTATCTATCTATCTATCTATCTATCTATCTATCTATCTATCTATCTATCTATCTATCTATCTACAGATATAGATATAGATATTTGAAACCTGAAGATAATATATATATTCAACCACCTCAATTCTGAACTTCTCTCCCTTCACTAGTAATCAGCCAAGGGAGGTAAACATTGGTCACTGGAAGCCTCCTTTCCCATATTTCCTCTGAGAATTCGTATTTTGGACTGTCTTCCTGCCTTTATGTGGTCGCTTGGTTGCTCCTGCTACAATTTCATATCGAAGAAATGGATGGGCTATGTTGACTTCCTCCCTAATAAGCTTTGGAGAGTGAATAAGACTTGAAGCCATTAATTATCTTCCTTAGCAGGGAAATTAAAGTGGAAACACAAATCCAATGGTCTCATTTTGTGCATCTTTAGTTTTTGACTGAATCAAAACAACAATATCCACGTAAATATTTAATGAAAAGCAACTCTTCCCGTTTTTCTCTGTACTAACAATTAAACATCTCTCTCTTGAGTTTCATATGGACTAGTCCCTAATCTCAAATTTGTTGCAAAGAGTTATATTGTGTCAATGAAGAGAACAGCGGTTGTATTAGGAAAAGAGGAATAGAGTTTGAAGAAATAAAGAAAAGTAACAGACAAGGAGCTACAATTATCATGCTATACTGATTTCCTGTCTGATCCTAGTCAATTCCACACTCACCCAATGGAAACAAAGGGGTTGAACAAGAGATGGGATGGAATAATTATCCTAGAAAATAAGTACAAAAGTGATACA
Organism: Thamnophis sirtalis; assembly: GCF_051295495.1. NCBI lineage: Eukaryota > Metazoa > Chordata > Lepidosauria > Squamata > Natricidae > Thamnophis > Thamnophis sirtalis. Next base: position 133,995,857 of record NW_028261384.1, read on the forward strand.
CAATCAATTTTGGTAAATGAAGCAGCTGTATCAATAGGAATAATGCTTATATATTGCTCTATAATGCTTACAGCAACCTCTAAGCTGTTTAATAAATATAAGTTTTATCAGCCAAAAACAATTAATGAATTAGGATTCACCACAATCCAGAGAGTTTTTTAGACTTTTTTGTGCTGGGAATCCAATTACAGAGTTTGTTGGGGAAAAAACAAAAAGTGGAAAAAAAAATAGCTTGAAAACTCCAATTTTACTTTCATTGTTTACAATGTGGTCTGGTTTTAGAAACAAACTGGAATTAAAAATAGTCCATTATTATCATGGTAGAAAAGAGGAAATGAAACTAGAGCATAATCTTTCTAAATATCCAAACTGCAATGAAGATGTTGAGGAAACATTAGAAAGATGCCTCCCCTCCTCACTTTGGACACTTGGGGGCAGTGTTGTCACATGAAACTCTGCACTCAGTGGGGGATGGGCTAGGGAATAAAACAAGTGTCATTAGATATTCTCTCATTTCTGAGACATGAATTTTTTTATTACTGTTTCCACAATAGTTCAATGAAATCTCTCAGGAAAATTTCACATGTCAGGAGGATATAATCCTCACCGTAAAGCCCAGAATTTTTGATAAAATGCTGTATTCATTGGTGTTTGGATCCAGAGGAAGTTTCTACAATGTATAACGGTGCCTCAGATCTTTGATGAAAATGAAAACTGCACGAAGGAACATTTTAACACACACACACACACACAAACACACACACACACACACACACACACACCAGGGATGGGTTCCAGCAGGCACTACTGCCAGTTTACTCATGGACATGCTTTGTACGCATTTGATGTGTGCTGTGCACGCATGTGCAGTACAATAAAAAGTGTTTTGCACATGAGAAGAAATGAAAAACAGGCTGGTGGCGCCTATGATGCTGCCCGGGTAACAACAGGTTCTAATATGAACCTGTTGTTTTTCCTATGAAATTATAGTTTAAAGAAAAGGAGTTTCCCTTTGCTTTTATTAAGAGTGGCATGCTATGTGAAAATCAGCTATAGAAACTGTGAGATTAATGCACTGAGGGGGCATCTTTATACCTAGAAATATGTAAATGAAGGCATTAATTTCCCCTTTAAAGGAGCCCCTTGGTTTCCCTTTTCAGGCTACACCCAAACACACAAAGTTTGTCCACTTTCCTCAATCCATTCCTATCCGTTCCTTTCATTGGTTACAGGGAGCAAAAAATGATCTTGTGGCTGAATTTGGTGTCCTTCTTAGCGTTCCTTCAAGGTAGTTTTTCCCCTCTATAAAGAATTTCTGTCCATATTCTCTTTTTGTATATAGAAGATTTCATAAAAATGTTTTTGGTTTTAGGAGTCCAGTCTCAAGTCCAATTGATGGAGTCTGGAGGGGATATGAGAAGACCTGGAGATTCCCTCCGTCTCTCCTGCCAAGCCTCTGGATTCACCTTCAGCAGCTATTGGATGACCTGGGCGAGACAGGCTCCAGGGAAAGGAGTGCAATGGGTGGCCAACATACGTACCGGCTCATCTCCTTCCACTCACTACTCAGACAAAGTCAAGGGACGCTTCACCATCTCTAGGGATGATTCTCGCAGCCAGCTGTATCTGCAAATATACAATCTGAAACCAGAGGACACAGCTGTCTATTACTGTGCGAGAAACACACAGTGAGAGGAAGGGAATCGGATGCCAAGCAAAAACCTTCTCTTCCTCTCAGTAGCTCTCCAAAGTTATTCAGTCAAAGTTGCGTATTTTAACTTAGAAGCAGAAGATAAATCTCCATGACATGTCTTGGACCTCAAATCTGATCTTTGAAGAAGTGAGAAACCTTGTTAGCACTTTCATTTTGAAAAAAGGTAATCTCTACATTGTGTTGTAGGAAGTTATCACCCAGCCCTCTCCCAGAAAAAATCAAATATCCTAGGAAATATAGAAAAGGCAGAATATTTCTCTGGATATGAAAAAGGAAGCAACATGTTTTAAAAGACAGAATAGCCGCCTGCAGGTTCCTGCCCTTCCCCCTTTGTCAATGAGCCATTAAAGCCTGAGCTAGTCCATTTTGCATAATGAGGAGTTCTCCCCTCAGCTCCAGAGTAATGGGATTAAGGCATGATTATATTGGCCCTTTACCAAACTCACCACATGGCATCTGAGAACTCAACCAAACCTGGATTCAAAACACAGCCTAGAGAGTTGCCCCTGCATGGCTCCATGGGAGTCTGACAACCAATCAGTACAGAAGCTCCAGATCAAAGGCCAAGGGGGGATGAAACCAGGGACTCAGCTTCTCTTCCTCCCTTGCCTTCCCTTCTTTTCTCTTCTCCACCAGCATTGAAGCATGTGATCACCTTTTCTGTTCAGGACTCAAGCCATGTGGTCCTGTCCACCATTAAAACCATCTTTCCAAGCAGCCTCCATGTTTCCAGTGTCTTTTTCCCTACTTGGAGCCCAACCCAGAAGGACATTTCTTCCAACAGTGGAATGAGAAATATGGATTGATGTCCCATAGATCTTGATATTTTTGCAACTCTGAGTCCCTTAAATTCTCAGGATTGCCAAATCGCTGTGTTTTATTATTTTTCTAGAAATTATTCTCCATTTTTATTCTATCTCTATCTCTATCTCTATCTCTATCTCTATCTCTATCTCTATCTCTATCTCTATCTCTATCTCTATCTCTATCTCTATCTCTATCATCTCTATCTCTATCTATCCATATCCATATCCATATCCATATCCATATCCATATCCATATCCATATCCCTATCCCTATCCCTATCCCTATCCCTATCCCTATCCCTATCCCTATCCCTATACCTATACCTATACCTATACCTATACCTATACCTATATCTATATCTATATATCTCTGTCTGTCTGTCTGTCTGTCTGTCTGTCTGTCTGTCTGTCTGTCTGTCTGTCTGTCTGTCTGTCTATCTATCTATCTATCTATCTATCTATCTATCTATCTATTTATCTATACATACATACATACATACATACATACATACATACATACATACATACATTCAACCACTCAATCCTGAATTCTCTCCCTTCACTAGTATTCATCCAAGGGAGGTAAACATTGGTCACTGGAAGCCTCCTTTCCCATATTTCCTCTGAGAATTCGTATTTTGGGCTGTCTTCCTGCCTTTATGTTGTCGCTTGGTTACTCCTGCTGAAATTTCATATGAAAGAAATGGATGGGCTATGTTGACTTCCTCCCTAATAACCTTTGTAGAGTGAATAAAACTTGATGTCTTCTTTAGCAGGGAATTTAAAGTGAAAATATAAATCCAACGGTCTCATTTTGTGCAGGTTTAGTTTTTGACTGAATCAGCCCTACAATGTTCATGTAAATATTTACTGAAAAGCAACCCTTCCCATTTTCCTCTCTGCTAATAATTAAACATCTCTCTGTCTTGACTATCGTAAGGACTTGCCCGTAATCTCAAATTTATTGCAAGGAATTCTATTATGCCAATGAAGAGAGCATCTGATATCTTAGGAAAAGAGGAATGGAGTTTGAAGAAATAAAAAAACTAACTGACAAGGAGCTACAACTATGATGCTATTGTGGCATCCTCTCTAATCCTCATGAAATCCACACTCACCCAATGGAAACGAAGCATTGGGGTGGAACAAGAGATGGGGTTGAAAGTTTATCCTAGAAAACGAGTACAAAACTGTTACACAATAAGTTTTGGTAAATGATGAGACAGTAACAAAAGGAATAACAGTTATATATTGCTCTATTATTCTTTACACTTCACTTTCAGCATATTGCCTCCAACAATCAGGGCCTTCATTTCACCCACCTCAGAAGGATGAAAGGCTGTGTCAACCTCGAACCTGTCAGAATCAAACTGCTGGCACTGGGCAGAGTTTTGCTGCAATATTGCATTCCAACCATTGTGTCACCAGGGAAATATTCATGCAATCCTCACTGGACAGAATAATATCAACAACTGTTGCTCTTTTTATATTTCTTCCATATAAATATATATTCAATGCCCTCAATACTGAAGCTCTGTCCACTCATTGATCCAGGGACAAGATTGGTCAAGAAGGAACTGTGTAGCTGATCTCCCAACTCTTGATGTAGTAAGGAGAATAAATTCTCTACTGCATTGATACCTTGTCTGAAGTTGTGGAATCATTCAAGACTTTATTATATCTATATATGAGAAGAAATGAAAAACAGGCCGGTGGTGCCTATGATGCTGCCTGGAGAACCAGTTCAGGGGCATGGCAGGCCTGGGTCACTGCCAGTTCCAGCCAAACCATTACCGCTTCAGCCAAACTGGTCAAAACCGGTGGGAAGCCATCAATGATACACCCTCACCGAGAGTATTTATTCTTCATTGTGAAGCCATGGCTGAGTTGAACATTAAATATGAGCCAACAGTGTCCGGTGGCAGCCAAAAAAGCCAATGAAATCCTAAATTGCATTAATAGAGGGCTACAATCAAGATCACATGAGGTAATAATACCACTCTATAAAGCCTTAGGGAACATTGCATCCAGTTTTGGTCACCACACTATAAAAAGATGCGGACACTCTAGAAAGAGTGCAGAGAAGAGCAACAAAGAGGATTAGGGGCCTGGAGGCTAAAATATATGAGGAACGGTTGCAGGAACTGGGTATGTCTCGTTTAATGAAAAGAAGGACTAGGGGAGACATGATAGCAGTCTTCCAATATCTCGGGGGCTGCCACAAAGAAGAGGGAGACAAACTATTCTCCAAAGCACCTAAACATAGAAGAAGAAGCAATGGGTGTAAACTAATCAAGGAGAGAAGCAACCTAGAAATAAGGAGAAAGTTCCTGACAGTGAGTGCAATCAACCCATGGAACAGAATTTGCCTTCAGAAGTCGTAGAAGCCCCATCACTGCAGGCTTTAAAGAAGAGACTGAATTGCCATCTGTCAGAAATGGTTTAGGGCATGTTCTATCTTAAAAATATCTACTTCCAAACTTTTTTATTCCACATTCACATCCTCTCCTTTTGAACCACTTTTGAGAATTTCTGAAATTTTGCAAGTCTTTGTTTTAATTACTCTAATATGATCCTGCTGTTTTTCCTATGAAATTATAGGTTAAAGAAAAGGAGTTTCCCTTCGTTTTTATTAAGAGTGGCATGCTATGTGAAAATCAGGCATATAAACTGTGAGATTAATGCACTGAGGGAACCTCTTTATAACCATAAATATGTAAATGAAGGCACAATTTCCCCTTTAAAGGAGCCGCTTGGTTTCCCTTTTCAGGCTACACCCAACCACACAAAGTTTGTGCACTTTCCTCAATCCATTCCTATCCATTCCTTTCATTGGTTACAGGGAGCAAAAAATGATCCTGTGCCTGAATTTGGTGCCCTTGTTAGTGTTCCTTCAAGGTAGTTTCCCCCCCCCCCCATCTTTAAAGAATTTCTGTCCATATTCTCTTTTTGTATATAGAAGATTTCATTGAAACACTTTTGATTTTAGGTGTCCAATGTGAGATCCAGTTGGTGGAGTCTGGAGGGGATGTGAGAAGACCTGGAGAGTTCCTCCGTCTCTCCTGCCAAGCCTCTGGATTCACCTTCAGCAGCTATGCCATGGGCTGGTTGAGACAGGCTCCAGGGAAAGGCCGGGAATGGGTGACCTTCATACGTACATCCTCAAGTCATATTTACTACTCAGACAAAGTCAAGGGACGGTTCATCATCTCCAGGGATGATTCCCAAAGCCAGCTTTATCTGCAAATGAACAATCTGAAACCAGAGGACACAGCTGTCTATTACTGTGCGACATGCACAGTGAGAGGAAGTGAATCTGATGCCAAGCAAAAACCTTCTCCTCCTCTGAGCAACTTTCGAAATTGATTCAGAATGTCAAATGTTTTTAAAGAGAGAAGCAGAAGGTAAATCTCCGAATACAATTTGGAACCTTAGGTCTGATCTTCTAAGAAGCCATGTAGAAGTTGAATGAGAAGAAAGAAATCTCTAGGCTGTGGAACAAAATGGCTAAGGTAGCTTGTAAAAATAGTTTCCTATCTAATCCTAATGCAATCAACACTTATCCAATGGAGACAAAACTTTGGTGTTGAACAAGAGCAAAAATTATTTATTACTGTTGCTCTTGCTACAATTTCATATCAAAGAAATGGATGTGCTGACTTGGATTACTCCTTAATAAACGTTAGAGAGTGAATAAGACTTGAAAGCCTCCACTGTCTTGTTTAACAGGGAATCTAAAGTGAAAATAAATATCCAACGGTCCCATTTTGTGCAAGTATGACGTAGGAGGATCAGCCCCAACGTGTCCACTTTGAAATGTACGAAAACATTTAGCGAAAAGCAACCCTTCCCATTTTCCTCTGCACTAATAATTAAATATCTCTGTCTTGACTATTGTAAGGACTTGCCCGTAATCTCAAATTTATTGCAAGGAATTCTATTAAGCCATATAAAGAGAGCATCTGATATATTAGGAAAAGAGGAATGGAGTTTGAAGAAATAAAGAAAACTTACTGACAAGGAGCTACAACTATGATGCTATAGTGGCATCCTGTCTAATCCTCATGAAATCCACACTCACCCAATGGAAAGGAAGCATTGGGGTGGAACAATAGATCGGGTGTAATGTTAATCCTAGAAAACGAGTACAAAACTGTTACACAATAAGTTTTGGTAAACGATGAGACAGTAACAAAAGGAATAACAGTTATATATTGCTTTATATAAATCCATAAATCCAACGGTCTCATTTTGTGCAGGTTTAGTTTTTGACTGAATCAGCCCTACAATGTTCATGTAAATATTTACTGAAAAGCAACCCTTCCCATTTTCCTCTCTGCTAATAATTAAACATCTCTCTGTCTTGACTATCGTAAGGACTTGCCCGTAATCTCAAATTTATTGCAAGGAATTCTATTATGCCAATGAAGAGAGCATCTGATATCTTAGGAAAAGAGGAATGGAGTTTGAAGAAATAAAAAAAAACTAACTGACAAGGAGCTACAACTATGATGCTATTGTGGCATCCTCTCTAATCCTCATGAAATCCACACTCACCCAATGGAAACGAAGCATTGGGGTGGAACAAGAGATGGGGTTGAAAGTTTATCCTAGAAAACGAGTACAAAACTGTTACACAATAAGTTTTGGTAAATGATGAGACAGTAACAAAAGGAATAACAGTTATATATTGCTTTATTATTCTTTACACTTCACTTTGAGCGTATTGCCTCCAACAATCAGGGTCTTCTTTTCACCAACCTCAGAAGGATGGAAGGCTGTGTCAACCTTGAACCCGTTAGGATCAAACTCCTGGCACTGGGCAGAGTTTGCCTGCAATATTGCATTCTAACCACTGTGTCAGCAGGGAAATATTCATGCAATCCTCACTGCACAGAGTAATATCAACCAATGTTGCTCCATTTGTATTTCTTCCCTATAAATATATATTCAATGCCCTCAATCCTGAAGCTCTGTCCCTCTCATTGATCCAGGGACAACATTGGTCAAGAAGGAACTGTGTAGCTGATCTCCCAACTCTTGATGTAGTAAGGAGAATAAATCCTCTACTGCATTGATACCTTGTCAGAAGTTGTGGAATCATTCATGACTTTATTAGACCTACCATAATAGAAATCTTTGCTTTCTCCTTTCAGTCCCAGGGAAGCAAGAACAGAGAATATCTGACATGAGTTTTCTTATAATTCAAAAATTATGTGAATATCACACATGTAAGTTCTGTCCAAAAAAGTCTGTAAGGCAATAAACTCAGAGGCTCTTTTATCCCAAGGAATATGTAAATCAGGGCCCATTGTTCCCTTTAAAGGAGCTGCATGGTTTCCTTTTTCAGGCTACACCAACCCACACAAAGTTTGTGCACTTTCTTTGCTATCGATTCCCTCGATTCATTACAGGGAGCAAAAATGATACCATGGCTGAATTGGGTGTCCTTGTTAGTGCTCCTTCAAGGTATTTTTCCCCTCATTAAAGTATTAGCTTCATTTTTTTTTCTTTTTGTATATAGAAGGTTTCATTGAAATGTTTTTGGTTTTAGGAGTCCAGTCTCAAGTCCAGCTGGTGGCGTCTGGAGGGGATGTGAGAAGACCTGGAGAATCCCTCCGTCTCTCCTGCCAAGCCTCTGGATTCACCTTCAGCAACCACTGGATGGACTGGGCGAGAAAGGCTCCAGGCAAAGGACTGGAATGGGTGGCCAACATACGTAAAGGTTCATCTCCTTCCACTCACTACTCAGACAAAGTCAAGCGACGCTTCACAATCTCTAGGGATGATTCTCGCAGCCAGCTGTATCTGCAAATGAACAGCCTCAAACTAGAGGATTCCGCAGTTTATTACTGTTTAGACACACAGTGAGAGGAAGTGAATCGGATGCCCAGCAAAAACCTTCTCTTCCTCTCAGCAGCTCTCCAAAATGATTCAGTGAAAGGAAGTTGTGTATTTGAACTTAGAAGCAGAAGATAAATCTCCATGACATGTCTTGGACCTCAGATCTGATCTTTGAAGAAGTGAGAAATCTTATTAGCACTTTGATGTTGAAAAAAAGGTAATCTCGACGTTGTGTAATGAGAAATATGGATTGATGTCCCATAGATCTTCCTCAATATCTTTGCAACTCTGAGTCTCTTAAATTCTTAGTATTGCCAAATCTCCGCCTCTTATTCTTTTTAGAAATGTTTCTCCATTTTTATTCTTTCTATATCAATAGATAGATAGATAGATAGATAGATAGATAGATAGATAGATAGATAGATAGATAGATAGATGATAGATTGAACTATCTCAATCCTGAATTTTCTCCCTTCATTAGGATTCCGCCAAGGAAAGGAAAGGAATCCCTTTCCGATATTTCCTCTGAGAATTCGTATTTTGGAATGTCTTCCTGCCTTTATGTGGTCGCTTGGTTACTCCTGCTACAATTTCATATCAAAGAAATGGATGGGCTATGTTGACTTCCTCCCTAATAACCTTTGGAGAGTGAATAAGACTTGAAGCCATCAACTATCTTCCTTAACAGGGAAATTAAAATGGAAACACAAATCGAACCGTCTCCTTTTGTGCAGGTTTAGTTTTTGTCTTAATCAGTCCTACAATGTCCATGTAAATATTTACCAAAAAGCATTTTTCTCTGTACTAATAATTAAGCATCTCTCTCAACTATCATATGGACTTGCCCTTAATCTCAAATTTCTGGCAGAGAGTCATATTATGTCAATGAAGAGAATAGCTGATGAATTAGGAGAAGTGGAATACAGGTTGAAAAAATAAAGAAAAGTTACAGACAAGGAGCTACAATTTTCACGCTATACTGATTTCCTGTCTGGTCCTAGTGAATTCCACAATCACCCAATGGAAACAAAGGGGATGAACAAGAGATGGGCTGGAATAATTATCCTAGAAAACAAATACAAAAGAGGTACACAATCAATTTTTGTAAATGAAGCAGCAAGAATAATCAATAGGAATAATGCTTATATATTGCTCTCTAATGCTTACAGCAACCTCTAAGCTGTTTACTAAATATAACATTTATCAGCCGAAAACAATTAATGAATTAGGATTCACCACAATCCAGAGAGTTTTTTAGACGTTTTTGTGCTGGGAATCCAATTACAGAGTTTGTTGGAAAAAAACAAAAAGTGGGGAAAAAAATAGCTTGAAAACTCCAATTTTACCTTCATTGTTTACAAGGTGGTCTGGTTTTAGAAACAAACTGGAATTAAAAACAGTCCATTATTATCATGGTAGAAAAGAGGAAATGAAACTATAGCATAATCTTTCTAAATATCCAAACTACAATAAAGATGTTGAGGAAATATTAGGAAGATGCTTCCCCTCCTCACTTTGGACACTGGGGGGCAGTGTTGTCACATGAAACTCCATGGCCTCTATTCTCAGTGGGGGATGGGAAAGGAATAAAACAAGTTTCATTAGATATTATCTCATTTCTGAGACATGCTTTTTTATTACTGTTTCCACAATAGTTCACTGAAATCTCTCAGGAAAATTTAACATCTCAGGAGGATATAATCCTCACCGTAAAGCCCAGAATTTTTGATAAAATGATGTATCATTTGTGTTTGTATCCAGAGGAAGTTTCTACAATGTATAACGGTTCCTCAGACCTTTGCTGAAAATGAAAACTACATTTTATTGACTTTTCAACACACACACACACACACACACACACACACACACACACACACACACGCAAACACAACCAGGGATGGGTTCCGGCAGGCACTACTGCCGGTTCACTCACGGACATGCTGTGTAAGCATTTGATGTGTGCTCTGCACACATGTGCGGTAGAATAAAAATTGTTTTGCACATGAAAAGAAATGAAAAACAGGCTGGTGGCACCTATGATGCTGCCCAGAGAACCGGTTCAGGGGCATGGATTCAAAGAGGGATTCAAACTATTCTCCAAAGCACCTAAACATAGAAGAAGAAGCAATGGGTGTAAACTAATCAAGGAGAGAAGCAACCTAGAAATAAGGAGAAAGTTCCTGACAGTGAGAGCAATAAACCCATGGAACAGAAGTTTCCTTCAGAAGTCGTAGGAGCCTCATCACTGATGGCTTCAAAGAAGAGACTGGACTGCCATCTGTCAGAAATGGTGTAGGGCATGTTCTATCTTAAAAATATCTCCTTCCAAACTTTTTATTGCACATTCACAACCTCTCCTTTTGAACCACTTTTGAGAACTTCTGACATTTTGCAAGTTTTTGTTTTAATTACTCTAATATAAAGCGGCTGTTTTTCCTATGAAATTGTAGTTTAAAGAAAAGGAGTTTTCCTTTGCTTTTATTAAGAGTGGCATGCTATGTGAAAATCAGCCATATAAACTATGAGATTAATGCACTGAGGGAACCTCTTTATAACCATAAATATGTAAATGAAGGCACAATTTCCCCTTTAAAGGAGCCGCTTGGTTTCCCTTTTCAGGCCACACCCAACCACACAAAGTTTGTGCACTTTCCTCAATCCATTCCTATCCGTTCCTTTCATTGGTTACAGGGAGCAAAAAATGATCCTGTGGCTGAATTTGGTGCCCTTCTTAGTGCTCCTTCAAGGTAGTTTTCTCTATTTAAATAATTTCCATCCATATTCTCTTTTTGTATATGGAAGATTTCATTGAAACACTTTTGTTTTTAGGAGTCCAGTCTCAAGTCCAGTTGGTGGAGTCTGGAGGGGATGTGAGAAGACCTGGGGAGTCCCTCCGTCTCTCCTGCCAGGCCTCTGGATTCACCTTCAGCAGCTATTGGATGAACTGGGCGAGACAGTCTCCAGGGAAAGGACTGGAATGGGTGGCCACCATACGTACCGGCTCATCTCCTTCCACTCACTACACAGACAAAGTCAAGGGACGCTTCACAATCTCCAGGGACAATTCTCGCAGCCAGCTGTATCTGCAAATGAACAGCCTCAAACTAGAGGATTCTGCAGTTTATTACTGTACTAGAGACACAGTGAGAGGAAGTGAATCGGATGCCAAGCAAAAACTATTTTTTCCTCTGAGCAGCTTTCTGAAATAAAATAGGAAAGTCAAATTTGCATATTTAAAGTGAGAAATGTAATGTATGTCCCCATATACAATATGGAACCTCAGATCTGATCTTTTTTTCTTTAATTAATTAATTATTTAGTTAAATTGTCAACAAGGAAACAAGTATGAAAACGCATAGAAAAAATAACACAAATGAATGGATATAAATAAGCAAAACATAGCCATAAACACACAGAAAGAGTACATGTAAATGGGGAGAGTAGGACAGGGACGGTAGGAACGCTGGAGTGTTTATGAACATCCTCATAGGGACCTCTTAATGAATGTGTAAGGTCCATGGTAGTCACTTTAAGGTAAATGCTATGTGGGTTAGATGAACTAACAACAGGAACAGGTTCGGTGTTCTCAGAAGCCGTGTGGAAGATGATTGACATTTTGATAGGTGAAAAGAAGGAAATCTCCAGGCTGTTTGAACAAATTGGGTAATTTGAAAATAAAATGGTTTCCTATCTAATCCTAACATAATCCACACTCATCCAATGGTAAAAAAATCATGGGTGTTGGAAAATAGACAGCAGGAATGATTATCTTAAAAAAAATGTTTATAAAAGTTATACAGAAAAGATTTTGAGGAATGAAGTAGCAAAAGCATTTTTATAGCACTTCATGGTAATTTTCCCTTTAATTAAGCTGCATGGTTTCCCTTTTCAGGCTGTACCCACCAACACAAAGTTTGCACGGTTCCCAAATTCTTTGGTTTGGATTCCCTCCATTCGATAAATGGAGCGAAAATGACCCCATGGCTGAATTTGGTGTCCTTGTTAGTGTTCATTCAAGGTAAATTTTCCTCCCTCTTTAAATAATTTCCTTCCATATTCTCATTTTTGCATATAGAAGGTTTCATTGAAATGTTTGTTCTTTTTAGGAAGCCAAGCTAAAGTCCAGTGGGTGGAGTCAGGAGGGGATGTGAGAGGTCCTGGAGAGTCCCTCCATCTTTCCTGCAAAGCCTTTGGATTCACCTTCAGCAACTGGGCTGGTTGAGACAGGCTCCATGGAGGGGACTTGAATGGGAGGCTGACATAAACTCTGGTTCCAGTAGGATATACTACTCAAACAAAGTCAAGGGGGGTTTCACCATCTCCAGAGACGATGCCAAAAGCCAACTGCATGATCAAATGAAGAGCCTCAAAGCTGAAGACACAGCTGTCTATTAATGGGCGAGAGACACAGTGAGGTGATGTGAATCTGAGGTGATGAAAGGACCTTCTTTTCCTCAGAGCAGCCCTTCAGCTACTTTTAGCCAAAAATTGTGGTTTAGTGAATTAGGATTCAACACCATCCAGAGAGAATTTTGGACTCTTTTGTTCTGGGAATCCAATGAGAGAGTTTGAAGAAAAATGAAAAGTGGAAAGTATAGTTTCTTTTAACATCACTGTTTACAACTTGATCTGGTTTTAGAAACAAACTGGAATTAAAAATAGTCCATTACTATCATTGTAGAAAAGAGGAAATGAAACTATAGCATAATCTTTCTAAATATCCAAACTGCCATATAGATATTGAGTAAATATTAGGAAGATTCCTCCCCTCCTCATTTTGGACACATGGGGGCAGTGTTGTCAATTGAAACTCTATGGCCTCTGCACTCAGTGGGGGATGGGGATGGAATAAAACAAGTGTCATTAGATATTATGTCATTTCTGAGATATGATTAGTTTATTCTTAATTCCATAATGGTTCATTGAAAACTGAGGATAGATGTGACTTTTCCTTCATGCTCTCTCTCCAGAGTAGCCCTTCCCAAAATTATAATTGCATGTTCCTTACCTCTCCCTTTGAATCACTTTGGAGAAGTGGTGAAATTTTGCAAGTCTACATTTTAATTACTCTAATATAAACCTGCCATTTCTGCTTTGAATTTACAGTAAGAGAAAAGAAAGAAATAGTTTGCCTTCACTGTTATGAAGACTGGAATATTTTGTGATAGTCCCCCATGTAAAGACAAGGAAAACTCTGAGATTCATGCACTGAGTGGCCCTTTTATCTGAAGCGATATGTAAATGAAGTAAAAATTTCACCTTTAAAGGATCCCCTTGATGTCTCTTTTCAGGCTACACCCACCCACGCAAAATTTGTGCACTTTCCTGAATTCTTTTCTCTCAATTCCCTCCATTCATTGCAGGGAGGCAAAATGATCCCATGGCTTAATTTGTTGTCCTCGTTAGTGCTCCTTCAAGGTATTTTTCCCAGTTTAAAGAATTAATTTCATTTTTTAATTTTTATTTTATTTTATTTTTATTTTTACGCATTAAAATCTAAGCTAATTGAAACCAAAGAACAGAAGAATCTAGCGGCGAATTGTTTTTTGTTTTTTTTTATGGGTTTATGGCCGGTGGTTACCCTATTTCTTAAATGTTTTGAATGCTGTTTACGTGGATAAAGGAAAGATTACTTTACTCCAACATTCCCTCTGACTCTCCTTAAGTGGGCTGTAAACCAATCTGCTATAATTTGGCTTCTTACAACTTGACACTTTTACTGCTTGGCTGTGTTGGTCTAAGATCAGATAAGATTGCACAGCTCCCAGCATGTTCTTACTTGCAAATATCTTAAAACTTCTAACTGCGTCACAACATGGCTTCTATACTTGCTTCAAATGATTCGTTTCAAATGATTTTCTCCGCATCTCAAAAGTTGTTTGACACATATGAAAAATCTGGAAAAAATCTGGACTATTTGTTGTTTTTAACATTAAAATATGAAGAAAAAAGTGAGAACGTTGAATGTTTGAATGCTCCTGAAATACAAATGAAGAATGTCAGAAATGAAGTCTCTCAACTTGCTGACACGCCGGGCGTCTGGTTTACTTCGGAGGGAGAAAGAGGTGCAACGCTTGAAAGGGGGGCAGCCATGCAGAAGATTTATTTCAAAAGACAGAGCGCAGGAGGAATGAGAAGCATTAAAGAATCTATACTTTATGAAACATTATTTGCAGAATTTTCGATACCACCCTTGAAAATTAAAGACAAACTGAAAAGTGCAACAAGTTGAGGACAACATTATTACATCAGAGGCATCCTAAGCAAAAAGGTGCGAAGATATTCCTGTTTGGACTTGCTTATAAAAACGTTTTGTGAACTTGTTCCAAGAATGGCAATAGGACTAAGGAAGTTTTGTTATTGGAGAGACATAGGCTGATAGATGGAAGAATACAATTGAAAATTAGCTAAATCTAATTTCTCTTATTTGTAATAGATATAGCTGAATAATAATTGATATTGATAGTAATGTATATAATGTGGAGTTGATATGATAAATAATAATTGGATATGAGAAGGGAAGGTTGGAAATATTTTTGGACTATATACAAAGGTTATTAATCACAATAATTATCACTATTAAAAATAAAATAAAATATATACAGTTAAATGTTAATTAATATGGGGAAAATGTTACGATATACGATATAATTACATAAAGAAGGGAGAATGATAATAAACTATACTGCATGGAAGTTGGAATTTTTGGTATTAAATATTATGGATGTTCAGCTAAAATAGGATATGAGGATTTGATGTTAATAGAGGATTTTAAAAACAAGTAAATGAAATGTCAGCATGTGGTTATGGATTAATTCTTTGGCATAGTTAAGGATGAAGGATGTTCAAATAACTGTAGTTAACTAAAAGTGGAGGTATAATGATGTCAATATGGTAAACATTTGAGTTAAGATATTTGGATTAATATGAATTAATGGAAGAGATGCACCAAAACATGTTGTAACAAGCTGATATACTTTTTTTTAATAATATATACCTGTGTTGTTTTTCTTTTTTTTTTTTTTGGTTTTTCTTTTGTTTTTCTTTTTTTCTCTTTTTTCTTCCCTGCCTTGTTTTTTGTTCTTTTTGTCTTCTTTGTCCCCCCCCCCCCACTGGTGTGGGCATGTATTGTCTAAGAAACAAAAATTATTATTATTATTATTATTATTATTATTATTATTATTATTATTATTAAATAACAATTATAGTCAAATGAAAATGGATATATGATGATGGTGACATGTATGAATATTTGAATTAAAATGCTCGAGTTAACATGAATTATGTTTGTTGATTGTGGAAGAGATGCACAAAAGTCTATTTGTAACCAACTGATACACTTTCTATAGCATGTAAAGAAAGATGTTGTATTTGTTTTAAATTAAAAATTTAAAAATTTTAATAAAAAAAAATATAAGCAAAATATAGCTACAAATACACAGAAAGAGTAAATATAAATGGGGAGAGTAGGACAGGGACGGTAGGCACGCTGGAGTGTGTATGAACATCCTCTTAGGGACCTCTTAATGAATGTGGAAGGTCCATGGTAGTCAGTTGAAGGTAAAAGCTATGGGGGGTTAGAGGAACTAACAACAGGAACAGGTTCGGTGTTCTAAGAAGCCGTGGGGAAGATGATTGACATTTTGATAGGTGAGAAGAAGGAAATCTCCAGGCTGTTTGAACAAACTGGGTATTTTTAAAATAAAATGGTTTCCTATCTAATCCTATCGTAATCAACACTCACCCAATGGAAACAAATCAGGGGTGTTTAACAAGAGACAGCAAGAATGGGAGGCTTCCTGGGAGGAGCTTACTGGTGGGGGCAGCAAAAAATCAGCTGCCTCCGAATTCCTGGCTACGTACCTATTTAGAGGATCTTCCATCTGACGTCTTATCAGGTTTTCTTATCCTTCAGGCAAGAGGGAAAGAAGAAACTGTTTTGCTGGCAAATGCTCTTCGATTTTTGCAGCTTTTGTGCTTGCAAGGAAAGGGGGGCTAGCCCAAGGCAGAACGGCTGTCCGTGCTGGGAACTTCAAACTGCCTTGTGCAGGACAAAGTAGGTCTCTCCCACTCTGCTCTAAGTTTTGTTTGATTTAATCTTATCACGAGCTGAATCCGTTTACTGCGAGGGCAATAATTGCTTATCAACATTTTAGCTTCTTCTCTTTTTCTCCTCCGAAAAATTATTTACTCAGAGGCTTTTAAAATGGCGCCGAGCAGGCTGGTTTCTCCGGTAATAACGAACACTTTTTGCTAATTCTCACAAGACTTCAAAAGAATTCAAAACAAAAGAGATAGCTTATCATATGTTTTGGTTTCACAATAGAAGAATTTTACTCCTTCATTAACTTTGCTTATTTGGAAGTTAAATGGTGATGAATCTGTTGAACGGTCTTGTTACAATGTTTACTCACTGAAAGTTTTGCCAAGCCTTAAACTTCAAAATAAAAGCCTCTTTACCTAAAGCTGCATATTTAGGTAATAGAGTTTTATTAACTGCAGGCAGACAAATTTTGAAATGGCCTCAAAACCAAATATTAACTTGAAGTCGTCACCCTCTACTTCCAGGGGCACATCCTCAGTGCCTGGCACAAAGCTGCAGCCTCCGCTTCCTACGCCCCCTGCTGGGGATGTGTTAACGAAAGAATTTTTTCTGAGTAATCTAAGCGAGGCTCTTAATGCACAGACAATTAAAATGGAAGATAAATTTAGAGATAATAGAGAGGAGAGAAAAGAGGAAATAAAAGAAATGAAAGAAGAAATTAAAAGTGAAATTAAAAGTGAAATAAAAGGACTTAAACAGGAGTTGTATGAGAAATTTGAGGCTAAGGCTAAAATTAGAGACGACATGCTGAGTCTTGTAACTGTATTAACAGAACATATTTCTGGAGTGGAAGATACTCTAGAGGTTCTTAATGATGCCAATGCTAACTTGACATTGAAAACAGAGGTGGTGGAACAAAAAGTGGAAAATGCTGAAAAAGTAATTATTATGATACAGTACCGACAAATGGAGTTCGCATTAAGAGTAAGGGGGCTGCGTGAGGAGAAACAGGAGAACCTGAAACAGATCCTATCGGAAGCTTTTGACCGCCTGATGGGAAGACCAGGGACCAACCAAGGCTGGCAAATTGACAAAGCTTACCACGTTAACTCCTGGCTGGCAAAGCAGAAGCAGCTTCCTCGAGACATCGTTATATATTTTACTACAAGAGAGTTCAGAAATATGGTACTGCAAGCGTCTTATAACACTAAGCTTCAAATTGGCGGTCAAGACCTGGCTGTTTTGAAAGAGATACCACCTCAAATGTTAAGAGCCAGAAGAGACTACGCTTTTTTGGTCGAAGAACTCAGAAATCGTCAGATACAGTATAGATGGGATGCACCATTCGGCATCATATTTACATTTGATAAGCAAAGGTACCGCCTCAACTGGAAAGCCCGAGATTTTTATTATAATATATTGAAGGCTGGATACCCTGCACCATCTGGACCTAGAGAAAGACCACAAGAAGGACAGGATAGACAGCAAACTACACAACCACCAGACAAGATGGAGCATCTCTCTTCTCTAGAAGTGCAAGGTGCTATGGAACCAAGACCTAGCCGCATGACTACTAGACGTATGGAGAAACAAGCTAAGAAGCAACAGCATCAACAATCATCGGCCATCGATCAAGGAACTACAACAACAAATCTGGAAGCAGTGGGAGGAGCTAGACCTAAGGTTAAACAGGCCGTGCAGGAAGCTCTAAAAATGCTTCAACCAACCAAAGATGACAACTAAGATTTTAACATGGAATGTCAACGGACTGAACTCTCCACAGAAGAGGAAGAAAATATTTCATTATCTTAAACAGTTTAAGAACGATGTAATTTGTTTGCAAGAAACTCATATCAAGTCAACTGATCAAAAATATTTGATCAACTCAAAACTTGGTCAACATTTTGCAGCTTCTGCTATGGAAAAGAAGAATGGTATAGTTGTATACTTAAGAAAAGATATGAAAGCTGAATTAATAGAAGCAGATCCCTTCGGAAGATATATTGCTTTAGACTTAATCTTAGAAGGGAAAAAGACATTACTTTTGGGAATTTATGCTCCTAATCAACAGCAAGATAGATTCTATAGAAATCTTCATGCTAAATTAGTACAGTGGGACTATAGTTCCTGTATACTATTGGGTGACTGGAATGGAGTGATAGACACTAAGAGAGATAAGAAGATTTCCCGCCTAAATACCAAGATGCGAGCAAAGTTACCCAAATCTTTCTTTGACATTATGGATGATTTTGAATTGAGAGATATCTGGCGAGAAAGAAAT
This sequence comes from Thamnophis sirtalis, assembly GCF_051295495.1. Lineage (NCBI taxonomy): Eukaryota > Metazoa > Chordata > Lepidosauria > Squamata > Natricidae > Thamnophis > Thamnophis sirtalis. Next base: position 134,014,546 of record NW_028261384.1, read on the forward strand.
GCAGAGGAATATGACTTCACTTTCTTCTCGGACAGGCATCAATCCCTTTCAAGGATTGATTTTATTCTAACTACTAATGATTTGCTTTCTAGGGTCAAGAAAACAAAGATTGCAGCTAGAGTCCTTTCGGACCATAACCCAGTTTGGATGGAGTTGGGAAGGGTAGTGCAGGCAAGAAGGTTTTGGAGACTGAATGAAAATTTATTTAGATATGAAAACTATATTAATGATTGTAAAAAATTACTATCTGAATATTTTGTTTTGAATATGAATAAGGGTACATCTATGGAATTTGTATGGGATGTAAGCAAAGCGTATATGAGAGGAGTTTTGATGAATATAAATAAAACACATAGAAATAAGCAAGGGTTAAAACGAACAGAACTGGAAGAGGAAATTAAGAGAAAAGAGCTGGAGTTAACAAGGAAACCAGATGATACAAAGGTTAAGGAAGCTATTAACATATTAAAATCTCAATTTGACATGTTGATCTCTGACCAGGTAGCTACTAATTTATTATATGCAAAACACAATACTTTTTGTAATGCAAACAAACCTGGCAGATGGTTAGCTTATCAGATTAGGAAAAAAAGGAAAACTCGAAATATATCTAAACTGATTTACAGAGGGAAGGAGGTGTTCCAACAGGAAGAGATTCAAAAGGCTTTCTGGGAATTTTTTACAGAACTGTATAAAGGGGATAAAATTAATGGTTTAGACATAGACAAATATTTAGACAAGGAGAAAATACCTTCAGTTAGAGAAGAACACAGGCAAAAATTGAATCAACCAATAACCTCGGGGGAAATCCTGCAGGTAATTAAGCAATTAAAGCCAGGGAAAGCACCAGGTACAGATGGTTTGACAGCGGTTTACTATAAAAACTTACAGTTAGAAATGGTAGAACCTCTTAGAGAATTATTTAATATGATTCAAACGGAAGGTAAAGTCCCTCCATCTTGGAAGACAGCGTTTATATCTTTGATACCCAAAGAAGATCAAGATACTACTCAACCCAAAAATTATAGACCCATTTCATTACTGAATGTAGATTATAAAATTTTTACTAAAATATTAGCAAATAGGTTAATGTTGGTCATTCAACAATTGATACATACGGACCAAACAGGTTTTATACAAGGGAGACAGATGAAAAGTAATGTCAGATTAATTATTAATGCATTAGAATATTTGGGAAAGAACAACCAGATCCCTGCTGCGTTTATATTTTTGGATGCTGAGAAGGCCTTTGATCGAGTTAACTGGCAATTTCTGCTGAAGATATTGCAAAAAATGCAGATAGGAGATAATTTTTTACAGTCAATTAAAGCAATATACCAACAGCAAACAGCACAAATCATAGTCAATGGAAGTTTAACAGACTCTTTTCAAATTGGAAAAGGTACAAGACAGGGTTGTCCTTTGTCCCCATTATTGTTTATTATAACTTTGGAAGTATTGTTGAATAAAATACGGGGCTTGGATGGTTTAAAAGGGATCAAGATTAGGCAGCAAGAATATAGAGTCCGCGCTTTTGCGGATGATTTGGTCATAATATTGGAACAACCGCAGGAATCCAGTATGGTTTTAATGAATACGATTAATCAATATGGTCAAGTGTCTGGCTTTAAAATAAACTTAGGAAAAACCAAAATATTAGCTATAAATATGAATATTAAACAAAAGGAAGAATTAGGAGTGATGCTAGGATGTGAGGTAGTTAAAAAAGTCAAATATCTTGGAGTTAACATTTTAACTTCAAATGGGAAATTATATAAGCATAATTATGAACCACTTTGGCATAGCATACAGACAGAGATGAAAAAATGGGAGAAATTGCACTTATCTTTGCTGGGCAGGATAGCGGCAGTGAAAATGAACATTTTACCAAAATTTTTATTTCTTTTCCAAATGTTACCTATACTTAAAAAAGATGCGAACCTTTTAGAATGGCAGAAGGGTATCAACAAATTTGTGTGGGCAGGAAAGAAGCCGAGGGTAAAGATGAAAATAATGCAAGATGTACGTGAGAGAGGAGGATTGAAACTACCTAATTTAAAACTATATTATGATGCAGTGGCATTATCTGTAATTAGTGATTGGATTCATTTAACCAATGATAGAATATTGAACATTGAGGGACACGATCTGGTATTTGGTTGGCATGCTTACCTGTTATTCAACAAAAAATTGGATAAGAACTTTAAAAGTCATATTTTAAGAAATGCTTTATTGCGGGTTTGGAAGAAATATCAATATAAATTAAATGACAAGATACCCATGTGGGCAATTCCTAGACATGCAATTGAAAATATGAATACAGCACAAAAACAGGACAGATTTACTTACAGACAGCTTCTTACCTCGGAAAGGGGGGTATTACAATTAAAATCTTTAGAGGTATTAAAAGAGGAGAAGGTAGTTCAAACATGGTTCCAGTATGGGCAATTACAGGCTAGGTGGAAAATAGATCAAAAAATTGGTTTTATTCAAGTTGAGGATAATCTGTTTAAACAAATAAGAGATCAAAGCTTAATGCATATAAAGAGGATATATAATGTATTAATACAGATGGATTCGGAAACAGAATTAGTTAAAGATTGTATGATAAAATGGGCTCAAAATATTGAGGAACCAATAATGTTGGATACATGGGAAAGAATTTGGGTAAGAAATGTGAAATTTACACAAGCTCAAAATCTGAGAGAAAATTTTTACAAGATGTTCTATAGATGGCATTTAGATCCTAAAAAGTTGGCTTCTATGTATCCGAATGTACAGCCTAAATGTTGGAGGTGTGGTTCTCTCGATGCTACATATTATCATATATGGTGGACCTGCCAAAAGGTTAAGGCATTTTGGATAAAAATATGGTGGGTCATGCAAAATGTTTTTAAAAGAAGGATAAAGTTTATTCCTCAGTTATTTTTACTAGGTATATGTACTGATTTTACAGTGGTAGAGACCAATTTGATTCTGCACCTGATAACTGCAGCAAGACTGTTGGTGGCGCAATATTGGAAGAAGGAAGACTTGCCTACAATCCAAGAATGGACATTGAAAGTAACAAACTTAGCTGAAATGGCTAAAATATCGGCATATCTCAAAGATCATTCAAATGAGAGATATAAACGAGACTGGAAAAAATGGATTGACTATATACAAAATAAATACGGGACTAAGAAATTCCAGTTAGCCTATGCTTAAGATCAGAAATGATTTAAACTGTTAAAAGTCAGTTCAGTAAGAAGAAGCTAAGTTCAATCTAGAATGTCATTAATTTCTTTATTTCTTTTTTCTCAATAGATTTTAGACTGTGTTAGTTAAAAATCCATACCGTGTACGGGTTCTGGGAAGTCGGGGGGGGGGAAGGAGGAGGGGGGATGGGGGGGTGGAGGGAGGGAGGGGTACACACAACAAAAAAAATTGTACTTCAATGTCTTAATGATTGACAAATGATGACATATTTGTGTTTGTTTTTTTTTAAAGAAAAATAAAAAAGTTCTCTGTGAAGAAGAGACAGCAAGAATGATTATCCTAAAAAATAATGATTATAAAAGTTATACAGAAGAGATTCTGAGGAATGAAGTAGCAAAAATTTTTTATAGCACTTCATGGTGCTTTGCAGACCATTCTTAGCACTTAGAGAGTCAATATATTTCCCCCAACAATCTGGGTCCTGACTTTACCAACCTCGGAAGGATGGAAGACTAGGTGAACTTTGAAGCAGTCAGGATCGAACTCCTGGCAGTGGGAAGAATCAGCCTGCAATGTTGCATTCTAACCACTGTGCCACCAGGGAAATCCCCATGCAACCCTCATTGCATAGAGTAATATAAGCTATGTCTGACTTAGCTGTAGGGGTAATTTTCGAAATGTAGAGGAAACTGAATTATTCGTAGAATATAAAATTATTTCTTTGTAGAAGTAATTAATTTATAAGAGATTAATATCTTCTCCATCTATCTCATCTTTCATTCCAACTCTGACTTACTAATTGTGCCTCAAAAAGCATTTGGCTTTTGTAGTTCTTTTCAAAGGGCAATGGTAATGGGAGAGAATGTGAAAAGCTTCTACTGAATATACATGTGTGTTTCTCTTCATATCCTGTCCCCAGCGTAGCCCTTTCAAAAGTTATAATTGCATGTTCCTTCCCTCTCCCTTTGAATCACGGATAAGCCCTGAAACTTTGCAAGCCTTTGTTTAAATTACAATAATATAAATCTGCCATTTCTGCTAAAAAGAGAAAGAATCTGACTTCACTTTTATTAAGACTGGAATATTTTCTGAAAGTCCCCCATGTAAGGAGACTACAAAGAAAACTATGAGATTATTGCATTGAGGGACTCTTTTATCTGGAGCAATATGTAAATGAAGGCAAAATTTCCCCTTTGAAGGATCCACTTGATTTCTCTTTTCAGGCTACACCCACCCACACAAAGTCTATGCACTTTCCTGAATTCTTCCCTCTCAATTCCTTCCATTCATTAAAGGGAGCCAAAATGATCCCATGGCTGATTTTGTTCTCCTTGTTACTGTTATACTGCTATCATGCTATATTGATTTCCTGTCTGATCTTAGTGAACTCCACACTCACCCAATGGAAACGAAGGGATTGAACAAGAGATGGGATGGAATAATTATCCTAAAAAACAAGTACAAAAGTGATACACAATCAATTTTTGTAAATGAAGCAGCAGGAATAATCAATAGGAATAATGCTTATATATTGCTCTCTAATGCTTACAGCAACCTCTAAGCTGTTTACTAAATATAACTTTTATCAGCCGAAAACAATTAATGAATTTGGATTCACCACAATCCAGAGAGTATTTTAGACTTTTTTGTGCTGGGAATCCAATTACAGAGTTGTTGGGGGAAAAAAAGTTGGGAAAAAAAATAGCTTGAAAACTCCAATTTTACCTTCATTATTTACAACATGGTCTGGTTTAGTAGGATAAACTACTCAGACAAAGTCAAGGGGTGCTTCACCATCTCCAGAGACGATGCCAAAAGCCAACTGCATCCTCAAATGAACAGCCTCAAAGCTGAAGACACAGCCACCTGTTACTGGGTGAGAGACACAGTGAGGTGATGTGAATCTGAGGTGATGAAAGGACCTTCTTTTCCTCAGAGCAGCCCTTCAACTTATATTAGCCAAGAATGATTGATTAGTCAATTAGGATTCATCACAATCCAGAGAGAATTTTGGACTATTTTGTTCTGGGAATCCAGTGAGAGAGTTTGAAGAAAAGTGGGGGGGGGGGAACAGTTTGTCTTAACATCACTGTTTACAACGTGGTCTGGTTTTAGAAACAAACTGGAATCAAAAATAGTCCATTAGTATCATGGTAGAAAAGAGGAAATGAAACTATAGCATAATCTTTCTAAATATCCAAACTGCCATATAGATATTGAGGAAATATTAGGAAGGTCTCTCTCCTCCTCACTTTGGACACTGGGGGGGCAGTGTTGTCACATGAAACTCCTCTGCACTAAGTGGGGGATGGGCTGGGGAATAAAACAAGTGTCATTAGGTATTGTGTCATTTCTGAAACATGATTTTTTTTATTACTGTTTCCATAATAGTCACTGAAATCTCTCAGGAATATTTCACCTGTCCGGAGGTTATAATCCTCACCATAAAGCTCAGAAATTTTGGTAAAATGATGTATCATTGGTCTTTGTATCCAAAGGAAGTTTCTAGAATATATACTTCAGAACTTTGCTGAAAATGAGAACTACACAAAGGGACATTTTACCATACACAAACAGACCAAGAGTATATATTCCTCATTGTGAAGCCATATCTGAAGTGACAATTAAATATTAGCCAACAGTGTTCGTTGGCAGCCAAAAAAGCCGATGCAATCCTAAATGGCATTAACAAAGGGCTACAATCAAGATCACATGAGGTAATAATACCGCTCTATAAAGCCTTAGTAGGACCACACCTAGAAGACTTCAGTAAGTTTTAGTCACCATATTACATAAAGCGATTGAGACTCTAGAAAGAGTGGAGATTATTATTGATGAGTTAAAAATCAATCTAATATTCAAAGAACATTCCACAGGCTTGATCAATTTCTTCTGTCTGTGTCTTTTCTTTGATTCAATTCAAATTGTCTTACAAATTGATGCCTCATCGTTTGCTTTGCACTCATGTTTTGGGGTTTTTGTCAAGAGGACAGACTAAGAGGAGAAAATGTGGGGAGGAAAAATCTCATGAATTCAGATTTGATCTTGTTTTTCATGTTCCACCTCAAAATATCTCCTTCCAAACTTTTTATTGCACAATCCTCACCTGTCCTTTTGAATCACTTTTGAGAACTTCTGACATTTTTGCAAGTCTTTGTTTTAATTACTCTAATACAAACCGGATGTTTTTCTTATGAAATTATAGTTTAAAGAAAAAGAGTATTCCTTCACTTTTATTAGGAGTGGGATGTTATGTGAAAATCAGCCATAGAAACTGTGAGATTGATGCAGTGAAGGGCACCTTTATACCTAGAAATATGTAAATGAAGGCACAATTTCCCCTTTAAAGGAGCCGCTTGTTTTCCCTTTTCAGGCTACACCCAACCACACAAAGTTTGTGCACTTTCCTCAATCCATTCCTATCCATTCCTTTCATTGGTTACAGGGAGCAAAAAATGATCCTGTGGCTGAATTTGGTGCCCTTGTTAGTCTTCCTTCAAGGTAGTTTTTCCCCTATTTAAATAATTTCTGTCCATATTCTCTTTTTGTATATAGAAGATTTAATTGAAACACATCTGCTTTTAGGAGTCCGATCTCAGGTCCAGTTGGTGGAGTCTGGAGGGGATGAGAGAAGACCTGGGGAGTCCCTCCGTCTCTCCTGCCAAGCCTCTGGATTCACCTTCAGCAGCTATCCCATGGGCTGGTTGAGAGAGGCTCCAGGGAAAGGACTGGAATGGGTGGCTTACATAGGTACATCCTCATCTCCAATTCACCACTCAGACAAAGTCAAGGACCGCTTCACCATCTTCAGGGATGATTCTCGCAGCCAGATGTATCTGCAAATGAACAATCTGAAAGCAGAGGACACAGCTGTCTATTACTGTGCGAGACACACAGTGAGAGGAAGTGAATCTGATGCCAAGCAAAAACCTTCTCCTCCTCCGAGCAACTTTCCAAATTGAATCAGAAAGTCAAGTTTGGGCATTTAAACTGAGGAGCAGAAGTCAAATTCCCATCTACAGTTTGGAATGTTAGATCTGATCTTCTAAGAAGCCATGTGGAAGATGACTGACATTTTGATAGGTGAGAAGAAGGAAATCTCCAGGCTGTGGAAAAAACTGGATAGATTGTAAAAAGTGGCATCTCTGTCTTGACTGTCCTAAGGACTTGCCTGTAATCTCAAATTTGTTGCAAAGATTTTTATTATGTCAATGAAGCAGTTATCTGATATATTAGGAAAGATTTTGAAGAAATAAAGAAAAGTAACTGACAAAGAGCTACAAAAATGATGCTATAGTGACTTCCTGCCTAATCCTATAGAGATCCACACTCACCCAATGGAAACGAAGGGGTTGAACAAGAGATGGTGTGGAATAATTACCCTTGAAAACGAGTCCAAAAGTGGTACACAAGAGCTTTTGGTAAATGCAGCATCATTAGCAATTGGAATAGCACTTATATGTTGCTCTGTATTGTTTTACAGCATTCTCTAAGGTGTTTACTAAATATTACTTTTTTCAGCCGAAAACGATGGTTTAGTGAATTAGGATCCACAATCCAGAGAGAAGTTTGGACACTTTTTTGCTCTGAATCCAATTACAGATTTTGTTGGAAGAAAATGAAAAGTGGGGGAGGGGGGAAATAGCTTGAAAACTCCCGTTTTACCTTCATTGTTTGCAACGTGGTCTGGTTTTAGAAACAAACTGGAATTTAAAATAATCCGTTACTATCATGGTAGAAAAGAGGAAATGAAACTATAGCATAATGGTTCTAAATATCCAAACTGCCATATAGATATTGAGCAAACATTAGGAAGGTGTCTCCCCTCCTCACTTTGTTTTTTTTATATTTTTAATAAACATTTTTTTTTATTTTTACTAAACAAACAACACACAAAAATGATCATCTTACATTACATATTGTAGAAAGTGTGTCAATTGGTTACAATTAGCTTTCGTGCATCTCTTCCAGAATCATTACTTACATTCATATCGAATATCAAAGTTCTTAAGGAGTCTTACTTTCAACTTATCATAGTTCTCATTTAGCTGAAATTGTTTTAATGTCCTTTTGCCTAGAATAATCCATAGTTAAAATAAAAAAAACAACAGCCACCTAATGGCATTTCATTAATTATTACAACGTCATCCATGGATACTGGGGGGCAACGTTGTCACATGAAACTCCATGGACTCTATACTCATTGAGGGATGGGCTAGGGAATAAAACAAGTGTCATTAGATATTTTCTCATTTCTGGTATATGATTAGTTTATTATTATTTCCATAATGGTTCACTGAACGCTCTCAGTAAAAATTCACATCTCAGGAAATTATAGCTATAGCAATAGCAATAGAAATAGCAGTTAGACTTATATACCGCTTCATAGGGCTTTCAGCCCTCTCTAAGTGGTTTACAGAGTCAGCATATTGCCCCCAACACCAATCCAGGTCCTCATTTTACCCACCTCGGAAGGATGGAAGGCTGAGTCAACCCTGAGCCGGTGAGATTTGAACAGCCGAACTACAGATAACAGTCAGCTGAAGTGGCTGCAGTACAGCACTCTAACCACTGCACCACCTCGGCTCTTTTTTATAATCCCAATTGTGCCTCATCAAGCATTCAGGTTTGGGGTCCTTTTCAAAAGTCCATGGTAATGAGAGGAAATGTGAAAAGATTTTCCTGAATATCGATGTCTCCTTCCCTTCATGTTCTGTCTCCATCGGAGCCCTTCTGGAAGTGGGCAGAGTTCCCTTGCAATACTTCACTCTAACCACTGGGCCACCAGGGAATTACTCATACAATCCTCACTGTACAGAGTAATATAAACCAATGTTGCTCCATTTACATTTCTTCCTTATAAATATATATTCAGTATCCTCAATCCTTCAGCTCTGTCCCCTCATTGAGCCAGGGACAACATTGGTCAAAAGAAATTGTGCAGCTAATCTCCTAACTCAGATGTAGTAAGGAAAATAAATTCTCTACTGCATTGATAAAGGTGTCAGAAGTTGTGGAATGATTCAAGACTTTATTTTACTTACTGTAAAATAAATCTTCCTTTTCTCCATTCAGTGACAGGAAAGCAGGAACAAAGAACAAAGATGAGTTTCTTAGGACTCCAAAATTATGTGAAAATCACGCATGTGAGTTCTGTCCAAAAGAATTTCTAAATGAATGAACTCAAGGGCCCTTTTATCCCAAGCATTATGTAAATCAGGGACCAATGTCTCCTTTAAAGGAGCTGCATGGTTTCACTCTTCAGGCTACACCCACCAACACAAAGTTTGTGCACTTTCCTAACTTCTTTCCTATCGATTCCCTCCATTCGTTACAGGGAGTGAAAATGACCCCTTGGCTGAATTTGGTGTCCATATTAGTGTTCATTCAAGGTAGTTGTTTTCTCTTTTTCTAGAATTTCCTTCCATATTCTCTTTTTATATATAGAAGATTTCATTTAAATACTTTTGTTTTTAGGAGTCCAATCTCAAGTCCAGTTGGTGGAGTCTGGAGGGGATGTGAGAAGACCTGGGGAGTCCCTCCGTATCTCCTGCCAAGCCTCTGGATTCACCTTCAGCAGCTACTGCATGGACTGGGTGAGACAGGCTCCAGGGAAAGGCCTGGAATGGGTGGCCCGCATATGTACAGGATCATCTCCTTCCATTTACTACCCAGATAAAGTCAAAGGACGCTTCACCATCTCTAGGGATGATTCTCGCAGCCAGCTGTATCTGCAAATGAACAGCCTCAAACTGGAGGATTCTGCAGTTTATTATTGTGCGAGAGACACAGTGAGAGGAAGTGAATCGGATGCCAAGCAAAAACCGTTTTTCCCTCTATGCAGTTTTCCAAATAGAATCAGAAAGTCGAATTTGCATATTAAAGGTGAGAAATGGAATATATATTTCCATATATAATATGGAAGCTCAGATATGATCCCTTTTTTTGTTTTATTTATTTATTTGTCAACAAGTACAAGGAAATAAGTATGAAAATACATGAAACAATCGCACAAATAAATGGATATCAATAAGCAAAGCATAGCCATAAACACACAGAAAGAGTACATATGAATGTGGACAGTAGGATAGGGACGGTAGGCACTCTGGTGCGCTTATGCATGTTCCCTTAGGGACCTCTTAATAAATGTGTAAGATCCACAGTAGTCAGTTGAAGGTAAAAGGTATGGGGGTTAGAGGAACTAACAACAGGATCAGGTAGGGTGTTCTAAGTAGCCATGTGGAAGATGATTGACATTTTGATAGGAGAGAGGAAAGAAATTTCCAGGCTGTGGAACAAACTGGGGAGTTTGTAAATAGAATTGTTTCCTATCTAATCTTAATATTATCCACACTCACCCAATGGAAATAAATCAAGGGTGTTGAACAAGAGACAGCACGAATGATTATCCTAAAAAAACTATAAAATTTGTACAGAAGAGATTTTGAAAAATGGAGTAGCAAAAGCATTTTTATAGCACTTCATGGTACTTTGCAGACCTCTCTGAGTAGTTTGGAGAGCCAGCACATTTCCCCCCTATAATCTGGGTCCTCATTTTACCAACCTTGGAAGGATGGAAGACAAGGTCAATGTTGAGCCAGTAAGGATCGAACTTCTTGCAGTGGGCAGAGTCAGCCTGCAATTCTGCATTCTAATGACTGTGCCACCAGAGAAATACCCATGCAACCCTCAATGCAGAGAGTACCCTAAGTCATGTCTGATTTAGCAGTAGACTTGTTTGTGAAATATACAGGAATCTTAATTATTTTTAGAACTTACAGTTATTTATTTCTAGAAGTAATTAATTTATAGTCGATGAATATCATCTCTGTAGTTTGTTTTAACATCACTGTTTACAACTTGATCTGGTTTTAGAAACAAACTGGAATTAAAAATAGTCCATTACTATTATAATAGAAAAGAGGAAATGAAACTATAGCATAATCTTTTTAAATATCCAAACTGCCATATGGATATTGAGGGAATATTAGGAAGGTGCCTCCCCTCCTCACTGTGGACACTGAGGGGAAGTGTTGTCAAATGAAACTCCATGGAGTCTACACTCTGTGAGGGATGGGGAGGAATAAAACAAAATGGTCACTAAGTGTGAAAAATTGTCATCAGTCACTTTTTTCAATGCCATTGTAACTTTGGTCACTATGCCACCTTTCTTGCCACAGTTCTTAAGTGAATAACTGCAGCTGGTATTTTGTATTTTGGATAGAATCTTTTTTAAAATAGTTTAAGACAATTTAAAAAAAGATTCTATCCAAAATACAAAATACCAGCTGCAGTTATTCACTTAAGAACTGTGGCAAGAAAGGTGGCATAGTGACCAAAGTTACAATGGCATTGAAAAAAGTGACTGATGACCATTTTTCACACTTAGCGACCATTTTCACACTTAGCGACCATTGCAGCATGCTCATGGTCACGCGATCAAAATTTTGATGTTTGGCAACAGATTCATATTTATGATGATTTCAGTGTCCTGGGGTCATATAATCACCTTTTGACAAAGTCAAATGGGGAAAACAGATTCACTTATGTTACTAACTTATCACCTGCAGTTATTCACTTAAGAACTGTGGCAAGAAAGGTGATATAATGGGCTTAGTGACCAAAGTTACAATGGCATTGAAAAAAGTGACTGATGACCATTTTTCACACTTAGCAACCATTTTCACACTTAGCGACCGTTGCAGCATCTTCATGGTCATGTGATCAAAATTTTGATGTTTGGCAACAGTTACAATTTATATTTGTAAATTGTAGTTATGTTGAAATAAAAAAAAATATTACCATACTATTTTTGCGTTGTATGAAAATTTTTGTTGCTCCGTATAAAATTTTTAATGAAGCCCCCACCCCCAGTCAAAGGTGTCCCTCTTTACTGAAAATCTGGTCACCTTGCTTTTTAGGATGCTGTCTAGATTTGCCATAGCTTTCCTTCCCAGGAGCAAGCATCTTTTAATTCCTTGGAATTGGGTATGTCTAGTTTAATGAAAAGAAGGACCGAGGTATTGTATTCTGGTTGCTGCAATTAATATACTTAATAACTCCATTTTTATTCTTTATTTTTTAATAATAATTTTCATAACAGTTGCTCCTGTTTTTGTAATTACTGTTTTATATTATTATTTTAGTGGATTGTTGTCACCCCTGAGAGTCATTTCTATTGAGATGTACACATTTGAACAATAAATGTATTTATTTTCATATTTAAGGAAAGGCATCATCTATAAACTAAGCAAAGGTGTAGCTTCCAAGATGTGCCCTTGGGATCTTGAAGTTGGTGGGAATCTACTCAGAGATTAATTGAGGAAAGCTTAATAACAGGGAGTTCTTAACTTAAATCCACACAAAATAAAACTGTTTTAATAAATCCTATGCACAATAAATAAAATATTATTTTAGAATACATTAAAAAATAAAAGAAAAAACCCACTAACCAGCAGGCTTGCACTCCAAGTAAACCCAGAATGATGTAGATGTTAATACAAAGAACTGAGCAAATTGAAATGGGGAAAAATGCCACCATTTTTCGGAGCAGAGCTCCAACCTCTGTGCCCCTACCCTCCGGAAAATCCAGGAAGTAACCTCTCTAGCCATTTCCTGCAGCTCTATGGTACTAGATCATTTTTTTTTCTTATAAAATGAGGTAAAAAGGGGGCGCGCGGGGGGGAGGTCCGTTTTGTTGCTTTAACGTTTTAATATCTTCAATGAAAGTACTGAGACAGAGAGAGAGAGGGAATTTAGACAGATATCTTTTGTCTTGCCCCGGTTAAGACTTCTTAAAGAAATCCACTGGGCTTTCAACATGAAGCCAGAAAATGATCGGGACTTTTTTAAAACGGGGCGGGAAACGGGAAAAATTGTTATAAAGCATGTTTGTCACGCTGAAATCGGTACATCTGGTCACCTTATACAATGTATAATGGTACCTCAGACTTTTGCCGAGGTGGCGCAGTGGTTAAATGCAGCACTGCAGGCTACTGCTAGATCAGCAGTTCAGCGGTTCAAATCTCACCGGCTCAGGGTTGACTCAGCCTTCCATCCTTCCGAGGTGGGTAAAATGAGGACCCAGATTGTTGGGGGCAATATGCTGACTCTCTGTAAACCGCTTAGAGAGGGCTGAAAGCCCTATGAAGCGGTATATAAGTCTACTGCTATTGCTATTGCTGAATATGAAAACTACACGAAGGGACATTTTATCTATACACACACACACACACACACACACACACACACACACACAGAGACACAGACACACACACACACCGAGAGTATATATCCCTCATTGTAAAGCCATGTCTGAGTTGACAACTAAATATTACCCAACAGTCTATGGTGGCAGCCAAAAAGATCACGTCAGTTAATAAAACCACTCTATAAAGCCTAGGTAGGACCACATCTAGAATACTGCACCTCGTTTTAGTCACCACATTATAAAAAGAGGTTGAGACTCTAGAAAGAGTGCAGAGAACAGCAACAAAGATTATTAGGGGATCGGAGGGTAAAACATATGAAGAACAGTTGTAAGAATCGGGTATGCCTACTTTAATGAAAAGAAGGACCAGGGGAGACATGATAGCAGTGTTCCAAAATCTCAGGGGCCTCCACAAAGAAGAGGGAGTCAAGCTATTCTCCAAAGCACCTGAGGGTAGAAAAAGAACCAATGTGTGGAAACTAATCAAGGAGAGAAGCAACCTAAGAATAAGGAGAAAGTTCCTGCCAGTGAGAGCAATAAACCCATGGAACAGAAGTAGCCTTCAGAAGTTGTGGACTAGATACCAATCTGTAGACAACTCCGAGCAAAGAATAATTGATGAATAGCAACCCCAAACAAGCAATATATAAAAAGAATATTATTGATGAGTTAAAACCCAATCTAATAAGCAAAGAACATCCCATAGGTTTGATCAATTTCTTCTGTCTGTCTCTTTTCTTCGATTCAACTCAAATTGTCTTACAAAGTGATGCCTCATCATTTGCTTTGCACTGATGTTTTGGGGTTTTCTTCAAGGGGACATACTAAGGGGAGAAAATGTGGAGAGGAAAAATCTCATGAATTCAGATTTGAATTTGTTTTTCATGTTCCACCTCAAAATATCTCCTTCCAAACTTTTTATTGCACATTCCTCACCTGTCCTTTTAAATCACTTTTGAGAACTTCTGAAATTTTGCAAGTCTTTGTTTTAATTACTCTAATATAAACCAGTTGTTTTTTTCCCCTACATAATTTAAAGAAAAGGAGTATCCCTTTACTTTTATAAGGAGTGGCATGTTATGTGAAAATCAGCCATATAAACTGTGAGATTAATGCACTGAGGAAACCTCTTTATAACCAGAAATATGTAAATGAAGGCACAATTTCCACTTTAAAGGAGCCACTTGGTTTCCCTTTTGAGGCCACACCCAACCACACAAAGTTTGTCCACTTTCCTCAATCCATTCCTATCCATTCCTTTCATTGGTTACAGGGAGCAAAAATGATCCTGTGGCTGAATTTGGTGCCCTTGTTAGTGCTCCCTCGAGGTAATTTTTTCTCCTCCCTAAAGAATTTCCATCCATATTCTCTTTTTGTATATAGAAGATTTCATTGAAACACTTTTGTTTTTAGGAGTTCGATCTGAGGTCCAGTTAGTGGAGTCTGGAGGGGATGTGAGAAGACCTGGGGAGTCCCTCCGTCTCTCCTTTCAAGCTTCTGGATTCACCTTCAGCGACTATGGGATGCACTGGGTGAGACAGGCTCCTGGGAAAGGACTGGAATGGGTAGCCACCATACGTACAGGATCATCTCCTTTAACTCACTACCCAGACAAATTCAAGGAACGCTTCACAATCTCCAGGGACGATTCTCGCAGCCAGCTGTATCTGCAAATGAACAGCCTCAAACTAGAGGATTCTGCAGTTTATTACTGTGTGAGACACACACAGTGAGAGGAAGCCAAGCAAAAACTGTTTTTTTTTCCCCTCTGAGCAGCTTTCTGAATTAAATCAGAAAGTCGAATTTGCATATTTAAAGTGAGAAATGTAATGTATGTCTCCGTATACAATATGGAACCTCAGATCTGATCTTTTTTTGTGTGATTAATTAATTAAATTGCCAACAAGTACAAGGAAACAAGTATGAAAAGACCTGAAAAAATCACACAAATGAATGGACATAAATAAGCAAAACATAGCCATAAACACACAGAAAGAGTACATATAAATTGGGAGAGTAGGACAGGGACGGTAGGCACGCTGGAGTCTTTATGCACGTCCTCTAAAGGACCTCTTAATGAATGTGTAAGGTCCATGGTAGTCAGTTTAAGGTAAAAGCTTTGGGGGTTAGAGGAACTAACAACAGGAACAGGTTCGGTGTTCTAAGAAGCCGTGGGGAAGATGATTGACATTTTGATAGGTGAGAGGAAGGAAATCTCCTGGCTGTTTGAACAAACTGGGTATTTTTAAAATAAAATGGTTTTTAATGTAATCCACACTCACCCAACGGAAAAAAATTCAGAGGTGTTGAACAAGAGACAGCAGGAATGATTATACTAAAAAAAAAAAAAAATGATTATAAAAGTTATACAGAAGAGATTTTGAGGAATGGAGTAGCAGAATCATTTTTACAGCACTTCATGGTACTTTCCAGACCTCTCCGAGCAGTTTAGAGAGTCAGTATATTCCCCCCAACAACCTGGGTCCTCACTTTACGAACCTATGGTGGATGGAAGAGTAGGTCAACTTTGAGCCAGTCAGGATCGAACTCCTGGCAGTGAGCAGAGTCAGCCTCCAATGCTGCATTCTAGCTGCCGCATCACCAGGAAAATACCCATGCAACCCTCACTGCACAGAATAATGTAAGCCATGTCTGATTTAGCAGTAGGTGTACTTTTCGAAATATAGAGGAAACTGAATTATTCGTAGAATATAAAGTTATTTCTTTGTAGAAGTAATTAATTTATAAGAGATGAATATCTTCTCCATTTATCATTTCTTTCATTCCAACTCTGACTTACTAATTGTGCCTCAAAATGCATTTGGGTTTTGTGGTTCTTTTCAAGGGTAAGTGGGGAGAATGTGAAAAGCTTCTACTGAATATACATGTGTGTTTACCTTCATGTCCTGTCCCCAGCGTAGCCCTTTCAAAAGTTATAATTGCATGTTCCTTGCCTCTCCCTTTGAATCATGGAAAAGCCCCGAAACTTTGCAAGCCTTTGTTTTAATTACAATAATATAAACCTGCCATTTCTGCCAAAAAGGGAAAGCATCTGACTTCACTTATAGCAATAGCAATAGCAGTAGACTTATATACCGCTTCATAGGCCTTTCAGGCCTCTCTAAGCGGTTTACAGAGAGTCAGCATATTGCCCCCAACAATCTGGGTCCTCATTTTACCCACCTCGGAAGGATGGAAGGCTGAGTCAACCCTGAGCCGGTGGGATTTGAACCGCTGACCTGCTGATCTAGCAGTAGCCTGCAGTGCTGCATTTTAACCACTGCGCCACCTTGGCTCTTATTAAGACTGGAATATTTTCTGAAAGTCCCCCATGTAAGGAGACTAGAAGGAAAACTGTGAGATTATTGCATTGAGGGACACTTTTATCTGGAGCGATATGTAAATGAAGGCAAAATTTCCCCTTTAAATGATCCACTTGATTTCTCTTTTCAGGCTACACCCACCCACACAAAGTTTGTGCACTTTCCTGAATTCTTCCCTTTCAATTCCCTCCATTCATTACAACGAGTCGAAATGACCCCATGGCTGAATTGGGTGTTCTTGTTAGTGCTCCTTCAAGGTAGTTTTTCTCCTCTTTAAAGAATTAAGTTCATTTTTCCCATTTTGTATATAGAAGATTTCATTGAAAAACTCTTGGTTTCAGGAGTCCAGTCTCAAGCCCAGTTGGTGGAGTCTGGAGGGGATGTGAGAAGACCTGGGGAGTCCCTCCGTCTCTCCTGCCAAGCCTCTGGATTCACCTTCAGCAGTTACTGGATGAACTGGGCGAGAAAGGCTCCAGGGAAAGGTCTGGAATGGGTGGCCACCATACGTACCGGCTCATCTCCTTCCACTCACTACTCAGACAAAGTCAAGGGACGCTTCACAATCTCCAGGGATGATTCTCGCAGCCAGCTGTATCTGCAAATGAACAGCCTCAAACTAGAGGATTCTGCCGTTTATTACTGTGCAAGAGTCACAGTGAGAGGAAGTGAATCTGATGCCAAGCAAAAACCTTCTCTTCCTCTCAGCAGCTCTTCAAAATGATTCAGTCTAAGGAAGTTGTGTATTTGAACTTAGAAGCTGAAGATAAATCTCCATGATATTTCGTGGAACCTCAAATCTGATCTTTGTAGAAGCAGTGTGGAACCTTGTTAACACTTTGATGTTGGGAAAAAGGGAGTTTCCAGGTTATGTAATAAGAAATACGGATTGATGTCCCACAGATCTTCCCTGATATCTTTGAAACGCTGAATCCCTTGATTCTCAGTTTTACCAAATCCCCATGTTTTATTTTTTTAGACATGTTCCTCCATTTTAATTCTTTCTATATCAATATATGTATTCAACCTCCTCAATCCTGAAGATCTCTCCCCTCAGTAGTATTGAGCCAAGGGATGTAAACATTGGTCACTGGAAGCCTCTTCTCCCTGAATCCCTCTGAGACTCCATATTGTTAAACTGCCTTCCCGCCTTGATATAGTCTCTTGATTACTCCTTCCGCAATTTCACATCAAAGAAATGGATGGGTTTACCTGACTTACTCCCTAATAACCTTTGGAGAGTAAATGAAACTTGGAGCCACCCATCAACTATCTTGCTTAAGAGCAGAATGATTTGAAATTCACAAGTGTAAATTCTGTCTGAAAAATCTCTAAAAAATGGACTTTTTTATCCTAATCAATATGTAAATCAGAACATGATTTCCCTTTAAAGGAGGTGCATGGTTTCCCTTTTCAGGCTTCACCCACCAACACAAAGTTTGAACGGTTCCTAAATTCTTTGCTTTCGATTCCCTCCATTCGATAAATGGAGTGAAAATGACCCACTGGCTGAATTTGGTATCCTTGTTAGTGTTCATTCAAGGTAAAGTTTTCCCCCTTTTTAAATAATTTCCTTCCATATTCTCATTTTTGCATATAGAAGGCTTCAGTGAAATGTTTCTCTTTTTAGGAGGCCAATCTCAAGTCCAGTTGGTGGAGTCAGGAGGGGATGTGAGAAGTCCTGGAGATTCCCTCCATCTCTCCTGCAAAGCCTTTGGATTCACCTTCAGCAATTATAGCATGGGCTGGTTGAGACAGGCTCCATGGAAGGGACTTGAATGGGTGGCTGACATAAACTCTGGTTCCAGTAGGATAAACTACTCAGACAAAGTCAAGGGGAGCTTCACTATCTCCAGAGACGATGCCAAAAGCCAACTGCATCCTCAAATGAACAGCCTCAAAGCTGAAGACACAGCCGTCTATTACTGGGCGAGAGACACAGTGAGGTGATGTGAATCTGAGGTGATGAAAGGACCTTCTTTTCCTCAGAGCAGCAATTCAACCTATATTAGCCAAGAATGATTAATTAGTGAATTAGGATTCATCACCATCCAGAGAGAATTTTGGACTATTTTGTTCTGGGAATCCAATGAGAGAGTTTGAAGAAAAGTGGAAAAAAAACAGTTTGTCTTAACATCACTATTTACAAGGTTCTCTGGTTTTAGAAACAAACTGGAATTAAAAATAGTCCATTACTATCATGGTAGAAAAGAGGAAATGAAACTATAGCATAATCTTTCCAAATATTTAAACTGCCATATGGATATTGAGGAAACATTAGGAAGATTCCTCCCTTCCTCACTTTGGACACTGGGGGGCAGTGTTATTAATTGAAACTCCATGGACTCTGCCCTCAGTGGGGGATGGGCTAGGGAATAAAACAAGTGTAATTAGATATTCTCTCATTTCTGAGACATGATTTTTTTTTATTACTGTTTCCACAATAGTTCACTGAATTCTCTCAGGAAAATTTCACATGTCAGGAGGTTATAATCTTCACCATAAAGCCCAGATTTTTTGATAAAATGCTGTATTCATTGGTGTTTGTATCCAGAGGAAGTTTCTACAATGTATAATGGTACCTCAGATCTTTGCTGAAAATGAAAACTACACGAAGGGACATTTTAACACACACACACACACACACAGACACACACACAGACACACACACAGACACACACACACACACACACAGACACACACACACCAGGGATGGGTTCCGGCAGGCTCTACTGCCGGTTTACTCATGGACATGCTGTGTGCGCATTTGATGTGTCCTGTGCACGCATGTGCAGTACAATAAAAATTGTTTTTGCACATGAGAAGAAATGAAAAACAGGCTGGTGGCATCTATGATGCTGCCTGGAGAAGCGGTTCAGGGGCATGGCAGGCCTGGGTCACTGCCAGTTCCAGCCAAACCATTAACACTTCAGCCAAACCGGTCAAAACCAGTAGGAAGCCATCACTGATACACACTCACCAAGAGTATTTATTCCTCATTGTGAAGCCATGGCTGAGTCGAACATTAAATATGAGCCAACAGTGTGCGGTGGCAGCCAAAAAAGCCAACACAATCCTAAATTGCATTAACAGAGGGCTACAATCAAGATCACATGAGGTAATAATACCACTCTATAAAGAATTAGGGAACTCTGCATCCAGTTTTGGTCACCACACTATAAAAAGATGTGGGGACTCTAGAAAGAGTGCAGAGAAGAGCAACAAAGAGTATTAGGGGACTGGAGGCTAAAACATATGAGGAACAGTTGTAGGAACTAGGTATGTCTAGTTTAATGAAAAGAAGGACCAGGGGAGACATGATAGCAGTGTTCCAATATCCCAGGGGTTGCCACAAAGAAGAGGGAGTCAAACTATTCTCCCAAGGACCTGACCGTAGAACAAGAAGCAAAGGGTGTAAACTAATCAAGGAGAGAAGCAACCTAGAAATAAGGAGAAAGTTCCTGACAGTGAGAGCAATCAACCCATGGAACAGAAGTTGCCTTCAGAAGTCGTAGGAGCCTCATCACTGAAGGCTTTAAAGAAGAGACTGGACTGCAATCTGTCAGAAATGGTGTATGGTATATTCTATCTTGAAAATATCTCCTTCCAAACTTTTTATTGCACTTTCACAATCTCTCCTTTTGAGAATTTCTGAAATTTTGCAAGTCTTTGTTTTAATTACTCTAATATGAACCTGCTGTATTTCCTATGAAATCATAGGTTGCTTTTATTAAGAGTGGCATGTGATGTGAAAATCAACCATATAAACTGTGAGATTAATGCACTGAGGAAACCTCTTTATAACCATAAATATGTAAATGAAGGCAAAATTTCCCCTTTAAAGGAGCCGCTTGGTTTCCCTTTTCAGGCTACACCCAACCACACAAAGTTTGTGCACTTTCCTCAATCCATTCCTATCCATTCCTTTCATTGGTTACAGGGAGCAAAATATGATCCTGTGGCTGAATTTGGTGTCCTTCTTAGGGTTCCTTCAAGGTAGTTTTTTCCACTCTATAAAGAATTTCTGTCCATATTCTCTTTTTGTATATAGAAGATTTCATTGAAACACTTTTGTTTTTAGGAGTTCGATCTGAGGCCCATTTAGTGGAGTCTGGAGGGGATGTGAGAAGACCTGGAGAGTCCCTCCGTCTCTCCTGCCAAGCCTCCGGATTCACCTTCAGCAGCTATGCCATGAACTGGGTGAGACAGGCTCCAGGGAAAGGCCTGGAATGGGTGGCCTATATAGGTAGAGGATCATCTCCTTCCACTTACTACCCAGACAAAGTCAAGGGACGCTTCACCATCTCCAGGGATGATTCTCGCAGCCAGCTGTATCTGCAAATGAACAGCCTCAAACTAGAGGATTCTGCAGTTTATTACTGTGTGAGAGAGACACAGTGAGAGGAAGTGAATCTGATGCCAAACATAAAACCTTCTCTTTCTCTAAGAAGCTCTCCAAAATGATTCAGTCTAAGGAAGTTGTGTATCTGAAAGCTGAAGATAAATCTCCCTGAAATCTCTTGGACCTCAAATATGATCTTTGTAGAAGCAGTGTGAAACCTTGTTAGCACTTTCATGTTGAAAAAAAGGTAATCTCCACATTGTGTAATGAGAAATATGGATTGATGTCCCATAGATGTTCCTCAATATCTTTGCAACTCCGAGTCCCTTAAATTCTCAGTATTGCTAAATCTCTGTGTTTTATTATTTTTAGAAACATTTCTCCATTTTTATTCTTTCTATATCAATATATATATTCAACCACGTCAATCCAGAACTTCTCTCCCTTCACTAGTAATCAGCCAAGGGAGGTAAACATTGCTCACTGGAAGCCTCCTTTCCCATATTTCCTCTGAGAATTTGTATTTTGGAATGTCTTCCTGCCTTTATGTGGTCGCTTGGTTACTCCTGCTACAATTTCATATCAAAGAAATGGATGGGCTATGTTGACTTCCTCCCTAATAACCTTTGGAGAATAAATAAAACTTGAAGCCATCAACTTTCTTCCTTAGCAGGGAAATTAAACCGGAAGTACAAATCCAATGGTCTCATTTTGTGCAGGTTTAGCTTTTGACTTGATCAGCCCCACAATATCCACGTAAATATTTAACGAAAAGCAATCCTTCCCGTTTTGCTCTGTACTAATAATTAAGCATCTCTCTCTTGATTTTCATATGGACTTGCCCCTTATCTCAAATTTGTTGCAAAGAGTTATTTTATGTCAATGAAGAGATTAGCTGATGTATTAGGAAAAGTGGAATAGAGTTTGAAGAAATAAAGAAAAGTAACTGACAAGGAGCTACAATTTTCATGTTATACTGATTTCCTGTCTGATCCTAGTGAATTCCACACTCACCCAAAGGAAACGAAGGGGTTGAACAAGAGTGGGATGGAATAATTATCCTAGAAAACAAGTAAAAAAATGATACACAATCAATTTTTGTAAATGAAGCAGCTGTATGAATAGGAATAATGCTTATATATTTCTCTATAATGCTTACACCAACCTCTAAGCTGTTTACTAAATATAACATTTATCAGCCAAAAACAATTAATGAATTAGGATGTACCACAATCCAGAGACTATTTTAGACTTTTTTGTGCTGGGAATCAAATTACAGAGTTTGTTGGAAAAAAAAAACATTTAAAAAATAGCTTGAAAACTCCAATTTTATCTTCATTGTTTACAAGGTGGTGTGGTTTTAGAAACGAACTGGAATTAAAAATAGTCCATTACTATCATGGTAGAAAAGAGGAAATGAAACTATAGCATAATCTTTCTAAATATCCAAACTGCCATATAGATATTGAGGAAATATTAGGAAGATGCCTCCCCTCCTCACTTTGGACACTGGGGGGCAGTGTTGTCAATTGAAACTCTATGGCCTCTGCACTCAGTGCGGGATGGGCTAGGTAATAAAACAAGTGTCATTAGATATTGTGTCATTTCTGAGACATGATTTTTTTTTATTACTGTTTCCACAATAGTTCACTGAAATCTCTCAGGAAAATTTCACATGTCAGGAGGTTATAATCCTCACCGTAAAGCCCATATTTTTTGATAAAAGGATGTATCATTTGTGTTTGTATGCAGAGCAAGTTTCTAGAATGTACAGCGGTGCCTCAGACCTTTGCTGAAAATGAAAACTACACGAAGGGACATTTTAACACACACAGACACACACACAGACACACACACAGACACACACACACACACACCAGGGATGGGTTCCGGCAGGCTCTACTGCCGGTTTACTCATGGACATGCTGTGTGCGCATTTGATGTGTCCTGTGCACGCATGTGCAGTACAATAAAAATTGTTTTTGCACATGAGAAGAAATGAAAAACAGGCTGGTGGCATCTATGATGCTGCCTGGAGAAGCGGTTCAGGGGCATGGCAGGCCTGGGTCACTGCCAGTTCCAGCCAAACCATTAACACTTCAGCCAAACCGGTCAAAACCAGTAGGAAGCCATCACTGATACACACTCACCAAGAGTATTTATTCCTCATTGTGAAGCCATGGCTGAGTCGAACATTAAATATGAGCCAACAGTGTGCGGTGGCAGCCAAAAAAGCCAACACAATCCTAAATTGCATTAACAGAGGGCTACAATCAAGATCACATGAGGTAATAATACCACTCTATAAAGAATTAGGGAACTCTGCATCCAGTTTTGGTCACCACACTATAAAAAGATGTGGGGACTCTAGAAAGAGTGCAGAGAAGAGCAACAAAGAGTATTAGGGGACTGGAGGCTAAAACATATGAGGAACAGTTGTAGGAACTAGGTATGTCTAGTTTAATGAAAAGAAGGACCAGGGGAGACATGATAGCAGTGTTCCAATATCCCAGGGGTTGCCACAAAGAAGAGGGAGTCAAACTATTCTCCCAAGGACCTGACCGTAGAACAAGAAGCAAAGGGTGTAAACTAATCAAGGAGAGAAGCAACCTAGAAATAAGGAGAAAGTTCCTGACAGTGAGAGCAATCAACCCATGGAACAGAAGTTGCCTTCAGAAGTCGTAGGAGCCTCATCACTGAAGGCTTTAAAGAAGAGACTGGACTGCAATCTGTCAGAAATGGTGTATGGTATATTCTATCTTGAAAATATCTCCTTCCAAACTTTTTATTGCACTTTCACAATCTCTCCTTTTGAGAATTTCTGAAATTTTGCAAGTCTTTGTTTTAATTACTCTAATATGAATCTGCTGTTTTTCCTATTAAATTATAGTTTAAAGAAAAGGAGTTTCCCTTTGCTTTTATTAAGAGTGGCATCTTATGTGAAAATCAGCCATATAAACTGTGAGATCAATGCACTGAGGGGGCATCTTTATACCTAGAAATATGTAAATGAAGGGACAATTTCCCCTTTAAAGGAGCCGCTTGGTTTCCCTTTTCAGGCTACACCCAACCACACAAAGTTTGTTCACTTTCCTCAATCCATTCCTATCCATTCCTTTCATTGGTTACAGGGAGCAAAAAATGATCCTGTGGCTGAATTTGGTGTCCTTCTTAGGGTTCCTTCAAGGTAGTTTTTTCCACTCTATAAAGAATTTCTGTCCATATTCTCTTTTTGTATACAGAATATTTCATTGAAACACTTTTGTTTTTAGGAGTTCGAACTGAGGTCCAGTTGGTGGAGTCTGGAGGGGATGTGAGAAGACCTGGGGAGTCTCTTCGTCTCTCCTGCCAAGCCTCTGGATTCTCCTTCAGCAGCTACTGGATGTACTGGGTGAGATAGGCTCCTGGGAAAGGACTGGAATGGGTGGCATCAATAGCTACAGGATCATCTCCTTCCACTTATTACCCAGACAAAGTCAAAGGACGCTTCACCATCTCCAGGGATGATTCTCGCAGCCAGCTGTATCTGCAAATGAACAGCCTCAAAGTAGAGGATTCTGCGGTTTATTACTGTACTACAAACACAGTGAGAGGAAGTTAATCGGATGCCAAGCAAAAACCTTCACTTCCTCTCAGCAGCTCTTCAAAATGATTCAGTCAAAGGAAGTTGTGTATTTGAAAGCTGAAGATAAATCTCCATGATATTTCGTGGAACCTCAAACCTGATCTTTGAAGAAGCAGTGAGAAACCTTGTTAGTGCTTTGATGTTGGGGGAAAAAAGGGAGTTTCCAGGTTGTGTAATACGAAATAGGGGTTGATGTCCCACAGATCTTCCTCCATATGTTTGCAACACTGAGTCCCTTGATTCTCAGTATTACCAAATCTCCATGTTTTATTCTTTTTAGAAATGTTTCTTCATTTTTATTCTTTCTATATCAATATATATATATATTCAACCAGGGACGTGCAGTCACTAGAGGCAAGGGAGGCAGAGCCTCCCCAGTCTCCTGAGAGAAAGGAAAGAGTTTTAAATATATATTTTTTAATGAATTTAAGCCAGGATAGTTGCTACCAGATTTCAAGTCACAGTGGCTTGGTGTCTGCTCTCAGTGTTAACTAGGAGGAGGCCAGAGAACTCGGGGCCTCTTTTGCTTAAGGAATTTTTCGCCTTTTAAAAGTTAAGGCGGAGTTAAAAAGCAAAAGATTTAATATGCAAAAGAGGCACTGATTCTCCCGCCTCCTGATCTGGGAACAGCGAATCATGTCTTGCACTTGAGCGACTGCGCAAGTGCAAGGGTGATTCTGGAGAGGTTTTTCTTTGACCACTAGCCACCATTTCTTCAGCAGCCAGCCCAGCACCGAGCGGGGGGGGGGGAGGACGAGGAGGAGGACGAGGAGGAGGAGGAGGAGGAGGAGGAGGAGAAGAGCGGTGAGCCCTTGTCGGGTGGTGGTGGGTGGCTGGCTGGCTGGGAGGAGAAGAGCGGTGAGTCTTTGTGCCAGCCGGCTGGCCTGCCAAGCAGGGAGCAGGTCGGGTGGGAGTGAGTGGCTGGCTGGCTGGGAGAAGAGCGGTGAGTCCCTCCCCAGCCAGCCAGCCACTCACCCCCACACAACCTGCTTGGCCAGCCGGCTGGCCGGCACAAAGACTCACCGCTCTTCTCCTCCCAGCCAGCCAGCCACCCACCCCCACCCGACCTGCTCCCTGCCTGGCCGGCCAGCCGGCACAAAGACTCACCGCTCTTCTCCTCCCAGCCAGCCAGCCAGCCACCCCCACCCGACCTGCTCCCTGCCTGGCCGGCCAGCCGGCACAAAGACTCACTGCTCTTCTCCTCCCAGCCAGCCAGCCACCCACCCCCACCCGACCTGCTCCCTGCCTGGCCGGCCAGCCGGCACAAAGACTCACCGCTCTTCTCCTCCCAGCCAGCCAGCCAGCCACCCCCACCTGACCTGCTCCCTGCCTGGCCGGCCAGCCGGCACAAAGACTCACTGCTCTTCTCCTCCCAGCCAGCCAGCCACCCACCCCCACCCGACCTGCTCCCTGCCTGGCCGGCCAGCCGGCACAAAGACTCACCGCTCTTCTCCTCCCAGCCAGCCAGCCAGCCACCCCCACCCAACCTGCTCCCTGCCTGGCCGGCCAGCCGGCACAAAGACTCACTGCTCTTCTCCTCCCAGCCAGCCAGCCACCCACCCCCACCCGACCTGCTCCCTGCCTGGCCGGCCAGCCGGCACAAAGACTCACCGCTCTTCTCCTCCCAGCCAGCCAGCCAGCCACCCCCACCCGACCTGCTCCCTGCCTGGCCGGCCAGCCGGCACAAAGACTCACTGCTCTTCTCCTCCCAGCCAGCCAGCCACCTGACCTGCTCCCAAGAATATCAGCGGGGATGGAGGAGGCGGGGGGCGATGCGGCAGAGTGTGGCAGCGGCGAGAAGCAACACCCCCGCCGCTGTGTCTGACAGGCATCTCGCGTTTATGTCCATCATAAACGAGAGACGCCTGTCGGACACAGCGGCGGGGACGTTGCTTCTCGCCGCTGCCGTGCTCTTGCCTCACCAACGGTATCCCTCACCGCACGTCACTGTATTCAACCGCCTCAATCCTGAACTTCTCTGCGTTCACTAGGATTCAGCCAAGGGAGGTAAACATTGGTCACTGGAAGCCTCCTTTCCCATATTTCCTCTGAGAATTCATATTTTGGACTTTCTTCCTGCCTTTATGTGGTCGCTTGGTTACTCCTGCTACAATTTCATATCAAAGAAATAGATGGGCTATGTTGACTTCCTCCCTAATAACCTTTGGAGAATGAATAAAACTTGAAGCCATCAACTATCTTCCTTAGTAGGGAGATTAAAGTGGAAACACAAATCCAATGGTCTCATTTTGTGCAGTTTTAGTTTTTGACTGAATCAACGCCACAACATCCACGTAAATATTTAACGAAAAGCAACCCTTCCCATTTTCCTCTGTGCTAATAATTAAACATCTCTCTCTTGACTTTCATATGGACTTGCCCCTAATCTCAAATTTCTTGCAAAGAGTTATATTATGTCAATGAAGAGATTAGCTGATGTATTAGGAAAAGAGGAATAGAGTTTGAAGAAATAAAGAAAAGTAACAGACAAGGAGCTACAATTATCATGCTATACTGATTTCCTGTCTGATCCTAGTCAATTCCACACTCACCCAATGGAAACAAAGGGGTTGAACAAGAGATGGGATGGAATAATTATCCTAGAAAACAAGTACAAAAGTGGTACACAATAGGTTTTGGTAAATGAAGCAGCAGTAACAATAGGAATAGCAATGATATACAATGCTCTTTAATGCTTATGGAAATCTTTTTTTTAAAATAGTTTTTATTAAACATTATTACCTTTAAAAACAGAAAGAAAAATACAACAACATAAGAAAAGACAAAACATACATAACAATATAAAGTAAATATACAGCCTTTTGTATCGGCATTCATTAGTTATACATTTTTTTAAGCGTAAAACCTACAGATACAAATACAGTTTTAAACACATAATCCCCATCCCCCCCCCCCCCGCGGTGACAGTCATTCACAGCCCAACTTTTTTCTTTCCTTCCTGCTTATGGAAATCTTTAAGCTGCTTACTTAATATTACATTTTTCAGGCAAAAACGATGGATTAGATAATCAGGATTCATCCCAATCCAGAGAGAATTTTGGAATCTTTTGTGATGGGAATCCAATTACAGAGTTTTTTGGAAGAAAACGAAAAGTGAAAAAAAAGCTTGAAAACTCCAGTTTCACCTTCACTGATTACAAGGTGGTCTGGTTTTAGAAAGAAACTGGAATTAAAAATAGTCCATTACTATCATGGTGGAAAAGAGGAAATGAAACTATAGCATAATCTTTCTAAATATCCAAACTGCCATATAGATATTGAGGAAACATTAGGAAGGTCTCTCCCCTCCTCACTTTCGACACTGGGGGGCAGTGTTGTCCCATGAAACTCCTCTGCAGTCAGTGGGGGATGGGCTAGGGAATAAAACAAGTGTCATTAGATATTGTGTCATTTCTGAGACATGATTTTTTTTTATTACTGTTTCCACAATAGTTCACTGAAAATTCTCAGTAATTTCACATGTCAGGAGGTTATAATCCTCAGCGGAAAGCCCAGAATTTTTGATAAAATGATGTATTCATTGGTGTTTGTATCCATAGGAAGTTTCTAGAATGTATAAAGGTACTTAAGAACTTTGCTGAAAATGAAAACTACACAAAGGGACATTTTAAAACACACACACACACACACACACACACACACACACACACACCGTGAGTATATATCCCTCACTGTGAAGCTACGTCTGAGTTGACAATTAAATATTACCCAAGAGTATATGGTGGTAGCCAAAAGGATCACGCCAGTTAATAAAACCACTCTATAAAGCCTACGTAGGACCACACCTAAAAGACTGGATCTAGTTTTAGTCACCACATTATAAAAAGATTTTGAGACTCTAGAAAGAGTGCAGAGAAGAGCAACAAAGATGACTTAGGGGACTGGAGGCTAAAACATAGGAAGAACGGTTGCATGAACTGGGTATGTCTAGTTTAATGAAAAGAAGGACTAGGGGAGACATGATAGCAGTGTTCCAATATCTCAGGGGTTGCCACAAAGAAGAGGGAGTCAAACTGTTCTCCAAAACATCTGAAGGTAGAACAAGAAGCAATGGGTGGAAACTAATCAAGGAGAGAAGCAAGCTAGAAATAAGGAGAAAGTTCCTGACAGTGAGAGCAATCAACCCATGGAACAGAAGTTTCCTTCAGAAGTTGTGGGAGCCTCATCACTGAAGGCTTTCAAGAAGAGAGTGGACTGCCATCTGTCAGAAGTGCTGTACCGTCTCTTGCTTAGAGGGATTGGACTAGATGACCTACAAGGTACTTCCAACTCATTTAATCTGTTATTACTTAACACCTCAATCTTTGCATCACCTGATATTGCAATATTAATAAACCAGACCCCCCATCTTTTCCATAAAAGTAATATCAGGCATGTTGTGGACCAGATGACAATCTGTACTACTATTATTTCCATTTTTATCCATCTTGGTGAATCAACACTCAGCAATGAATAACTGATCCATAGCAACCCTGAACAAGCAATATATAAGAAGAATATTATTGACGAGTTAAAACCCAATCTAATAAGCAAAGAACATCCCACAGGCTTGATCAATATCTTCTGTCTGTCTCTTTTCTTTGATTCAACTCAAATTGTCTTACAAATTGATGCCTCATCATTTGGTTGGCATTCATGTTTTGGGGCTTTCTTCAAGGGGACATACTAAGGGGAGAAAATGTGGGGAGGAGTGGCATGTTATGTGAAAATCAGCCATAGAAACTGTGAGATTAATGCACTGAGGGCCATCTTTATACCTAGCAATATGTAAATGAAGGCACAATTTCCCCTTTAAAGGAGCCCCTTAGTTTCCCTTTTCAGGCTACACACAACCACACAAAGTTTGTCCACTTTCCTCAATCCATTCCTATCCTTTCATTGGTTACAGGGAGCAAAAAATGATCCTTTGGCTGAATTTGGTGCCCTTGTTAGTGTTCCTTCAAGGTAGTTTTTTCTCCACTTTAAAGAATTTCTTTCCATATTCTCTTTTTGTATATAGAAGGTTTCATTGATCCACTTTTGTTTTAGGTGTCCGATGTGAGGTCCAGTTAGTGGAGTCTGGAGGGGATGTGAGAAGACCTGGGGAATCCCTCCATCTCTCCTGCCAAGCCTCTGGATTCACCTTCAGCAGCTATTATATGGCCTGGATGAGAGAGGCTCCAGGGAAAGGCCTGGAATGGGTGGCTTACATAGGTACATCCTCATCTCCAATTTACTACTCAGACAAAGTCAAGGGCCGCTTCACCATCTTCAGGGATGATTCTCGCAGCCAGATGTATCTGCAAATATACAATCTGAAAGCAGAGGACACAGCTGTCTATTACTGTGCGAGACGCACAGTGAGAGGAAGTGAATCTGATGCCAAGCAAAAACCTTCTCCTCCTCTGAGCAACTTTCCAAATTGAATCAGAAAGTCAAGTTTGGGCATTTAAAGTGAGGAACAGAAGGCAAATTCCCATCTACAGTTTGGAATGTTAGATTTGATCTTCTAAGAAGCCATGTGGAAGATGACTGACATTTTGATAGGTGAGAAGAAGGAAATCTCCAGGCTGTGGAAGAACCTGGATAGATTGTAAAAAGTGGCATCTCTGTCTTGACTATCCTAAGGACTTGCCTGTAATCTCATAATTGTTGCAAAGATTTTTATTATGTCAATGAAGCAGTTATCTGATATATTAGGAAAGATTTTGAAGAAAAGTAACTGACAAAGAACTACAAAAATGATGCTATAGTGACTTCCTGCCTAATCCTATGGAGATCCACACTCATCCAATGGAAACGAAGGGGTTGAACAAGAGATGGGGTGGAGTAATTATCCTTGAAAACGAGTCCAAAAGTGGTACACAATACGTTTTGATAAATGAAGCATCATTAGCAATTGGAATAGCACTTATATATTGCTCTGTAATGCTTTACAGCATTCTCTAAGGTGTTTAATAAATATTACTTTTTTCAGCCGAAAACGATGGTTTAGTGAATTAGGATTCACAATCTAGAGAGAAGTTTGGACACTTTTCTGCTCCAAATCCAATTACAGATTTTGATGGAAGAAAATGAAAAGTGGGGGAGGGGGGAAATAGCTTGAAAACTCCTGTTTTATCTTTACTGTTTACAAGGTGGTCTGGTTTTAGAAACAAACTGGAATTAAAAATAGTCCATTACTATCATGGTAGAAAAGAGGAAATGAAACTATAGATCCTACAACACTCAGTGTGACAAATGATCATAAGTCTCTTATTTCATTGATGTTGTAACTTTTTATGGTTTCTAAATGAACTGTTGTGAGTCGAAGTCTACCTGGATTTTCCTTTAGTGCCATGCAGAAGTCTGAAAATGAATCATGAGGACGATCTTTCTAAATATCCAAACTGCCACACAGATATTGAGGAAACATCTGTACCTAAAGAATCTCCTCAGAGAATTAGAAAAATGTGTCCTCTCAGGGGGCAATGTTGAACCGCGAAACTCCATGTCTTATGAGTGACGGGGGGTATAAATTAATTCTAAATAGATATTGTCTAATTTTGGAAGTCTGACAGTTGTTATTTCTTTATTTGTTCCTTGAAAAATCTCTGAAGAAAAGTCCCAGGAGGCTACAATCCCCCTTATGAAGCAGAGAATTGTTATATATAAAAGAGATTTGTATCATTTCTGGCTTTGTCATCAGAAAAACTGTCCATTTAGTTCAAATCTCTGACGGGAATGAAAACAAGATAGAGGTATGTTTAGTCAGGTTTGGTGGCCATGCAGAAAAGCCCAAAAAAATAAATAGCAGTAGACTTATATACCGCTTCATAGGCCTTTCAGGCCTCTCTAAGCGGTTTACAGAGAGTCAGCATATTGCCCCCAACAATCTGGGTCCTCATTTTACCCACCTCGGAAGGATGGAAGGCTGAGTCAACCCTGAGCCGGTGAGATTTGAACCGCTGACCTGCTGATCTAGCAGTAGCCTGCAGTGCTGCATTTAACCACTGCGCCACCTTGGCTCTTTAATAAAATATCCATAAAATATGGATATTGATATGTACACTAATCCAGAAGATTTTATGGGTTAAACTAGAATGGAAAGCATAAAGAGAGTTTTCTTTTTGGACTAAGTGGCAGGGAAATAAATAAATAAATAAATAACCACGAAGGTTTCTTTTTATATATAACAACTGCAGGGAGATTATTATAGGCCCAACATGGAAAGACTTGACACCCTCATTTCACAGGTGAGATGATGGGATCTGCGGTTAAACTGAAGTCTTTGACTAGAAAAACTTTCATAGACATTTTGCATATAATGGGAAAACATTAATCCACCTTCAATCTACATTACATTCTTTCTATATTAATTTACCTTCCCTCATCTGATATCCCAAGTGCTTCCCCCACAGCTGGGTAGCACCAAAGCTGCCAAATCTTATAAATAGAGAATGGCCTCCCAGAAACCTTCTTGGTCTATAGAGATTTGATCGTCTTCATGTTTTATTGTCACTGCCCAGTAGTAACATATTTGATTAGGAAAAGAAACCTTAATAAACATTTTGCAAACAAGAGAAAAACATGGGGTTTTTTGTTTTGTTTTTATTGTTAGAAAGAATGGATAAATAAAAATATGAGCTCGTTTTTTTTTTAATAACTGCAACATTAACACTTCATGTTATAAATATACTTATATAGTGAAATTAGTACATATAAAAATAAGGAAGCTTCGGGTTGTTGTTTTTTTTCATTCTCTCTTCAACCTTCCTTCCTCCCTCCCTTCCTGGTGGTTTATTATTATTTTTTCAAAATGCAGTGAGTGATTTGATAATTTTTTAATCGCAATGAAAAACAATTCCTCTTGACAATGTTATGAAATCTCTTTTATCTTAACTAATCATGTACAGATATGATTTTGGTTTGCATTTGGCTGTGTGGGGCTTCTTCAAAAGGTCATATTAAAGGATAAAAGCAGAAAACATTTTCTGAACGCAAATGTGCTACCTTTTTTAAAAAAATGAATTTCTAATGTGTCTCCTTCAAATATTCTTCCTGCTTCTTCATCCTTGGTTACCCTGAATCACTTTTGAAAAGTAGTGAAATTTTACAGGTCTTTGTTTCAATTACTCATCTATAAAGTCTGCTTCAGTTTTGTATGGACAGCTATGAAAATCCTGCTCTGAGGAAGTCTTTTATCTCAAGCAATATGCAAATCAAGTCCCAATTTCCCCTTTAAAGGCCACACAGTTGGTTTCCTTTCCCAGGGACAACACATCAACACAAAGTTTGTGCATTTTCTCAGCTCTTCTCCTTTCAATTGCCACCCATTCATTGCTGAAAGAGCAATAATGATACTGTGGTTGAACTTGGTGTCCTTACTTGTATCCCTTGGAGGTAATGCTTCCCCCTGTGTAGATATTTTTCCACCTGCTGTTCTTATGTACAGGAGAACTCATGGAAACATCTTTCTTCTTAGGTGTCAGATCTGATGTCCAAGTGGTGGAGTCCGGAGGGGATGTGAGGAGACCTGGAGAGTCCCTCCGTCTCTCCTGCCAAGCCTCTGGATTCACCTTCAGCAGCTATGTTATGCACTGGGTGAGACAGGCTCCAGGGAAAGGACTGGAATGGGTGGCCGCCATATGGCCAGACTCATCTAGCATTTACTACTCTGACAAAGTCAAGGGACGCTTCACCATCTCCAGGGACAATGCCAAAAGCCAGCTGTATCTGCAAATGAACAATCTGAAAGAAGAGGACACAGCTGTCTATTACTGTGCAAAACACACAGTGAGAGGAAGTTTATCTGAAGCCTGTCAAGAACCTTCTCTGCCTCTGAAGAGCTTACACTTATTTACACTCAGTCCTTTTATTTCCTTCCTTGCTGAATTTCCTCGGTCTCATACTTTCCTACATATTATTCCTTTTCCATTCCTTCCCCATTTATTTATACTCCGTATGCTTAAACCCGAGACTCTGTCATTCTTAAATCTGTATCTCCTTGGCAGTGCCAGGAATGAAACATACTGGCAATTGAAAATCTCTACTGTCATGAAGCCTTCTGGCTTTGTTTATTTTGGACTCCTTGCCAATATTGTCACTGCATGATGGCTATTCTTACCTTGAT
Source organism: Thamnophis sirtalis (assembly GCF_051295495.1). Classification (NCBI taxonomy): domain Eukaryota; kingdom Metazoa; phylum Chordata; class Lepidosauria; order Squamata; family Natricidae; genus Thamnophis; species Thamnophis sirtalis. The sequence continues at coordinate 134,048,353 of NW_028261384.1, forward strand.
ATTTATCAGGACATTTCCCTATTCATGTGTTTGTGTGCATGTTAGGGTGTGTGTCTGTGTGTGTATGTATTTGTTTTCGTAAATTTTTACGGTTGTAGGTATCCTGGTCTTGTTGTATTCGGGTCTTTTCCCGTGTAAGATTGAGATTGTCTTGGCAACGTTTCATCGAGGTCTCACTCGCCATCTTCAGGCTGGTGTTTTCGGCTTCGTCCTTGTGCGACGTATATATATATGTCAGTGACGTGTAATGAGGTTTATGGCTGGTGAGGCAGCATTTTTTTTAGACTTGTGGACTTCAACTCCCAGAATTCCGCAGCCAGGCATACTCAGTTCCGATTTAAAGCGACAGCCTTTGTTTTTCTAAACTTATTTGCTAAATAAGTTTCCTTCTTTCTTTTTCTTTTTCTTCTCCCTTCCCCTCCTTCTTCCCTCTCTCTCTGCCTCCCCCTCTCTCAAACACACACACACACACACACACAGAGTTACACCAAGATTCAGAAAATGTTGGTTTTCCTCATCAGCCCACGTTAGCAATACCACTAGCAGCATTTTGGCTGGGAGGTGTAAGTAGAAGTGGGAATTCATTCTACTGAAAGCATTGGATAATTAAAATTTCTCATTATATAATCACATATATAATGTGAAAGTGGAGGTGACATTTTTAATCCAGAAACATCCACCAATTAAAGGGCAGAAGACAATTGTTCCTTACTTGATATGTGTCTGTGCTGTGGCAATCCAAACCATTGTATACAAAGTCTCTCATTTATCTTTCTTGTTCATTTAATGAATATCACATGAACATGTATCGAATCAACAGGCCGTAGCTTAAGAAGAAGCATTCATGCACACACATATTTCTTGCCACAATGCTGCAGTGAATTGTTGAAGTGGTTAAGTTAGTAATTCAGTTTTAAGGGAATATGGGTTCCCTGGTGACTTTGCTTGTCAGAAGGACGTAAAACATGATCGCAAGATCACAAGGGACCTCATAAGATCCTAAATATGAGTCGGTTGCCAAGTGTCTGAATTTGAGCGTGTGGCCATGGAGATGCTGCAACACTCATCAGTCATAAGTCACTTTTTTCTTCGACGTTGTAACTTTGTGTGGTTTCTAAATGAACTGTTGTGAGTCGAGATCTACCAGTATTTTTCTTTAGTGCCATGCAGAAATGTGAAAATGAAACTTCCAGATGATCTTTCTAAATGTCCAAACTGCCATTCTCCTATTGAGGAAACATCTGGACCTAAAGAATCTCCTCAGAGAATTTGAAAAACGTGTCCCCTCCTCTCTCTGGACACCATGGGGCAATGTTGACAGACGAAACTCCATGGCTTATGATTGTGGGTGGGGGAGGGAATAAATCCATTCAAAATAGATATTGTCTAATTTTTGAAGTGTGACAGTTGTTATTTCTTTAATTGCTCCCTTGAAAGTCTCTGAACAACTCCTTCCTTCCTTCCTTCCCTCCCTCCTTCGTTCCTTCCTTCCTTCCCTCCCTCCTTCATTATTATTTTAATTTGTATTGTTGCCCCCCTTGAGGAATCAACTCTGGGCAATTAAGAAGTGAAAATAAGATCATACCAAAAAAATATTTTGGTCTGTCTTCAGTTCTTTTGGGCTTCTTCAAATTATCATGTCAAAGGGGAGGGGGAAAATATGAAACCTTTCTTGAACTCAGATGTGCTGCTGTTTTCATGCTGTTTAACATGCCTCTTTCCAATATTCTTAGTTCTTGTTCACGGTGTGTTACTTCGAATCACTTTTAAGAAATGGTGAAATTTGTCAGGACTTTGTCTTAATTATTCTTCTGTAGAGCCAGCCTTCAATATTCTTTGGACTGGAAACCTGTATAAAAATCAATTGTGTGGGAGTATGCAAGGATAACTATGAAACCCCTGCTCTGAGGAAATATTTTAGCAATAGCAATAGCAGTTAGACTTATATACCGCTTCATAGGGCTTTCAGCCCTCTCTAAGCGGTTTACAGAGTCAGCATATTGCCCCCACAGTCTGGGTCCTCATTTCACCCACCTCGGAAGGATGGAAGGCTGAGTCAACCTTGAGCCGGTGAGATTTGAACCGCTGAACTGCAGATAACAGTCAGCTGAAGTGGCCTGCAGTACTGCACCCTAATCACTGTGCCACCTCGGCTCTTTTATCTCAACCAATATGTAAATGAAGGCACAATTTCCTCTTTAAAGGCAACAGTTGGTTTCCCTTTTCCAGAGACAGCCACCAACACAAAGTTTGTGCATTTCCTAAAAATTCTCTCCTTTCAATTTCTCTCCATTCATTAGAGGGAGCCAAAATGACTCCCTGGCTGAAATTGGTATTTTTTCTTGCATCCCTTGGAGGTAATGTTTCATTTTATTTAGAAGCTTCTTCCATTTGCAGTTCCTGTATATAGGAGATCTCATTGAACCATCTTTCTGTTTAGGTGTCCGATCTGAGGTTCAATTGGTGGAGTCCGGAGGGGATGTGAGAAGACCTGGGGAGTCCCTCCGTCTCTCCTGCCAAGCCTCTGGATTCACCTTCAGCAGCTATTACATGTGCTGGGTGAGACAGGCTTCTGGGGAAGGACTCGAATGGGTTGCAGGCATGGGTACATCCTCCACTTACTACTCAGACAAAGTCAAGGGTCGCTTCACCATCTCCAGGGACGATGCCAAAAGCCAGCTGTATCTGCAAATGAACAGCGTCAAAACAGAGGACACGGCAGTCTATTACTGTGCGAGATGCACAGTGAGATGAAGTGAATCTGAAGCCCGTCAAGAACTTTGTCTGCTCTTGAATTATTTACACTCAGTCTCTTTATTTCCTTCAGTATCACCAAATTTCCTCAGTGTCCTTCTTTTCTACATTATTCATTTTTCATTATCCTTCGATTAATTTATACCAGTGATGTGCAGTCAGCTTTAGGCCTGGTCAGGCACTTTTTAGACTTGTGGACTTCAACTCCCAGAATTCCACAGCCAGGCATGCTCAGTTCTGATTTAAAGCGACAGCATTTTCCCCCTTGCAAAATAAGTTTTCCCATTTTTTTTCTTCTCCCTCCCACTCCTTCCTCCCTCTCTCCCTCCCTCACTCACTCTCAAACAAACACAGAAGTTGGATTGGATATATTTTCCAAAGGCTTGAAAGCAGCTCCTCTGCCATACCCCCCACTTCCCCTGCTGCCTTGCGATCAAACTTTTTGAATTCCTTCCCCCCTCCCCACACACGTACCTTTTCCAGCTGTTTCAGAGACGATTTCAACTCTGCTTCTCCTTGCCCTGCCCTGCCCTCCCCTCATGAAAGGCCAGAGCTCTGTCAGACTGAGCTAGTTGCTCCCAGAGAACTCTAAAAAGCCTCTAAAAATGCCCTCTACATGAGGCGAGAGAATACGTGCCTCATTTGCATAAGAAATTCTTCGCATTTTATATGGTTATCTCTTAAAAGGCGAAAAAATTCCTTATGCACAGGAGGCCTCTATTTCTCTGGCCTCCTCCTATGGTTAACACAAAGCACTGTTCCAAGTCACTGTGAATCTGGTAGCAACTACCTTGGCTTTAATTATTTTTAAAAAATTCTTTAAAATTCATTTTCCTCATGACTGGTGAGGCCACTCCTCCCCTGCCTCTAGTGACTGCACGTCCCTGATTTATACCCAGTGTGCTTACACATCATCCTTCATAAGTCTTTCTCCATTAATCTATATAAAATCCCCAGATGCCCGAAGCTCCTTCCCCTCAGTTGCGCAGGGCCAAGACTGCCAGATATTTGCAATTGCAAATCTTCATTCCCATGAAGCCTTTTGGGTCTGGATCTTTTTCCAAAATTAGGAAGATCTCTGCCTTCCTTATTTTTAACACCAGAGAGTAATGTTGTCCCTAGAAACACCATTTCCTATGCACCAAGTGGGAGTTTGATGGGGAACAAAACTGGACTCCTCAGATGTTGCCTCCCTTACAGTATTTTGACCATGTCATGGAAGGTTGAAAATGTTAGCAGTTAAAGGAAACTAGGACGTATGTTGTTTTTTTAAAGTGTAGATTAGATTAGATCAGTGGTTCCCAAACTTGGCAACTTTAAGACTTGTGGACTTCAACTACCAGAATTCTCCAGCTAGCTCTTCTGGCTGGAGAACTCTGGGAGTTGAAGTCCACAAGTCTTAAAGTTGCCAAGTTTGGGAACCACTGGATTAGATTAACAGAATTGGAAGGAATTTTGCAGATAATCTAATCCTACCTGCTTGGGCAGGCGGTAGGATTAGATTATCTGCAAGGTTCCTTCCAATTCTGTTAATCTAATCTAATCCAATATTGACAGTATCAAAGTGGACACCAGCCAGAGCATAGAGAAACTCAAAAGAATATAGCAATAGCAATAGCAGTTAGTCTTATATACCGCTTCATAGGGCTTTCAGCCCTCTCTAAGCAGTTTACAGAGTCAGCATATCACCCCCACAGTCTGGGTCATTATTTCACCCACCTCGGAAGGATGGAAGGCTGAGTCAACCTTGAGCCGGTGAGATTTGAACCACTGAACTGCAGATAACAGTCAGCTGAAGTGGCCTGCAGTACTGCACCCTAACCACTGTGCCACCTCGGCTCTGTCGAGTGTGATATCAGAAGATGTGGAGGAAACTGGCTCAGAGAAACCCCAAGAGTGGCATCAACAGAAAGGATAAGATCATCACCATATGACATAGTCTAATTTTGGAGGAAGTATAATTGGTTGCTTGTTCTGTTTTTATTTCCTCAAAATCTCTCCAGAAATTTCAATCAATCACTTCGTTAAAAATGAATTGGAAATCTTACTGTGTGGTAGTGATGAACATATTACTGCTAAGGCAGTGGTGGGTTTCAAAAATTGTTTGAACCTACTCTGTGGGTGTGGCCTCCTTTGTGGAAGTGGCTTGCCATCCATGTGACTGGATGGGAGTGGTTTGCCGCCCATGTGACCGGATATGAAGATGCCGACGACATTTGTCAGAACCACCTTAAATTACCTCACACACAGCACTGGCATGCATAAGAATATGATGTAAACTTGTTTTTTAAAAGGCATCTTTGGTTTGCGTTAAAACAACTTCAACACACGCAATGTTCTGATTGCACCACAAACGCAGTAGTCATCCTTACCTTTCACAGAGGCACTGAGTTTTATAAATATGAGCATGATAGTGTAGAATAATCATATCCAAGGACCAGAAATTTTTTGAAATCTCTTCTGTAGGTGTGGCCTGCTTTCCGGGTCCACTGGTGGAACCTCTTCTAACCGGTTCGGTAGATTTGACGAAGCGGTTCTACCGAATAGGTGCGAACTGGTAGGAACCCACCTCTGTGCTAAGGTTTATAAAACGTTATTGAAATTGGATTTGAAAAGTGAACATATAAATCATTGTATTATTCCGTGGGCAAGGGATTTTGGATGTAATCTAATGCTTCAACAATGGTAGAATAGGTGAAAGGTTTAAAACTTACATTAAATTATAATCTAAAAGAAAATTTCTATAGGATGATATATCGCTGGTATTCAACTCCAGACAAGTTATCCTGTAGGTATCGGGAAATTTGAAACGGATATTGCAAATGTAAATGTCAAGAAAGGATCTTTTTCCATTTATGGTGAATTTTTGATAAAGAAAAGAAATATTGGAGTAGAGTTCAAACTCTAATATAGAAAAGGGAACCTTAAAGTGAATATAAAGATAAAAAGACAAACGTTTCTTTTGAGCTTAATGGAACTAAGTTTGGAAATAAAATTTGGAACTTTGATGTGATATATGTTGACAGCAGGAAGAGTATTTTGCACGCATGGAGATGCACAAAAAAAATTCTAAAATATGTTGGAAACAGATATGTCCATTAATACAGAGTATTTTGAGGATTAAGCTACCGTTGAAAGCAGAGAGTTTTCTTTTGGGACTATCAGACAGGCAACTAGGAAAAAAAAAACTGTTATTAAACTCTCTTTTTATATGTGATAAGTGCAAGGAGATTGTTGTATGATCAAAAATGGAAATGCTCTACACAAGCCACATTGGAGGGATGGGCAGTGAAGAAGTAGAAACCTGAAGGAAAGCTTCAACTAACTTCTTTCAGTCTTTGTTTTGATAACTCTTCTGTAAAGGCTGCTTCATTTATGTTTGGGCTGCAAATTGTGTAAAAATCAGTTGTGCGGGGCCTGTGCAAAGACAACTATGAAAATCCTGGGCACCTCTTTTATCTGAAGCAATATGTAAATGAAGGCACACCAACTCCTTCAAAGGCAACAGTTGACATCCACCAACACAAAGTTTGGGTATTTCCCCAAATCCTATTCTATCATATATCCCCCGTTTATTAGAGAGAGGCAGAAATGATACTGTGCCTAAACTTCTTATCCTTACTTGTACTCCTTGGAGGCAAATGTTTCACTCTCGATAGAGTCAAATATTTCCTTTTAATTTCTGTTCTTACATACAGGAAATCTCATCTTTCTGTTTAGGTCTCCGATCTGAAGTCCAGTTGGTGGAGTCTGGAGGGGATGTGAGAAGACCTGGGGAGTCCCTCCGTCTCTCCTGCCAGGCCTCTGGATTCACCTTCAGCAGCTCTTACATGCGTTGGGTGAGACAGGCTCCTGGGAAAGGCCTGGAATGGGTGGCCAGCATACATCCAAGCTCAACTTACATTGATTACTCAGACAAAGTCAAGGGCCGCTTCACCATCTCCAGGGACAATGCCAAAAGCCAGCTCTATCTGCAAATGAACAGCCTCAAACCAGAAGACACAGCTGTCTATTACTGTGCAAGAGGCACACAGTGAGAGGAAGTGAATCTGAAGCCCGTCAAGAACTTTCTCTCCTTCTGAGCAGCTTACACTTATTCACACTCAGTCCTTTTATTTCTTTCCTTGCTGAATTTCCTCAGTCTCATACTTTCCTACAAGTTATTCATTTTTTCATTCCTTCTCCATTCATTTATACTCCGTATGCTTAAACCCGAGTCTCTGTCCTTCTTAAATCTTGATAAAACACCTGATGGCTGAAGGTTTCTCCCCTCAACTGGGCTGTGTGTTAAGACTGACAGATATTGGCAATTACAAATCTCTACTGTCATGAAGCCTTGTAGATCTGTCTTCTTGCCTTTTTGTCACTGATTGATGGTTATTCTTACCACCAATTATATAATTGATGGTTATTCTTACCAATTATATAATTGATGGTTATTCTTACCACCAATTATAAATCAGGAGAAGTTTTGACATAATGTGATCCATATAGAAGGAAAAGAAACAAATCCGTTGGTCTCATTTTGTAGACTTCTAGATTTTGATGTGTCTACAGCAGTTGTGGGATTCAGCCAGTTCGCATCTATTCGGGAGAACAGGTTGTTAACTTTCTAAGCAGTTCGGAGAACCGGTTGTTGGAAGAAATCTTGTTTTTTCCCCACTTTACAGGGCTAATCCTGTAAGGAAGGCAGGAAGGAAACATTCTGGTGTTGTTTCTACCCTCAGCTTTATTGTCCTCGCTTACAGAAACTGCCTCTCCGGTTAATTTCCTTTGGATGGCTTGGATGAGACAGGTCCCAGGCAGGGACGTGCAGTCACTAGAGGCAGGGGAGGCGGGGCCTCACCAGTCTCCTGAGGAAAAGAAAGAATTTTAAATATTTTTTTTTAAATAATTAAAGCCAGGGTAGTTGCTACCAGATTCAAAGTCACAGTGGCTTGGTGTCTGCTCTCAGTGTTAACTATGGGAGGAGGCGAGAGAACTCGGAGCCTCTTTTGCCTAAGGAATTGTTTGCCTTTTAAAAGTTAAGGCGGAGTTAACAAGCAAACACTTTCATATGCAAAAGAGGCACTGATTCTCCCGCCTCCTGATCGGGGAGCAGCGAATCATGCCTTAAGAGCTTACGTTGAGCACGCTTACGTTAGCCGGACAAGAGGAGAGTTGAGAGAGTTTCCACAGCTGGAAAAGGTGGATCAGACGGAGGGAGGGGGGGTTCAAATTTATTGTAATTTAATTTGTAATTTGTAATTTAACAAAAAAAATATTTTTTTATTGTGAGGTTTGTGTGTGTGTGTTTTTTTTCTTTCTTCACAGCGGTGGGGTCGGAGGAGGCAGGGGGGCGAGGCGGCGGAGCATGGAAGCGGCAGGGACATTCTCGCCGCTGTGTTTCAACAGGCCAGGCGTCTCACATTTATGTCCGCCATAAATGCGAGATGCCTGGCGGACACAGTGAAGGGGACGTTGCTTCTCGCCGCTGCTGCACTCTTGCCTCAACAACGGTAACCGTCACCGCACATCACTGGTCCCAGGGAAAAGCCTGGAATGGCTTTGCCATATACATCCAACTTCATCTAACATTTACTATGCAGACAAAGTCAAGGGCCGCTTCACCATCTCCAGGGACAATGCCCAAAGCCTGCTGTATCTGCAAATGAACAGCCTCAAAACAGAAGACACGGCTGTCTATTACTGGACAAGGGAGAGAGACAGTGAGAGGAAACTGAACAAAAACCTTCCTTTTTTTCAATGAAAAATGAGGAAAATGGTTTCAGAATTCCAATTTTACCTTCCCTGTTTGCAAGGTGATGTGAGACAAAATAAAACTGGAGTGGAATTACAGTAGTCCTTGATTTACGAACCACAAATGAGCTCAAACTCTTGTTGTTAAGCAAGACCTTTTTTAAATTAGTGTTTCCCCATTTTATGACATTTTGTGCCACAATGTTTAAGGGAATTACTGCATTTGTTAAGTTAGTAATTCGGTTCTGAAGCGAATCTGGATTCCCCAGTGTTGTGACCCAACAGTGGCTGGCTGAGCTGTTGGTGGAATCTGACAGCAATGAATATTATGGGACTGCCCTGGAGGCTGAGGAAGACTCCTGGGGGGTGTCCAGAGTCAGAGCAGGGACTAGAGAGGTCTGTTGGCCACTAGGTGGCGTATGAGTCAGGGAACAGCGAGGAGGAACAGAGGGAGGCTGTCCCTGACATGTGTATGCGTAGGGCTGAGAGGAGGAGGGAGCAGCTTTGGAAAAAGGCTCACAGAAGGAAATAGGAACAGGTGGCTACTGATTGGCCCTTCCCAGAGAGCTTATAGGTGGGACGATGGGAGGGGAATTTTGCAGGAAACAACAGTTTACTAATCCAGGTGTAGAGAAAGTTTGGAGAATTTCGTGAGTTCAAGCCTTGTTTTCATAGAGATAATTTTCTGGGCTTCAACCAGGGGGTTGCTTATCTCCCTCCTTAGTTGTGGCAGACAGCCAAGCCGGCATCAGTATATATTAGAGGCTTGGGACAAAACACCCATTGACTTTGCTTCTCAGAAGGACATAAAAGGTCATCACAAGATCCCAAGTCACTGAAAGGTCATAAATATGAGTCGGTTGCCAAATGTCTGAATTTTGAGCATGTTACCATGGAGATCCTGCAACACTCAGTGTGACAAATGGCACATGCAGAAGTCTGAAAATGAAACATGGGGACGATCTTTCTAAATATCCAAACTTCCACACAGACATTGAGGAAACATCTGGATCTAAAGAATCTCCTCAGCGAATTAGAAAAATGTGTCTTCTCAGGGGGCAATGTTGACCCGCAAACCTCCATGGCTTATGGGTGATGGGGAGGGCGGGATAAATTTAATTCTAAATAGATATTGTCTAATTTTGGAAGTGTGACAGTTTTTATTTCTTTAATTGTTCCCTTGAATGTCTCTGAACAACTCCTTCCTTCCTTCCTTCCTTCCCTCCTTCCCTCCCTCCATTATTATTTTAATTTTTATTGTTGCTTCTTTCCTCTAAACGGACATGAAACAAATCCTGTGGTTACATCTTGTTACATCATGGTTTTTTTAATGTTTTTCATTGTGAGAAAAAAAAATGATAAATAAAAATATGAGCTGGTCTTTTCTTATAACTGCAACATTAACAGTTCCTGTTATAAATATACTTATATAGTGAAATTAGTACCTATAAAAATAAGGAAGATTTTGGTTTTTTTCCCCAATCTCTCTTCAACCTCCCTCCCTCCCTCCCTCCCTTCCTGGTTTTTTATTATTATTTTTCAAAATGCAGTGAGTGATTTGATAATTTTTTAATTGCAATGAAAAACAATTCCTCTTGACAATGTTATGAAATCTCTTTTATCTTAACTAATAATGTACAAATATGATCTTGGTTTGCATTTGGCTCTGTGAGGCTTCTTCAAAAAGTCCTATTAAAGGGAAAAAGCAGAAAACATTTTCTGAACTCAAATGTGCTACTTTTTAAAAAAAGAATTTCTAATGTGTCTCCTTCAAATATTCTTCCCGCTTCTTCATCCTTTGATACCCTGAATCACTTTTGAAAAGTGGTGAAATTTTACAGGTCTTTGTTTCAATTACTCATCTATAAAGGCTACTTCAGTTTTGTATGGACAGCTATGAAAATCCTGCTCTGAGGAAGTCTTTTATCTCAAGCAATATGCAAATCAAGGCCCAATTTCCCCTTTAAAACCACACAGTTGATTTCCTTTCACAGGGACAACACATCAACACAAAGTTTGTGCATTTTCTCCACTCCTCTCCTTTCAATTGCCACCCATTCATTGCTGACAGAGCAATAATGATACTGTGGTTGAACTTGGTGTCCTTACTAGTATCCCTTGGAGGTAATGTTTCCCCCTGTGTAGATATTTTTCCATCTGCTGTTCTTATGTACAGGAGAACTCATGGAAACATCTTTCTTCTTAGGTGTCAGATCTGATGTCCAGTTGGTGGAGTCTGGAGGAGATGTGAGGAGACCTGGAGAGTCCCTCCGTCTCTCCTGCCAAGCCTCTGGATTCACTTTCAGTGACTATTCCATGCGCTGGGTGAGACAGGCTCCAGGGAAAGGACTGGAATGGGTGGCCAGCATATATCCAGACTCATCTAGCATTTACTACTCTGACAAAGTCAAGGGCCGCTTCACCATCTCCAGGGACAATGCCAAAAGCCAAGTGTATATGCAAATGAACAATCTGAAAGAAGAAGACACAGCTGTCTATTACTGTGCAAGAGGCACAGTGAGCGGAAGTGAATCTGATGCCTTTCAAGAACTTTCTCTCCTTCTGAGCATCTTACGCTTATTTATACTGTTGGAAGAAATGTCCTTCTGGGTTCCGCTCCAAGTGGGGAAAAAGACACTGGAGACATGGAGGCTGCTTGGAAAGATGGTTTATTGGTGGACAGGATCACATGGCTTGAGTCCTGAACATAAAAGGTGATTACATGCGTCAAAGTTGGTGGAGAAAAGAGAAGGGAGGACTGAGATGCTGAGTCCCTGGTTTGATGCCCTCTCTGGCCTTTGATCTTGAGCTTGTATTCTGATTGGTTGTCAGACTCCCATGGGGCCATGCAGGGGCAACTCCCTAGGCTGCATTTTGAATCCAAGTTTGGTTGAGTTCTCAGATGCCATATGGTGAGTTGGGTAAAGTGCCAATATTATCATGCCTTAATCCTATGCCCCAGGAGCTGAAGGGGAGAACTCTTTATTATGTAAAGGGACTAGCTTGGCCTTATTAATGGCCCATTGACAAAGTGGGGATGGGCAGGAAGCTACAGGCAGCTATTCTGTCTTTTAAAACATGTTTCATTCTTTTCACATCCAGAGAAATAATCTGCCTTTTCAATATTTCCTAGGATATTTCATTTTTCTGGGAGAGGACATGTTATTCATTTTCCATTTCTTCCCCATTAATTTATCCTCATCTTGTACACCTCTAGATTTTGTTTTGACTACAGAATAGAAATTCAGCTCCACAGCTTCCACATTGCAATGCAAGAATTTTACTTAATCAAATGCAAGCCTAGTCATTATATGAAATATTAGAAATATTTGTCTTATATTTATGATATCCCACTTTTGATGTGTTTATGTGAATGTTAGGCTATGATTATGTATGTGTGTGCATGTGTGTTTGTGTGTGTGTGCGTGTGTGTGCAATATTTTTATGGTTTCTGTCGTGATGGTCTCTTGTGACGAGCCGATGGACAGAGAATGGAAGCAGTTAGCTTCCTCCCATAATTGGGGCATACCAGGGGTTGTGACACTAAATATATACCTACTTCCCTGGCTCAGCTGATAAGGAGGAGGACCTGTGGCCTAATGGCTAAGACATCTGCCTAAGATGTAATACAGCAGAGGTTCGAATCCCAGTAAGGGTATGGCTAACTGATGAGAGCTAAATAGCTTGAAATAGATCTATACTAGTCTCCCTTTATTTATTTAACAGCACAAATATAACACAAAATGTGTAACAAAGGCAACAGTAAAAATATTGGGTTTCTGTCGTGATGATCTCTTGTGACGAGCCGATTGACAGATAATGGAAGCTGTTAGCTTCCTCCCATAATTGGGGCTTACCAGGGGTGACACTATATATATAGTTCTCTGTAGCTCAAATGGTTAACTCCCTGCCTGGGAGGCAATGGAGCACAGGTTCGATTCCCAAACATGGGTATGGCTAGCTGATGAGAGCTAAATAGCTTGAAATAGATCTATACTAGTCTCCCTTTATTTATTTATCAGCATAAATATAACAAATGTAACAAAAAGGCAACAGTAAAAAATATTGGGTTTCTGTCTGGATGGTCTCTTGTGACGAGCCTAATGACAGAGTGGAAGTGTGACCTTCCTCCCATACTTGGGCATACGAGGGGTTGTGACTTTAAGTATATACCTCCCACTCTGGCTGGCTGATAAGGAGTCATTCTCTGTAGCTCAAATGGTTAACTCCCTGCCTGGGAGGCAATGGAGCACAGGTTCGATTCCCAAACATGGGTATGGCTAGCTGATGAGAGCTAAATAGCTTGAAATAGATCTATACTAGTCTCCCTTTATTTATTTACCAGCATATATATATATATATATATATATATATATATATATATATATATATATGTGTGTGTGTGTGTGTGTGTGTGTGTGTGTGTGTGTGTGTGTGTGTGTGTGTGTGTGTGTGTGTGTGTGTGTGTGTGTGTGTGTGTGTGTGTGTGTGTGTGTGTGTGTCTAGACGTTTCAACGAAGTCTCATTCGTCATCTTCAGGCTACTTCAGGCTTGCTGTTTCCAGGAGTAGTGTGAGATCTCGGCTGTTTCTTCCTTTTAACTGCCAGTGGGGGTTTGAACTGATTGGGTGGGGGCTTGGGCTTGGCTGTGTCCTGAATTGGTGGAGGTGTGTCCTGAATTGGTGGAGGTGTGTTCTGTTCTGATTGTTTGAGGGGTGGTGTTTCATGTAAGGGTAGGAGGGGTTTTAAAGAGGCTGATTGTGCATTTGCAGTCTGGCTTCTGGTTCTGGGTCGTGCCTCCTCATCAGTTTGTGTTTTTGTCTGTTTTCTTTGTGGATGTTTAGTGGTGATATTCTGTGTTGCTCTTGTGAGTGTGGGCCTGGTGTCATTCATCATGTTCGGGACTCGTTTGTCAATAAGGGCAGGCTTCCAAAAGGCTGGCAGGCGGGAGGTATCGTCCCGCCTGTTCATGCTGTGTGGGCGTTTTTCTATTTCAATTGCTTCTCTGATTATTCGGTTGTTGAAATGTTCGACCTTGGCGATAGTTCTAGTCTTATTGAAATCAATTTTATGTCCTGTGGCTTTAAGGTGTTGGAGCAGGGAAGAAGTTGGTTCCTCTTTTTTGATTGCGTTTTTGTGTTCTTCAATGCGTGCACTTATTCTTCTGTTGGTTTGTCCGATGTATGTGGTGGGGCAGGTGGTGCATGGGATTTCATATACTCCTTGATTTTCTAACTCAATTTTGTCTTTGGGGTTTCTTAGGATGGTGGATATTTTTTGGTCTGTGCAGAATGCTGTCTTGATGTTGTGTTTGCGGAGAATTTTGCTGATTCTGTCTGTGGTGCCTTTTATGTATGGGAGGAGGGCTTTTCTGTTTTCTTGTTCTCTGTCCTGGACTTTAGTGGGGGTTTCTTTTTGGATTAGGTTGGTGATCTTATTTCTTTGGAATCCATTTGATGTCAGTACGTTAGTGAGAGTGTGTAGTTCGGTTTTTAGGTGTTGTTCATCAGCTAGGCGTTTTGTTCTGAAGATGAGTGTCTTGGCTACGGAATTGATCTGGGCTGGGTGGTGGTGTGAGAGTGCGTACAGATAGCGGTTAGTGTGTGTTTTCTTCTGGTAGATGGTGTGTCCTAGGGAGCCATTAGATTTCCTGTAGACTAAGACGTCCAGGAAGGGGAGTTGGTTGTTTACTTCTGTTTCCATGGTGAACTGTATTTTGGGGTATAGGCTGTTGAGGTGTGTAAGGAAGTTGTCCAGTTGTTCTTTCCCATGTGGCCAGATTATGAAAGTGTCGTCTATATATCTGAGCCAGAGTTTGGGTTTGTGATCAGATTTTTCTAGAGTTTGGGTTTCAAAGTTTTCCATGTAGAGGTTGGCAATGACAGGTGAGAGGGGTGATCCCATGGGTGCTCCTTCTATCTATATCTATGTGTGTGTGTGTGTGTGTGTGTGTGTGTAGAGAGAGAGAGAGATAGAAAGATAGATAGAGATAGAGATAGAGATAGAGATAGAGATAGAGATAGAGATAGAGATAGAGATAGAGATAGAGATAGAGATAGAGATAGAGATAGAGAGATAGAAATAGATAGATCTATCTATCTATCTATCTATCTATCTATCTATCTATCTATCTATCTATTCAACCACCTCAACCCTGATTTCTCTCCCTTCACTAGTAATCAGCCAAGGGAGGTAAACATTGGTCACTGAAAGCCTCCTTTCCCATATTTCCTCTGAGAATTTATATTTTGGACTGTCTTCCTGCCTTTATGTGGTCCCTTGGTTACTCCTGCTACAATTTCCTATCAAAGAAATGGATGGGCTATGTTGACTTCCTCCCTAAGAAGCTTTGGAGAAAAAATAAAACTTGAAGCCATCAACTATCTTCCTTAATAGGGAAATTAAAATGCAAATACAAATCCAATGGTCTCATTTTGTGCAGGTTTAGTTTTTGACTGAATCAACCCCAAAATATCCACGTAAATATTTAACAAAAAGCAACCCTTCTCGTTTTTCTCTGTACTAATAATTAAACATCTCTCTCTTGACTATCATATGGACTTGCCCCTATGCTCAAATTTCTTGCAAAGAGTTATATTATGTCAATGAAGAGAACAGCGGATGTATTAGGAAAAGAGGAATAGAGTTTGAAGAAATAAAGAAAAGTAACTGACAAGGAGCTACAATTTTCATGCTATACTGATTTCCTGTCTGATCCTAATGAATTCCACACTCACCCTATGGGTTGAACAAGAGATGGGATGGAATAATTATCCGAAAAAACAAGTACAAGTACAAAATTGATACACAATCAATTTTTGTAAATGAAGCAGCAAGAATAATCAATAGGAATAATGCTCATATATTGCTCTATAATGCTTACAGCAACCTCTAAGCTGTTTAATAAATATAAGTTTTATCTGATGAAAACAATTAATGAATTAGGATTCACCACAATCCAGAGAGTTTTTTAGACGTTTTTATGCTGGGAATCCAATTACAGAGTTTGTTCGAAAAAAACAAAAAGTGAAAAAAAATAGCTTGAAAACTCCAATTTTACTTTCATTGTTTACAATGTGGTCTGGTTTTAGAAACAAACTGGAATTAAAAATAGTCCTTTATTATCATGGTAGAAAAGAGGAAATGAAACTATAGGATAATCTTTCTAAATAGCCAGACTGCCATAAAGATGTTGAGGAAACATTAGGAAGATGCCTCCCCTCCTCACTTTGGACACTGGGGGGCAGTGTTGTCAATTGAAACTCCTCTGCACTCAGTGGGGGATGGGCTAGGGAATAAAACAAGTGTCATTAGATATTCTCTCATTTCTGAGACATGATTTTTTTTATTACTGTTTCCACAATAGTTCACTGAATTCTCTCAGGAAAATTTCACATGTCAGGAGGATATAATCCTCATTGTAAAGCTCAGAATTTTTGATAAAATGATGTATCATTGGTGTTTGGATCCAGAGGAAGTTTCTACAATGTACAACGGTGCCTCAGACCTTTGCTGAAAATGAAAACTACATGAAGGGACATTTTAACACACACACACAAACACACACACACACACACACACACACACACACACACACACACACCAGGGATGGGTTCCGGGAGGCACTACTGCCGATTTACTCACAGGCATGCTGTTTACGTATTTGATGTGTGCTGTGCACGCATGTGCAGTACAATAAAAAGTGTTTTGCACTTGAGAAGAAATGAAAAACAGGCTAGTGGCGTCTATGATGCTGCCCGGAGAACCGGTTCAGGAGCACGGCAGGCCTGGGTCACTGCCAGTTCCAGCCAAACCATTAAGGCTTCAGCCAAACCAGTCAAAACCGATAGGAAGCCATCACTGATAAACACTCACTGAGAGTTTTTATTCCTCATTGTGAAGCCATGGCTGAGTTGAAAATTAAATATGAGCCAACAGTGTGCTGTGGCAGCCAAAAAAGCCAATGCAATCCTAACTGCATTAACAGAAGGCTACAATCAAGATCACATGAGGTAATAATACCACTCTATAAAGACTTAGGGAACATTGCATCCAGTTTTGGTCACCCCACTATAAAAAGATGTTGAGGCTCTACCATGTGTGCAAAGAGCAACCAAGAATATTAGGTGACTGGAGGCTAAAACATATGAAGAATGGTTGCAGGAACTGGGTATGTCTAGTTTAATGAAAAGAAGGACTAGGGGAGACATGACAGCAGTCTTTCAATATCCCAGGGGTTGCCCCAAAGAAGAGGGAGTCAATCTATTCTCCAAAGCACCTGAGAGTAGAACAAGAAGCAATGGGTGTAAACTAATCAAGGAGAGAAGCAACCTAGAAATAAGGAGAAAGTTCCTGACAGTGAGTCCAATCAACCCATGGAACAGAAGTTGCCTTCAGAAGTCGTGGGAGCCTCATCACTGAAGGCTTCAAAGAAGAGACTGGACTGCTATCTGTCAGAAATGGTGTAGGGCATGTTCTACCTTAAAAATATCTCCTTCCAAACTTTTTATTCCACGTTCACAACCTCTCCTTTTGAACCACTTTTGAGAATTTCTGGAATTTTGCAAGTCTTTGTTTTAATTACTCTAATATGAACCTGTTGTTTTTCCTATGAAATTATAGTTTAAAGAAAAGGAGTTTCCCTTTGCTTTTATTAAGAGTGGCATGTTATGTGAAAATCAGCCATATAAACTGTGAGATTAATGCACTGAGGGAACCTCTTTATAACCATAAATATGTAAATGAAGGCACAATTTCCCCTTTAAAGGAGCCGCTTGGTTTCCCTTTTCAGGCCACACCCAACCACACAAAGTTTGTGCACTTTCCTCAATCCATTCCTATCCATTCCTTTCATTGGTTACAGGGAGCAAAAAAATGATCCTGTGGCTGATTTTGGTGCCCTTGTTAGTGTTCCTTCAAGGTAGTTTTTCCCCTCTTTAAAGAATTTCTGTCCATATTCTCTTTTTTTGTATAGAAGATTTCATTGAAACACTTTTGTTTTTAGGAGTTCGATCTGAGGTACATTTAGTGGAGTCTAGAGGGAATGTGAGAAGACTTGGGGAGTCCCTCCATCTCTCCTGCCAAGCCTCTGGATTCACCTTCAGCGACTATGGGATGCACTGGGTGAGACAGGCTCCTAGGAAAGGACTGGAATGGGTAGCCACCATACGTACAGGATCATCTCCTTTAACTCACTACCCAGACAAATTCAAGGGACGCTTCACCATCTCCAGGGACGATTCTCGCAGCCAGCTGTATCTGCAAATGAACAGCCTCAAACTAGAGGATTCTGCAGTTTATTACTGTGTGAGACACACACTGTGAGACGAAGTGAAGCAAAAACTGTTTTTTTTCCCTCTGAGCAGCTTTCTGAATTAAATCAGAAAGTCGAATTTGCATATTTAAAGTGAGAAATGGAATTTATACCTCCGTATACAATATGGAACCTCAGATCTGATCTTTTTTTGTTTGATTAATTAATTAAATTGCCAACAAGTACAAGGAAAGAAGTATGAAAACACATGAAAAAAATCACACAAATAAATGGACATAAATAAGCAAAACATAGCCATAAACACACGGAAAGAGTACATATAAATGGGGAGAGTAGGACAGGGACGGTAGGCATGCTGGTGTGTTTATGCACGTCCTCTTAGGGACCTCTTAATGAATGTGTAAGGTCCATGGTAGTCAGTTGAAGGTAAAAGCTTTGGGGGTTAGAGGAACTAACAACAGGAACAGGTTCGGTGTTCTAAGAAGCCGTGGGGAAGATGATTGACATTTTGATAGGTGAGAAGAAGGAAATCTCCAGGCTGTTTGAACAAACTGGGTAGTTTGAAAATAAAATGGTTTGTAATGTAATCCACACTCACCCAATGGAAACAAACCATGGGTGTTGAACAAGAGACAGCAGGAATGATTATCCTTAAAAAAAAATGATTATAAAAGTTATACAGAACAGATTTTGAGGAATGAAGTAGCAAAATCATTTTTTCAGCACTTCATGGGACTTTCCAGATCTCTCTGAGCAGTTTAGAGAGTCAGTACATTCCCCCCAACAACCTGGGTCCTCACTTTACCAACCTAGGGTGGATGGAAGACTAGGTCAACTTTGAGCCAGTCAGTATCAAACTCCTGGCAGTGAGCAGAGTCAGCCTCCAATGCTGAATTCTAGCCACCGCATCACCAGGAAAATACCCATAGCAATAGCAATAGCAGTTAGACTTATATACCGCTTCATAGGGCTTTCAGCCCTCTCTAAGCGGTTTACAGAGTCAGCATATTGCCCCCAATAACAATCTGGGTCCTCATTTTACCCACCTCGGAAGGATGGAAGGCTGAGTCAACCCTGAGCCGGTGAGATTTGAACAGCCGAACTGCAGAACTGCAGTCAGTTGAAGTAGCCTGCAGTGCTGCATTTAACCACTGCGCCACCTCGGCCCATGCAACCCTCACTGCACAGAATAATGTAAACCATGTCTGATTTAGCAGTAGGTGTACATTTTGAAATATAGAGGAAACTGAATTATTCGTAGAATATAAAGTTATTTCTTTGTAGAAGTAATTAATTTAGAAGAGATGAATATCTTCTCCATCTATCTCATCTTTCATTCCAACTCTGGCTTACTAATTGCGCCTCAAAATGCATTTGGGTTTTCTGGTTCTTTTCAAGGGTAAGTGGGGAGAATGTGAAAAGCTTCTACTGAATATACATGTGTGTTTTCCTTCATGTCCTGTCCCCAGCGTAGCCCTTTCAAAAGTTATAATTGCATGTTCCTTGCCTCTCCCTTTGAATCATGTAAAAGCCCTGAAACTTTGCAAGCCTTTATTTTAATTACAATAATATAAACCTGCCATTTCTGCTAAAAAGGGAAAGAATCTGACTTCACTTGTTAAGACTGCAATATTTTCTGAAAGTCCCCCATGTAAGGAGACTAGAAGGAAAACTGTGAGATTATTGCATTGAGGGACTCTTTTATCTGGAGCGATATGTAAATGAAGGCAAAATTTCCCCTTTAAATGATCCACTTGATTTCTCTTTTCAGGCTACACCCATCCACACAAACTTTGTGCACTTTCCTGAATTCTTTCCTTTCAATTCCCTCCATTCATTACAACGAGTCGAAATGACCCCATGGCTGAATTGGGTGTTCTTGTTAGTGCTCCTTCAAGGTAGTTTTTCTCCTCTTTAAAGAATTAAGTTCATTTTTCCCCATTTTGTATATATAAGATTTCATTGAAAAACTCTTGTTTTTAGGAGTCCAATCTCAAGTCCAGTTGGTGGAGTCTGGAGGGGATGTGAGAAGACCTGGAGAATCCCTCCGTCTCTCCTGCCAAGCCTCTGGATTCACTCTCAGCAGCTACTGCATGCACTGGGTGAGACAGGCTCCAGGGAAAGGTCTGGAATGGGTGGCCGCCATATGTACAGGATCATCTCCTTCCACTTTTAACCAGACAAAGTCAAGGGACGCTTCACCATCTCCAGAGATGATTCTCGCAGCCAGCTGTATCTGCAAATGAACAGCCTCAAACTAGAGGATTCTGCCGTTTATTACTGTGTGAGAGAGACACAGTGAGAGGAAGTGAATCGGATGCCAAGAAAAAACCTTCTCTTCCTCTCAACCGCTATCCGAAATGATTCAGTCAAAGGAAGTTGTGTATTTGAACTTAAAAGCTGAAGATAAATCTCCATCATGTCTTGTTCTCTCAAATCTGATCTGTGTAGAAGCATTGTGGAACCTTGTTAATACTTTGATGTTGGGAAAAAAGGGAATTTCCAGGTTGTATAATAAGAAATACGGATTGATGTCCCACAGATCTTCCCTCATATTTTGGAAATTCTGAGTCCCTTGATTATTAGTTTTACCAAATCCCCATGTTTTATTTTTTTTAGACATGTTCTTCCATTTTAATTCTTTCTATATCTATATAATTATTCAACCTCCTCAATCCTGAAGTTCTCTCCCCTTAGTAGCATTGAGCCAAGGGATGTAAACATTGGTCACTGGAGGCCTCTTCTCCCAGAATCCCTCTGAGACTCTATTTTTTAAAACTGCCTTCCCCCCTTGATATAATCTCTTGATTACTCCTGCCGCAATTTCACATCAAAGAAATGGATGGGCTGACCTGCCTTACTCCTTAATAACCTTTGGAGAGTAAATGAAACTTGGCGCCATCCATCAACTATCTTGCTTAACAGCAAAATGATCTGAAAATCATTTGTATAAGTTCTGTCTGAAAAATCTCTAAGTGAATGTGCTGAGTGCCTCTTTTATCCCAATCAATATGAAAATCAGAACATGATTCCCCTTTAAATAAGCTGCATGGTTTCCCTTTTCAGGCTGTACCCAATAACACCAAGTTTGCACGGTTCCTAAATTCTTTGCTTTCGATTCTCTCCATTCGATAAATGGAGCGAAAATGACCCCATGGCTGAATTTTGTGCACAGGTTAAGTGTTAATTCAAGGTAGTTTTTTCCCCCCTCTTTAAATAATTTCCTTCATATTCTCATTTTTGCATATAGAAGGTTTCATTCAAATGTGTTTTTTTCTTTTTGGGAGGCCAATCTCAAGTCCAGTTGATGGAGTCTGGAGGGGATGTGAGAAGACCTGGGGAGTCCCTCCGTCTCTCCTGCCAGGCCTCTGGATTCACCTTCAGCAGCTATTACATGAACTGGATGAGAGAGTATCCAGGTAAAGGCCTGGAATGGGTGGCCTTCATACATACAGCCTCAACTTCAACTTACTACTCAGACAAAGTCAAGGAACGCTTCACCATCACCAGGGATGATTCCCGCAGCCAGATGTATCTGCAAATGAACAGCCTCAAACAGGAGGACACAGCTGTCTATTACTGCAAAAACCTTCTCCTCCTCTGAACAACTTTCGAAATTGATTCAGAAAGTCAAATGTGGGCTTTTTAAAGTGAGAAGCAGAAGGTAAATCTCCGTATACAATTTGGAACCTTAGGTCTGATCTTCTAAGAAGCCGTGTAGAAGGTGAATGACATTTCGATAGGTGAGAAGAAGGAAATCTCTAGGCTGTGGAACAAAATGGGTACGATAGGTTTTAAAAAGTAGCTTTGTCAGCACTCCTCCATTGAATAATTAGGAAAGAAAACCACGAGACTCCATTGATAGAAATCAAGTGTACTTTTACTAATTATAAATGATTAGAAGCGTAGCAAAGCGAAAGACTGATTATTTAGGCGCGAAAGCAAATGATATATAGAATAACCCATTCCCCAGCCCTTGGCATCCCAGTTACAGTCCAATCATAATTCTCCCAAGTGTCAGGTGTGAGATAACTTCGAAAGGCATCACCCAGATGGAATGTCGGTGCCGTTAGCCTTGGCGGGAAACCTCCTCTGCATGCGCAGCAAGAGGGGCAGCAAACTGCAAGATCCTCCTCCAGCACAATTAGTATTCCCCTCTCAAATACCATGCCCCCCTCCCCCGTTTCAATGGCAGCCGAAGCAGCAGCAAAGCAGAGGCTGACAATACCCTCCAAAACAAAAATGACTTTGGTCTGCATTCAGTTCTTTTGGGTTTCTTCAAATGGTCATGTTAAACAGGAGGAGAAAATATAAAACCTGTTACTGTGAACCCCTGGTACGCTCAAATATGGGAGGGAGCATACTGCTTCCCTTTTTCTGTGTTTCAGATCACCCTAGGAGCCATCCAGGCAGAAAGCCATTTTTTATGTTGCCTTTCTTACATTTGTGTTGCATTTGTGCTGATAACTCTACACACACACACACACACACACACACACACACACACACACACACACACACACTCTGAGGTTTTCACTGGTGTTTGTATGTAGGTCTTTGGTTATTCGGGTTTTCTCCCGCGTAAAATTGGAAGTGTCTTTGCGACGTTTCTACGAAGTCTCATTCGTCATCTTCAGGCTGGTCGCATCTTGTAGAGTTTGAGAGTTTGGAATGTGAATATCAGTGCCTATCCTTCCTAGAAGAATGAAATATTTGGGGAAATATTTAAAAAAAGGCAGAATATTATATATTCCCAAAGGAAGAAAAGGAGAAACATGGTTATTTTTTTAAAGAGGCAGAAAGCAGCCCCCACTTTTCTTAATGGGATGAAAACCATTAAGTCACAATAGGGATGTCCCAACACCTTTTTTAGAATACAAATCCCTTCATTTCATCATCTATCTGCATTGTCCTCCACTGCCATGCAGAAGTCTGAAAATAAAACTTCAGTATGATCTTTCTAAAAATCCAAACCGCCATTCTCATGTTGAGGAAACATCTGGACCAAAAGAATCTCCTCAGAGAATTAGAAAAAAATGTGTCCTCTCCTCACTTTGGACAACAGGGGGCAATGTTGGCACACGAAACTCCATGGCTTATGGGGGAGGGAATAACTCCATTCTAAATAGATATTGTCTAATTTTGGAAGTGTGACAGTTGTTATTTCTGTAATTGTTCCCTGAAAAGTCTGGCACTCAGTTGGCTACAATCGCCCCTATGAAGCCTAGAATTGTTGTAATATGAAAGGATGTGTATCATTTCTGGCTTGATTGTCAGGAAAAAAAAAAAAAAAAAACCAGACCAGGTTGTTCAAATCTTTGATGGGAATGAAACAATATAGAGGGATGTTTTATCAGGTTTTTGGCCCTGCAAAAAAAGCCAAAAGAAACGTGGATACAGATTTGTACATTAATTGAGAAGATTTTGTGGTTTAAGCTACAATGGAAAGCATAAAGAAAGCTTTATTTCACGAGTAATAGACAGGTAAAAATAAAAATAAACCATGAACCTTTCTTTCTATATCTAGCAACTACAGGGCGACTATTATAGGCCCCATATGGAAAGTCTTGGCACTTAAACAGATTAACAGAGTTGGAAAGGAAATTATAGGCAGACTCAGTGGTGGGATTCAAATAATTTAACAACCGGTTCTCTGCCCTAATGACCATTGGGGTAGGTGGGGCTCGGTGGTCATGTGACTGGGTGGGCGTGGCCAACTCAAGATCACTCAGGTCGATGGACGCTTCGCCTTAGCTGTTATAATGTAATACGAGTTAACTGGAGAGGCAGTTTGTGTAAAGCAGGGCAATAAAGATCAGGCTAGAAACAACACCAGAATGTTTCCTTCCTGCCTTCCTTACAGGATTAGCCCTGTGAAGTGGAAAAAAAACAAAAGGAGATTTCTTCTAACAATCGGTTCTCTGAACTACTTAGAAAGTTACCAACCGGTTCTAAAGAATAGGTGCGAACTGGCTGAATCCCACCACTGGGCAGGCTAGTCCAATTTTCTCTGTCCAAGCAGGAATCCATACACTATTTGTGACAGATGGCAGTCCAGTCTCTTCTTGAAAGCTTCCCGTGATGAAGCTCCCTCAACTTCCAAAGGAAACTTCTGCTCCATTGGTTGATGGATCTCACTGTCGGGAACTTTCTCTCTGTAAAGGCTGATTCGTTTTGCTTTGGAATGGAAACTTTTATTTAAAAATTCATCTTTCATTTCATTTCATTTTAATTTATTTGTATGCCGCCCTTTTCCCTAAAGGGACTCAGGGCGGCTCACAACTCAAAGGGAGGGAAAAACAGACAAAGTTACAAAAAACATAAAACCATACATGGTTAAAAAAACACAACAATCATACCATTCGAAGTGGGGCAACGAGTCTTTAGCCCCAGGCCTGTTGGAACAGCCAGGTTTTAAGGGCTGTGCGGAAGGCCTGGAGGGTGGTGAGGGTATGAATCTCCATGGGGAGTTCGTTCCAGAGGGTCGGAGCAGCCACAGAGAAGGCCCTCCTCCGGGTAGTCGCCAGTCGACACTAGCCGGCTGATAGAATTCGGAGGAGGCCTAGTCTGTGGAATCTAATTGGTCTAGTGGAGGTAATTGGCAGTAGGCGGTCTCTCAAGTACCCAGATCCAATACCATGAAGGGCTTTGTAGGTGACAAAGGAATGTGCAAGGAATGTACAAACTCAACAATGAAACCCCTGCTCTGAAGAACTCTTTTATATCAGCCAATATGTAAATGAAAGCACAATTTCCTCTTTAAAGGCAACAGTTGACACCCACCGACACAAAGCCTGTGTGTTTTCCCAAATTCTCTCCTTTCAGTTTGCCTCCATTCATTAGAGGGAGCCAAAATGACCCCGTGGCTGAACTTGGTATTCTTTCTTGCATCCCTTGGAGGTAATGTTTCGTTTTATGTAGAAGCTCCTTCCATTTGCAGTTCCTGTATATAGCAGATTTCATTGAGAGATCTTTCATTTTATGTGTCCGATCTGAGGTTCAATTGGTGGAGTCTGGAGGGGATGTGAGAAGACCTGGAGAATCCCTCCGTCTCTCCAGCCAAGCCTCTGGATTCACCTTCAGCAGCTATCCCATGAGCTGGGTGAGACAGGCTCCAGGGAAAGGACTGGAATGGGTGGCCTACATAAGTCCATCCTCATCTTACATTTACTACTCTGACAAAGTCAAGGGACGCTTCACCATCTCCAGGGACGATGCCAAAAGTCAGCTGTATCTACAAATGAACAATCTGAAAGAAGACGACACAGCTCTCTATTACTGTGCAAAATACACAGTGAGAGGAAGTGAATCTGAAGCCTGTCAAGAACTTTCTCTCTTTCGGAGCAGCTTACGCTTATTCAAACTCAGTCCTTTTATTACTTTCCTTGCTGAATTCCCTCAGTTTCACACTTTCCTACATGTTATTCATTTTCCTTTCCTTCTCCATTTGTTTATACTCTGTAACATTAAACCTGAGTCTCCATCCTTCTCCAATCTATATAAAATCCCCTGATACCTGAGGTTTTCTCCCAGCACCTGGGCCATGGGAAGGTTGCCAGATATTAACAATTCCAAATCTTTCCCCTCCTGGAGCTTTATTTTTCTTTATGTTTATTTTGGACTGTCTTTCTGCCATGTTGCCACTTCTTGGTGGCTATTCTCACCACCATCTATAAACCAGGAAATGGTTTGGCATGTCATGCTTACCACTCTATAAAGCCTCAGTAAGGCCACACCTAGAGTACTGCATCCAGTTTTGGGTACCACATTATAAAAAAAGATGTTGAGACTCTAGAAAGAGTGCAGATAAGAGCAACCAAGAACAAACATATGATGAACAGTTGCAGGAACTGGGTATTGGTAGTCTGGGGAAGAGAAGGACCAGGGGGTGACATGGCAGCCATGTTGCAATACTTGTTGGGCCATCAAAGAGATGAGGGGGTCAAGCTATCTTCCAAGGCACTTGAAAGCCAGACAAGGAATAATAAATGGAAACTGAACAAGAAGAGATTCGACCTGGAAATAAGGAGATATTTTCTGACAGTGAAAACATTCAACCAATGGAACACAAGTTGTGGGAGCTTCATCACTGCAGGCTTGGAAGAAGAGACTGAACTGCCATCTGTCAGAAATGGTGTAGGGGCTCTTGCTTTGGTGGAGGGTTGGACTAGATGACCTACAAGGTCCCTTTCAACTCTGTTAATCTATCAAGAAAATTGTTAAGTACTTGTTTCCTTGGCAGAAGTACTTTTCTTTGCTCTTGTTTTTGGTCTTCAGCAAGTTCTTCAGTGTTTTCCCATGTCTTTCCACACAAATACCGACATACTCTTTTTAATAATCATATTATTTTTAAAAAACAAAAAAACCCTCCTCTGTCTCTATCTCTCTCTCTCTGTCTCCCTCCCTCCCTCCCCCCCTAACTCTCTCAGACAGACACACACACACAGATTCTTGATGGGTTTTTAAATTTTTAAAATAAATTGCACAATTCATTCTGTTTATTCCATCTGTTTATTTCAAGTGTTGTAATCTATCGTTTATTCATCTAGCATAAACATCTGATCCAATCTGTAATGAACCATAATAATAAAACTTCCCTGTCTTACTTCTCTCTGTCTCTCTCTCTCAGTCACTGTGCATTTTTATAAACAAAACCATGTTTTTAATGTGTATGCAAAGACATTGATAGGTGATGCCCTAAAGAGAAGCTCTTTTTACCTGAAGCAATATGTAAATCAGGGCACAATTTCCACTTTAAAGCAGCCAACTGGTTTCCCACAACACAAAATCTGAACATTTTCCTGAATGTTTTCCGTTTGATTCCCTTCCGTTCATTGGAGGGAGCAACAATGATTCTGTGGCCAAAGTTTGTGTTCTTACTAGCAGCCCTTCAAGGTAATGCTTTCCCTTATAGCTTTTCCTTCACTTGATGGTCCTTCTATCCAGAGATGTCATTGAGACCTATTTCTCTCTAAGTTAAGGTGACCAGACGTCCCGCTTTTGGCGGGACACCCCCGCTTTTTGATGCATTTTCCCGCGTCCCGCCCGCTTTTTAAAAAGGCACGCTTTTTGGGGCGCTTGCAGCTCCCACCCATCAGCTGCTGGGCTGGCTCATCATTCTGTTCTATGCTACCACCTACAAATTTAAGCCAGCCCAGCCTGCCGCTCACTGATTTGATTGGCTGTACTTCAGCCAATCAGTGAGCTGGCCAACCAGCTCACTGATTGGCTGGACTCCTTAGCTGAGGACGCATGCGCCAGTCGCCATTTTATTTCGTCTTTGTTTTGGGCAGCTGCGCTTACTCACTGGTGGTGAGTAAATCATGTTTTGTATTAAATTTGGTACCGTGGGAATCGGGAGGCGCTGGGCTGGGGGAAGGAGACATCCCCCTTGCGGAGTTCGCAGCCAGCCCCTGTGCTGCGCTGGAACGGGCGGCAAAACCTCTGGAACCACGTGGAAGTTCTCGGGCGGCTGCTCCCAGCTCTCCTGCCCCTGAGGGAGCAGCCGCCACCGGCGACGGGGGAGGAAGCAGCCCGGCGTCGCTGCTCGCCGCGCGATCCCTCGCTCGCGGCCAGGCTTTGGTGCTGCCTTTCCCGCTCTGTGCGTGCTGCCCAGACCAGACCTCTCTTCCTTCCGTGGAGTCCGTTCGTGAATCCGTGGGATTCGCCGCGGAAGGAAGAGATATCGGGGGAGCGGCGCCCAGCAGAGAACGTCCTCTGGCTTCTGGGCCTCCCCCTGCTGTCCCGATCTCTCTTCCTTCCGTGGAGTCCGTTCGTGAATCCATGGGATTCGCCGCGGAAGGAAGAGAGGTCGGGGGAACAGGGCCGCCAGCAGAGAACGTCCCCTCGCTTCTGGGCCTCCCCCTGCTGTCCCGATCTCTCTTCCTTCCGTGGAGTCCGTTCGTGAATCCATGGGATTCGCCGCGGAAGGAAGAGATATCGGGGGAGCGGCGCCGCCAGCAGAGAACGTCCTCTGGCTTCTGGGCCTCCCCCTGCTGTCCCGATCTCTCTTCCTTCCATGGAGTCCATTCGTGAATCCATGGGATTCGCCGCGGAAGGAAGAGAGGTCGGGGGAGCGGCGCCGCCAGCAGAGAACGTCCCCTCGCTTCTGGGCCTCCCCCTGCTGTCCCGATCTCTCTTCCTTCCGTGGAGTCCATTTGTGAATCCATGGGATTCACCGCGGAAGGAAGAGATATCGGGGGATCGGCGCCGCCAGCAGAGAACGTCCTCTGGCTTCTGGGCCTCCCCCTGCTGTCCCGATCTCTCTTCCTTCCGTGGAGTCCGTTCGTGAATCCATGGGATTCGCCGCGGAAGGAAGAGAGGTCGGGGGAGCGGCGCCGCCAGCAGAGAACGTCCTCTGGCTTCTGGGCCTCCCCCTGCTGTCCTGATCTCTCTTCCTTCCGTGGAGTCCGTTCGTGAATCCATGGGATTCGCCGCGGAAGGAAGAGATATCGGGGGAGCGGCGCCCAGCAGAGAACGTCCTCTGGCTTCTGGGCCTCCCCCTGCTGTCCCGATCTCTCTTCCTTCCGTGGAGTCCGTTCGTGAATCCATGGGATTCGCCGCGGAAGGAAGAGATGTCGGGGGATCGGCGCCGCCAGCAGAGAACGTCCTCTGGCTTCTGGGCCTCCCCCTGCTGTCCCGATCTCTCTTCCTTCCGTGGAGTCCATTCGTGAATCCATGGGATTCGCCGTGGAAGGAAGAGATATCGGGGGAGCGGCGCCGCCAGCAGAGAACATCCCCTCGCTTCTGGGCCTCCCCCTGCTGTCCCGATCTCTCTTCCTTCCGTGGAGTCCGTTCGTGAATCCATGGGATTCGCCGCGGAAGGAAGAGATATCGGGGGAGCGGCGCCCAGCAGAGAACGTCCTCTGGCTTCTGGGCCTCCCCCTGCTGTCCCGATCTCTCTTCCTTCCGTGGAGTCCGTTCGTGAATCCATGGGATTCGCTGCGGAAGGAAGAGAGGTCGGGGGAGCGGCGCCGCCAGCAGAGAACGTCCCCTCGCTTCTGGGCCTCCCCCTGCTGTCCCGATCTCTCTTCCTTCCGTGGAGTCCGTTCGTGAATCCATGGGATTCGCCGCGGAAGGAAGAGATATCGGGGGAGCGGCGCCCAGCAGAGAACGTCCTCTGGCTTCTGGGCCTCCCCCTGCTGTCCCGATCTCTCTTCCTTCCGTGGAGTCCGTTCGTGAATCCATGGGATTCGCCGCGGAAGGAAGAGATATCGGGGGAGCGGCGCCGCCAGCAGAGAACGTCCTCTGGCTTCTGGGCCTCCCCCTGCTGTCCCGATCTCTCTTCCTTCCGTGGAGTCCGTTCGTGAATCCATGGGATTCGCCGCGGAAGGAAGAGATGTCGGGGGAGCGGCACCGCCAGCAGAGAATGTCCCCTCGCTTCTGGGCCTCCCCCTGCTGTCCCGATCTCTCTTCCTTCCGTGGAGTCCGTTCGTGAATCCATGGGATTCGCCGCGGAAGGAAGAGATATCAGGGGAGCGGCACCGCCAGCAGAGAACGTCCTCTGGCTTCTGGGCCTCCCCCTGCTGTCCCGATCTCTCTTCCTTCCGTGGAGTCCGTTCGTGAATCCATGGGCTTCGCCACGGAAGGAAGAGATATCGGGGGAGCGGCGCCCAGCAGAGAACGTCCTCTGGCTTCTGGGCCTCCCCCTGCTGTCCCGATCTCTCTTCCTTCCGTGGAGTCCGTTCGTGAATCCATGGGATTCGCCACGGAAGGAAGAGATATCGGGGGAGCGGCGCCCAGCAGAGAACGTCCTCTGGCTTCTGGGCCTCCCCCTGCTGTCCCGATCTCTCTTCCTTCCGTGGAGTCCGTTCGTGAATCCATGGGATTCGCCGCGGAAGAGTCTCTCTCCTCCTCACTTTGGACACTGGGGGGCAGTGTTGTCATATGAAACTCTGCCCTCAGTGGGGGATGGGCTAGGGAATAAAACAATCGTCTTTCGATATTCTCTCATTTCTGAGACATGATTTTTTTTATTACTGTTTCCACAATAGTTCAATGAAATCTCTCAGGAAAATTTCACATGTCAGGAGGATATAATCCTCACCGTAAAGCCCCTAATTTTTGATAAAATGATGTATCATTTGTGTTTGTCTCCAGAGGAAGTTTCTACAACGTATAACGGTGCCTCAGACCTTTGCTGAAAATGAAAACTACATGAAGGGCCATTTTAACACACACACACACACACACACACACACACAGACACACACCAGGGATGGGTTCCAGCAGGCACTATTGCCGGTTTACTGAAGGACATGCTGTGTAAGCATTTGATGTGTGCTGTGCACGCATGGGCAGTACAATAAAAAATGTTTTGCGCATGAGAAGAAATGAAAAACAGGCTGGTGGCGCCTATGATGCTGCCCGGAGAAGCAGTTCAGGGGCATGGCAGGCCTGGGTCACTGCCAGTTCCAGCCAAACCATTACCACTTCAGCTAAACCGGTCAAAATTGGTAGGAAGCCATCACTGATACACACTCACCGAGAGTATTTATTCCTCATAGTGAAGCCATGGCTGAGTTGAACATTAAATATGAGCCAACAGTGTGCGTTGGCAGCCAAAAAAGCCAATGAAATCCTAAATTGCATTAACAGATGGCTACAATCAAGATCACATGAGGTAATAATACCACTCTATAAAGCCTTAGAGAACACTGCATCCAGTTTTTGTCACCACACTATAAAAAGATGCGGAGAGTCTAGAAAGAGTGCAGAGAAGAGCAACAAAGAATATTTGGGGCCTAGAGACTAAAATATATGAGGAAAGGTTGCAGGAACTGGGTATGTATCATTTAACCCGGAGATTGTCGGGTGTGAGTCTTTGCTGTTAAAGTTGGACCTCAAGGGTCAAGTGGGTTTGCTGCTAACGTACCTGCCTCCCAACAGCGTTGCAGCAGCCCTCCCCTCGCTCCTCGAGTCAGTAGCCGAGCTGGCGATTGAGTTCCCTAGGTTGATGGTCCTGGGGGACTTTAATTTGCCGTCGCTCGGTGAAAACTCTGATGGGGCGCAGGAGTTCATGGCTTCCATGACAGCCATGGGCTTGACTCAAGTAATCCGAGGCCCAACCCATTCAGCGGGACACATGCTTGACCTCGTATTTCTCTCGGAGCAGTGGATGTGTGATCTTGGTCTGAGGGGGAGTGACATCATACCCCTGTCGTGGTCAGACCATTGCCTACTGAGGCTCGACTTCCGGAGGCCAAACCCCCACTGTAGGGAGGAGGAACCGACCAGGTGGTTCCGCCCCAGGCGTCTTATGGAGCCAGTAAGGTTCCAGACAGAGCTTGGGGTTATTCCTGATACTTTCGCCCACAGTCCGGTAGAGACTCTGGCTGCTGCGTGGCATTCGGCAGCGTCAGAGGCCCTCGACCGGATTGCGCCACTGCGGCCCCTCCGAGGCGGCGGATCCCGGAGACCTCCTTGGTTCACCGAGGAGCTCCGGGAGATGAAGCGCCGGAGGAGATGCCTAGAGCACCGTTGGAGGTCCGATAAGTCCGCAGCGAACCGAGCAATGGTAACCACCTGCACCAGGGAATATACTAGGGCACTTAGGGCAGCCAAAAGATCACATATAGCCTCCCTGGTCGCATCCGCTGAGTCCCGCCCAGCCGCCCTGTTTAGGATAACCCGCTCCCTATTGAACAAAAGGGAGGCGGGGGAACCCTTGCAGGGCAGAGCTGAAGAATATGCCCAATTCTTAGCGGACAAAATTGCTCGGTTTCGGACGGACTTGGACTCCACACCCGCAGTTCCAGCCGAGACTCAGGGGGATCAAGTTCAACAGCTCTGGGTTGAGTTTCAGGAGGTTACCCCCGGGGATGTGGACAAGGCCATGAGAGCTGTGAGTTCCTCCACCTGTGCTCTGGATCCGTGTCCCTCATGGCTGGTTTCTAACTGCAGTGAGGTGACACGAGGCTGGATCCAGGCGGTTGTAACCGCCTCTCTTCGGGAGGGGAACTTCCCCGCCGCACTAAAAGCGGCGGTGGTGAGACCCCTTCTGAAGAAGCCATCCCTAGATCCAGCTGTCCTTAACAACTACCGCCCGGTCTCCAACCTCCCCTTTCTGGGGAAGGTTGTTGAGAAGGTGGTGGCCTTCCAGCTCCAACGGTCCTTGGAGGAAGCAGACTACCTAGACCCCTTCCAGTCAGGCTTCAGACCCGGTTACAGCACTGAAACCGCTTTGGTCGCATTGATGGATGATCTTTGGAGAGCCAGAGATGAAGGACATCCCTCCATCCTGGTCCTCCTTGACCTCTCAGCGGCTTTCGATACCATCGACCATGGTATCCTTCTGCGAAGACTGCGGGAGGTGGGAGTGGGAGGCACCGTGTTACGGTGGTTCTCCTCCTACCTCTCGGACAGGTCGCAGTCGGTGTTAGTGGGAGGGCAGAGATCGTCCCCAAGGCCCCTGAAATATGGGGTGCCGCAGGGTTCGGTCTTATCCCCCCTACTATTTAACATTTACATGAAACCGCTGGGAGAGATCATCCGTAGGCACGGGATTAGATACCATCAATACGCGGACGATACTCAATTGTATCTGTCCGCCCCGTGCCAAATCAATGAAGCGGTTGACGTAATGGACCGGGGGCTTGAAGCCGTCATGGACTGGATGAGGATTAACAAGCTTGTGCTCAACCCAGAAAAGACCGAGTGGCTGTTGTGTTTCCCTCCCAAAAATTTGGCCACTAATCCAACACTCAGGCTGGGGGGTCAAATTTTACACCCCTCAGAGAGGGTTCGCAACTTGGGAGTCCTCCTGGATCCACAGCTGTCATTCGACCATCATATAGCGGCTGTGACCAGGGGGGCATTCGCCCAGGTACGCCTGGTGCGCCAGTTGCGTCCCTACCTGAACCGGGAGGCCCTCACAACAGTCACTCGGGCCCTCGTGATTTCTAGGCTGGAATACTGCAACGTGCTCTACATGGGGCTGCCCTTGAGGTGCATCCGGCGACTTCAGCTAGTGCAGAACGCAGCCGCGCGAGTGATTGCGGGTGCACCCCGATTCACCCGCATTACACCTATCCTCCGCGAGCTGCGCTGGCTACCTGTCGATCTCCGGATGCGCTTCAAGGTGCTACTGATCACCCATAAAGCCCTACATGGCAGTGGATCTGGATACTTGAGAGACCGCCTTCTGCCAATTACCTCCCTACGACCTATAAGATCTCATAGGTTAGGCCTCCTCCGTATTCCATCGGCCAGCCAGTGTCGGCTGGCAACTACAAGGAGGAGGGCCTTCTCAGCAGCGGCCCCGACCCTTTGGAACGAGCTCCCCGTAGAGATTCGTACCCTCTCCACCGTCCAGGCCTTCCGCACAGCCTTGAAGAACTGGCTCGCCCGTCAGGCCTGGGGATAAGGACCATTACCCCGCCCGAATGTTGTATGCATGTTGTTTGCTATTTTATTATGTGTTGTCGTCTTAGTGTTGTATTCCCCCTTCCCTGGTTTTCTGTGAGCCGCCCTGAGTCCCCTCAGGGAAAAGGGCGGCCTACAAATAAAATCAATTCTAATTCAATTCTAATTTTAATGAAGAGACGGACTAGGGGAGACATGATAGCAGTCTTCCAATATCTCAGGGGTTGCCACAAAGAAAATGGAGTCAAACTGTTCTCCAAAGCACCTGAACGTAGAACAAGAAGCAACATGTGGAAACTAATCAAGGAGAGAAGCAAGCTAGAAATAAGGAGAAATTTCCTGACAGTGAGAGCAATAAACCCATGGAACAGAAGTTTCCTTCAGAAGTTGTGGAAGCCTTATCACTGGAGGCTTTCAAGAAGAGACTGGACTGCCATCTGTCAGAAGTGCTGTACCATCTCTTGCTTGGAGGGATTGGACTAGATGACCTACAAGGTACTTCCAACTCATTTAATCTGTTATTACTTAACACCTCAATCTTTGCATCACCTGATATTGCAATATTAATAAACCAGACTTTCCCCCCCTCTTTTCCATAAAAGTAATATCAGGCATGTTGTGGGCCAGATGACAATCTGTACTACTATTATTTCAATTTTTATCCATCTTGGTGAATCAACTGTCAGCAATGAATAACTGATCCATAGCAACCCTAAACAAACAATATATAAAAAGAATATTATTGACTAGTTAAAACCCAATCAAATAAGCGAAGAACATCCCACAGGCTTCATCAATTTCTTCTGTCTGTCTCTTTTCTTTGATTCAACTCAAATTGTCTTACAAATTGATGCCTCATCCTTTGGTTGGCACTCATGTTTTGGTATTTTCTTCAAGGGGACATACTAAGGGGTGAAAATGTGGGAAGGAAAAATCTCATGAATTCAGATTGATCTTGTTTTTCATGTTCTACCTCAAAATATCTCCTTCCAAACTTTTTATTGCATATTCCTCATCTGTCCTTTTGAATCACTTTTGAGAACTTCTGACATTTTGCAAGTCTTTGTTTTAATTATTCTAATATAAACCTGTTGGTTTTTTCCCCCTACATAGTTTAAAGAAAAGGAGTATCCTTCGCTTTTATTAGGAGTGGCATGTTATGTGAAAATCAGCCATAGAAATTGCGAGATTGATGCAATGAGAGGCACCTTTATATTTAGAAATATGTAAATGAGCACAAAATTTCCCCTTTAAAGGAGCCGCTTGGTCCCCTTTTCAGGCTACACCCAACCACACAAAGTTTGTCCACTTTCCTCAATCCATTCCTATCCATTCCTTTCGTTGGTTACGCGGAGCAAAATATGATCCTGTGGCTGAATTTGGTGCCCTTGTTAGTGTTCCTTCAAGGTAGTTTTTTCTCCTCTTTAAAGAATTTCTGTCCATATTCTCTTTTTGTATATAGAATATTTCATTTTATACACTTTTGTTTTAGGTGTCCGATGTGAGGTCCAGTTAGTGGAGTCTGGAGGGGATGTGAGAAGACCTGGGGAGTCCCTCCATCTCTCCTGCCAGGCCTCTGGATTCACCTTCAGCAGCTATCCCATGAGCTGGGTGAGACAGTCCCCAGGGAAAGGCCTAGAATGGGTGGCCTACATAGGTACATCCTCAACTCCAATGTACTATTCAGACCAAGTCAAGGGCCGCTTCACCATCTTCAGGGATGATTCTCGCAGCCAGATGTATCTGCAAATATACAATCTGAAAGCAGAGGACACAGCTGTCTATTATTGTGCAAGAGACACAGTGAGAGGAAGTGAATCTGATGCCAAGCAAAAACCTTCTCCTCCTCCGAGCAACTTTCGAAATTGGTTCAGAAAGTCAAATGTGGGTTTTTTAAAGAGAGAAGCAGAAGGTAAATCTCCATATACAGTTTGGAACCTTAGTTCTGATCTTCAAAGAATCCGTGTAGAAGGTGAATGACATTTTGATAGGTGAGGAGAAGGAAATCTCTAGGCTGGGGAACAAAATGGGTACAGTAGTTTGTAAAAAGTAGCTTCCTATCTAATCCTAATGCAATCGACACTTATCCAATGGAGACAAAACGTTGGTGTTGAACAAGAGCAAAAATGATTATTCTTAATTATTACTGTTGCTCTTGCTACAATTTCATATCAAGGAAATGGATGTGCTCACTTGGATTAGAGCCGAGGTGGTGCAGTGGTTAAATGCAGCACTGCAGGCTACTTCAACTGACTACAGTTCTGCAGTTCGGCTGTTCAAATCTCACCGGCTCAGGGTTGACTCAGCCTTCCATCCTTCCGAGGTGGGTAAAATGAGGACCCATATTGTTATTGGGGGCAATATGCTGACTCGGTAAACCGCTTAGAGAGGGCTGAAAGCCCTATGAAGCGGTATATAAGTCTAACTGCTATTGCTATTGCAACTCCTTAATAAACGTTAGAGAGTGAATGACTTGAAAGCCTCCACTTTCTTGTGTAACAGGGAAACTAAAGTGAAAATATATATCCAATGGTCCCATTTTGTGCAAGTATACTTTTTGACTTAGGAGGATCAGCCCCAAAGTGTCCACTTTGAGATGTACGAAAACATTTAGCGAAAAGCAACCCTTCCCATTTTCCTCTGCACTAATAATTAAATATCTCTGTCTAGACTATCATAAGGACTTGCCCGTAATCTCAAATTTATTGCAAGGAATTCTATTATGCCAATGAAGAAAGCATCTGATATATTAGGAAAAGAGGAATGGAGTTTGAAGAAATAAAGAAAACTAACTGACAAGGAGCTACAGCTATGATGCTATTGTGACTTCCTGTCTAATCCTCATGAAATCCACACTCACCCAATGGAAACAAAGCATTGGGGTGGAACAAGAGTTGGGGTGTAATGTTTATCCAAGAAAATGAGTACAAAACTGTAACACAATACATTTTGGTAGATGATGAGACAGTAACAAACGGAATAACAGTTATATATTGCTCTATTATTCTTTACACTTCACTTTCAGCATATTGCCTCCAACAATCTGGGTCTTCATTTCACCAACCTCAAAAGGATGGAAGGCTGTGTCAACCTCGAACCTGTCAGGATCAAACGCCTGGCACTGGGCAGAGTTTGCCTGCAATATTGCATTTCAACCACTGTGCCACCAGATAAATATTCATGCAATCCTCACTGCACAGAGTAATATCAACCAATGTTGCTCCATTTATATTTCTTCCGTATAAATATATATTCAATGCCCTCAATCCTGAAGCTCTGTCCCCTCATTGATCCAGGGACAACATTGGTCAAGAAGAAACTGTGTAGCTGATCTCCCAACTCTTGATGTAGTAAGGAGAATAAATTCTCTACTGCATTGGTACCTTGTCAGAAGTTGTGGAATCATTCAAGACTTTATTATACATACCGTAATATAAATCTTTGCTTTCTCCTTTCAGTCACAGCGTAGAAAGAACAAAGAATATCTGAGATGAATTTTATTAGGATTCAAAAATTATGTGAATATCACACATGTAAGTTCTGTCCAAAAAAGTCTCTAAGGGAATGAACTCAGGATCTCTTTTATCCCAAGGAATATGTAAATCAGGGCCCATTGCCCCCTTTAAAGGAGCTGCATGGTTTCCCTTTTCAGGCTACACCAACCCACAGAAAGTTTGTGCACTTTCTTTGCTATCGATTCCCTCCATTCATTACAGGAAGTGAACATGATTCCATGGTTGAATTTGGTGATCTTATTAGTCTTCATTCAAGGTAGTCGTTTTCCCTCTTTAAAGAATTTCCCTTCATGTTCTCTTTTTGTATAGGGTTTGTATAGGGTTTCATTGAAATGTTATTGTTTTTAGGAGCCCAGTCTCAAGTTCAATTGGTGGAGTCTGGAGGGGATGTGAGAAGACCTGGGGAGTCCCTCCGTCTCTCCTGCCAAGCCTCTGGATTCACTTTGGGCAACTATTGGATGGTCTGGGGGAGACAGGCTCCAGGGAAAGGACTGGAGTGGGTGGCCCGCATAAATGCAGGCTCATCTCCTAACACTTACTACGCAGATAAAATCAAGGGCCGCTTCACCATCTCCAGGGATGATTCCCGCAGCCAGCTGCATCTGCAAATGAACAATCTAAGAACAGAGGACACAGCTGTCTATTATTGTGGAAGAAGCACACATTGAGAGGAAGTAAATCTGATGCCAAACAAAAACCTTCTCTTCCTCCTAGAAGCTCTCCAAAGTGACTCAGTGATGGGAAGTTGAATCTGTTAATTTGAACTTAGAAGCAGAAGATAAATCTCCATGATATGTGGTGGAACCTCTTGGAAGAAGCATTGTCGGAACTGATGTTGAAAAAAAAGTAATCTCCAGGTTATGTAATAAGAAATATGGGTTGATGTCCTATAGATGTTCCTTGATATGTTTTCATTTCTGAATCCTTTGATTCTCAGTTTTACCAACTCTCTTGGTTTAATTCTTTTAGGTATGTTGCTCCTTTTTTAATTCTTTCTATATCAATATAGATTCCATGCCCTTAATCCTGAATTTCCCTGCCGTCATTGGGATTGCGGTGAGGGAGGTAAACATTGGTCAATGCAAGCCTCCTCTCCTTGAAGCCCTCTGAGAATCCATATTTTGGACTGTCTTCCTGCCTTGATGTAGCTTGGTGTTTTCATATCAAAGAAATGGATGTACTGGTCTACTTTACTCCCTATTAACCTTTGAAGAGTGACATAGACTTGAAACCCTCAACTATCCTGCTTAACATGGAAGCTAAAGTGAAATTACAAATCCAAAGCTCTCAATTTGTGCAGGTATAGTTTATGACTTAATCAGCCCCACAATGCCCACTTTTAAAACCACTTAAATATTTACCAAAAAACAAGCTCAAATTGAACAAACTCAAACTGGAGGACACAGCTTTTCTATTATTGTACAAGACACACAGTGAGAGGAATTGAATTTGATGCCAAGCAAAAACCATGTTTTCCTCCAAATTGAATCAGTGATGGGAAGTTGAATCTGTGAATTCGAAGTTAGAAGCAGAAGGTAAATCTCTTCGGCATGCAGTGGAACCTCAAATCTGATCTTGGAAGAAGCAGTGCAGAAACGTTGATGTAAAAAAAAAAAAAAAAGTAATCTCCAGATTGTATAATAAGAAATGTTGACTGATGTCCTACAGTACTTCCTTGATGTTTTCAGTTCTGAGTCCTTTGATTCTTAGTATTACCAAATCTCTGTGTTTTACCTTTTTTTGGTTATGTTTCTCCATTTTTATTCTTTCTATATCAATATATATATATTCAACCACCTCAATCCTGAACTTCTCTTTGTTCATTAGGATTCAGCCAAGGGAGCTAAACATTGATCACTGGAAGCCTCCTTTCCCATATTTCCTCTGAGAATTTGTATTTTGGAATGTCTTCCTGCCTTTATCTTGTTGCTTGGTTACTCCTGCTACAATTTTATATCAAAGAAATGGATGGGCTAGCTTGAATTCCTCCCTAATAACCCTTGGAGAGTGAATAAAACCTGAAGACATCAAATATCTTCCTTAGCAGGGAAATTAAAGTGGAAACACAAATCCAATGGTCTCATTTTGTGCAGCTTTAGTTTTTGACTTAATCAGCCCTTCAATGTCCATGTAAATATTTACCGAAAAGCAACCCTTCCCATTTTCCTCTGTGCTAATAATTAAACATATATTTATGATCATAAGGACTTCCCCTTACTTTCAAATTTGTTGCAAAGAATTCTGTTATGTCAATTAATAGAATATCTGATGTATTAGGAAAAGAGGAATAGAGTTTGAAAAAATAAAGAAAACTAACTGACGAGCTACAAAAATGATGTTATCGTGACTTCCTGTCTAATCCTCATGAAATCCACACTCACCCTTTGGAAACGAAGCATTGGGGTTTGTTGGAAAAAAAAGAAAAGTAAAAAAAAAAAGCTTGAAAACTCCACTTTTTCCTTCATTGTATACAAGGTGGTCTGGTTTTAGAAACAAACTGGAATTAAAAATAGTCCATTACTATCAGGGTAGAAAACCGAAAATGAAACTGTAGGATACTCTTCCTAAATATCCAAACTGCCTTAGAGATATTGAGGAAATATTAGGAAGATGCCTTCCCTCCCTACTTTGCCCACTGAGGGGCAGTGTTGTCCCATGAAACTCCTCACTCAGTGGGGGATGGGATAGGGAATAAAACAAGTGTCATTAGATATTGTGTCATTTCTGAGACATGGTTTTTTTTATTACTGTTTCCACAATAGTTCACTGAAATCTCTTAGGAAAATTTCACGTGTCAGGAGGTTCTAATCCTCACCATGAATCTCAGAAATTTTGATAAAGTATGTATCCTTGGTGTTTGTATCAAAAGGAACTTTCTAGAGTCTATAAAAGTACTTCATACCTTTGCTGAAAATAAAAACTACACAAAGGGACATTTATCATGCACACACACACACACACACACACACACACACACACAAACACACACACACACTATGTTCCTTATTGTGAAGCTATGTCTGAGTTTAAAATTAAATATTAGTCAACAGTGTGTATCAGCAGCCAAAAAAGCCAATGCAATCCTAAACTGCATTAACAGAGGGATACAATCAAGATCACGTCAGTTACTAATACCACTCTATAAAGCCCTAGTAAGAACCACACCTGGAGTACTGCAACCAGTTTTGGTCACCATACTCTGAAAAAGTTGTTGAGACTCTAGAAAAAGAGCAGAGAAGAGCAACCGGGATGATTTAGGGACTGGAGACTAAAACATAGGAAGAACGGTTGCAGGAACTGTGCCTGGCTAGTCTAGTGAAGAGAAGGACCAGAGGAGACATGAT
Organism: Thamnophis sirtalis; assembly: GCF_051295495.1. Taxonomy (NCBI): domain Eukaryota; kingdom Metazoa; phylum Chordata; class Lepidosauria; order Squamata; family Natricidae; genus Thamnophis; species Thamnophis sirtalis. The sequence continues at coordinate 134,088,341 of NW_028261384.1, forward strand.
AGGAGTGTTCCAATATTTGAGGGGCTGCCACAGAGAGGAGGGGGTCATCCTATTTTCCAAAGCATCTACAGGCCAGGAATAGCGGATGGAACCTGAACAAGAAGAGAATCATTTAGAAATAAAGAGAAATTTCCTGACAGTGAGAGCAATCAACCCTTAGAAGAACTTCTGAAGTTGTGGGAGCTTTATAACTGGAGGCTTTCAAGAAGAGACTGTACTGCCAACTCTCAGAAATGGAGGAGGGTCTCTTCTTTGGAGGGGGGAATGGACTAAACGACCTAAATAACCAACTCTGTTAACCTGTTAGTGCTTTATGGAGAGGAAACAGAATGATTTGAAATTTAACACTTCAAGTACCTACTCAAGGAGCTAAGAGCTGTTAAGGCAGCATCTGAATATATAGGCAGTTTCTAGTAAACTCGAGGTTTATTTTTGCAAAGTCCAAATATTCAGGTCTTAATAAGTTCAAAATTTCCATGTATCTAGGCAGCCCTTTGGGTATGGCTCCAAGAGCTCCTATTACTATTGTTTCAACCATTGATTTCTTCCTCAATGATCGCTCAAATTCAATTTGCAAATCAATATTTTTTATTTTGTCTTTTTTTTTCCTAGCTGTATCGCCTCAATTTGTGCATCGTCTGGTATTGCAATACTAATGAACCAGCCTTTTTTTCCCCTCTTTTCCATCATAGTGATACCAGGCATGTTGTGAGTTAGATGTCTCTGTGTGCTACTATTATTTCAATTTCTATCCATCTTGGTGAATCAACTCTCACAAAATGAATAACTGATCCATAGCAACCCCAAACAAGCAATATATAAAATGAATGCAACCGCCAAATTAAAAACCAATCTAATAACCAGAAACCTTCCACAGGCTGTATCAATTTCTCCTTTTGTGCCTTTTCTTTGATTCAAATTGTCTTACAAATTGGTGTCTCATCATTTGGTTTTTCACTGGGGATTTCTTTAAGGGGACAAACTAAGGGGAGAAAATGTGTGTGGGGAAAAAATCTCCTGAATTCAGATGTGATCTTTTTTTCATCTTCTATTTCAAATATCTCCTTCCAAAATTATTATTGCCAATTTCTCACTTGTCCTTTTGAATCATTTCTGAGAATTTCTGAAATTTGGAAAGTCTTTGTTTTTTTTATCAATTACTCTAATATATGCATGCTGTTTGTCCAATGACTTTATAGTTTAAAGAAACTTCACTTTTGTAAAGAGTGGCATGTTATGGGAAAATAAGCCACATAAAAGGTGAAACTGTGAGATTAATGGACTGAGGGCCCCTTTTATCCCAAGTGATATGTAAATCAAGGGAAAATTTCCCCATTAAAGGAGCCGCTTGGTTATCCTTTTCCGGTTAAACCCACCCACACAAAGGTTGTGCAGTTTTCTAAATCCTTTCCTCTCGATTCCCTCACTTCATTACAGGGAGCAAAAATGATCCCATGGGTGAAATTTGTGCTCTTTTTAGTGCTCATTGAAGGTATTTTGTCCCCTCCTTAAAGAACATCTGTCCATATTCTCTTTTTGTATATAGAAGATTTCATGGGAACACTTTTGTTTTTAGGAGTTCAATGTCAAGTCCAGTTGGTGGAGTCCAGAGGGGATGTAGAAGACCTGGGGAGTCCCTCCATCTCTCCTGCCAAGTCTCTGGATTCACCTTCAGCAGCTACGGGATGAGCTGGGTGAGACAGGCTCCAGGGAAAGGAATGGAATGGGTGGCCGACATACATACAGGCTCATCTCCTTCCACATTCTACTCGGACAAAGTCAAGGGACGCTTTTCCATCTCCAGAGACGATGCCAAAAGCCAGCTGTATTTGCAAATGAACAGCCTCAAACCAGAGGACACGGCTGTCTATTACTGTGCGAAACACACATTGAGAGGAAGTGAATCTGATGCCAAGCAAAAACCTTCCCCTCCTCTGAACAGCTTTCCAAATTGAATCCGAAAGTTGAATTTGGGCATTTAGAGTGAGAAGCAGAAGGTGAATCTCCATACTCAATAGGGAACCTCAGATCTGATCTTCTAAGTAACCGTGTGGAAGATGGTTGACTTTTTAAGTGAGAAGGAGGAAATCTTCAGGCTGTGGAACAAACTGGGGAGTTTGTAAAAAGTGGCTTCCTAATATAATCCACACTCACTGAATGGAGACAAATCATGGGTGTTGAACAAGTGAGAGTAAGAATGATTATCGTAAAAAACGATTGTAACTGGTACAAAAGAGATTTTGATAAATGAAGAGGCAAAAGCATTTTTATAGCACTTCATGGTCCTTTGCAGACCTCTCTGAGCAGTATAGAGAGCCAGCACATTTCCCCCCAACAATCTGGGTCCTCATTTTACCAAACTTGAATGGTGGAAGACTAGGTTAAATTTTAGCCAGTCAGGATCGAACTCCTGGCAGTGTGCAGAGTCAGCCTGCAATGCTGCATTATAGCCACTCTGCCACCAGGTAAATCCCCAAGCAACCCTCACTGCATAGAGTAATATAAGCCACATTTGACTTAGCAGTAGATGTGGTTTGCGAAATATACAGGAAACTTTATTATTTGTAGAATATAATATTATTTTTATTGAAATAATTAATTTAGAAGAGATGAATATCTTCTCCATCTATCTTTTCTTTCATTCCAACTCTGACTTATTAATTGTGCCTCAAAAAGTATTTGGCTTTAGTGGTTCTTTTCAAAGGTAAGGGGAGAGAATGTGAAAAGCTTCTACTGAATATAGATGTGTGTTTCCCTTCATGTCCTGTCCCCAGCGTAGCCCTTTCAAAAGTTATAATTGCTAGTTCCTTGCCTCTCCCTTTGAATCATGGAGAAGCCCTGAAACTTTGCAAGCCTTTGTTTTAATTAAAATAACATAAACCTGCCATTTCTGCTAAAAAAAGAAAGAATCTGACTTCACTTTTATTAAGACTGGAATATTTTCTGAAATTTCCCCATGTAAGGAGACTACAAGGAAAACTGTGAGATTATTGCATTGAGGGACTCTTTTATCTGGAGCGATATGTAAATGAAGGCAAAATTTCCCCTTTAAAGGATCCACTTGATTTCTCTTTTCAGGCTACACCCACCCACAAAAAGTTTTTGCACTTTCTTGAATTCTTTCCTCTCAATTCTCTCCATTCATTTTAGGAAGCCAAAATGATCCCATGGCTGAGTTGGGTGTCCTTTTTAGTGCTGCTTCAAGGTATTTTTCACTCTTTAAAGAATTAATTTCATTTTTTAAAACTTTTTTATATATAGAATTTTTCATTGAAACAATTTTGTTTTTAGGAGTCCAGTCTCAAGTCCAGTTGGTGGAGTCTGGGGGGGATGTGAGAAGACCTGGAGAGTCCCTCCGTCTCTCCTGCCAAGCCTCTGGATTCACCTTCAGCACATCCTGGATGGCCTGGGTGAGACAGGCTCCAGGGAAAGGCCTGGAATGGGTGTCCTATATAGGTAGAGGACCATCTCCTTCCACTTACTACTCAGACAAAGTCAAGGGACGCTTCACAATCTCCAGGGATGATTCTCGCAGCCAGCTGTATCTGCAAATGAACAGCCTCAAACTAGAGGATTCTGCAGTTTATTACTGTGCAAGAGACACAGTGAGAGGAAGTGAATCTGATGCCAAACAAAAACCTGCTCTTCCTCTGAGCAGCTCTCCAAAATGATTCAGTCAAAGGAAGTTGTGTATTTGAACTTAGAAGCAGAAGATAAATCTACATTATATGTCTTGTAACCTCAAATCTGATCTTTGTAGAAGTAGTGTGGAACCTTGTAAACGCTTTGATGTTGGGACAAAAGGGAGTTTCCAGGTTGTGTAATAAGAAATATGGATGGATGTCCTACAGATCTTCCCTGATATCTTGGAAACTCTCAGTACCTTAAATTCTCAGTATTACCAAATCCCCATGTTTTATTTTTTTTAGACATGTTCTTCCATTTTAATTCTTTCTATATCAATATATGTATTCAACCTCCTCAATCCTGAAGTTCTCTCCCCTCAGTAGTATTGAGTCAAGGGATGTAAACATTGGACACTGGAAGCCTCTTCTCCCATAAACCTTCTGAGACTCCATTTTTTAAACTTCCTTCCCGCCTTGATATCGTCTCTTGATTACTCCTGCCGCAATTTCGCATCAAAGAAATGGATGGGATGACCTGACTTACTCCTAATAACCTTTGGAGAGTAAATAAAACTTGGAGCTGTCCATACATATCTTGCTTAACAGCAAAATGATTTGAAAATCACATGTGTAAATTCTGTCTGAAAAATAAAAAGTAAATGGACTGAGGCGCTATTTTATCCCAATCAATATGAAAATCAGAACATAATTTCCCTTTAAATAAGCTGCATGGTTTCCCTTTTCAGGGTGTACCCACCAACACAAAATTTGCACGGTTCCTAAATTCTTTGCTTTCGATTCCTTCCATTCGATAAATGGAGCAAAAATGATCCCATGGCTGAATTGGGTGTTCTTGTTAGTGTTCATTCCAGGTGCTTCCCCCCCCCCCCTCTTTAAAGAATTTCCTTCCATATTCTCATTTTCGCAAATAGAAGGCTTTATTGAAATGTTTTTCTTTTCAGGAGGCCAATCTCAAGTCCAGTTGGTGGAGTCAGGAGGGGATGTGAGAAGTCCTGGAGATTCCCTCCATCTCTCCTGCAAAGCCTTTGGATTCACCTTCAGCAGCTATAGAATGGGCTGGTTGAGACAGGCTCCATAGAAGGGACTTGAATGGGAGGCTGACATAAACTCTGGTTCCAGTAGGATAAACTATTCAGACAAAGTCAAGGGGTGCTTCACCATCTCCAGAGACGATGCCAAAAGCCAACTGCATCATCAAATGAACAGCCTCAAAGCTGAAGACACAGCCTCCTATTACTGGGCGAGAGACACAATGAGGTGATGTGAATCTGAGGTGATGAAGGAACCTTCTTTTCCTCAGAGCAGCCCTTCAACTTCCTTTAGCCGAAAACGATGGATTAGTGAATTAGGATTCTTCACAATCCAGAGAGAATTTTGGACTATTTTGATCTGGGAATGCAATGAGAGAGTTTGTTTGAAGAAAATGAAAAGTGGAAAAAAAAAAACAGTTTGTTTTAACATCACTGTTTACAACTTGGTCTGGTTTTAGAAACAAACTGGAATTAAAAATAGTCCATTACTATCATGGTAGAAAAGAGGAAATGAAACTATAGCATAGTCTTTATAAATATCCAAACTGTCACATAGATATTGAGTAAATATTAGGAAGATGCCTCCCCTCCTCACTTTGGCCACTGGGGGCAGTGTGAATGAAATTCCTCTGCACTCAGTGGGGGATGGGCTAGGGAATAAAACAAGTGTCATTATATATTGTATCATTTCTAAGACATGTTTTTTTTTTTTAAATTAATGTCTAAGGGAAATTTCACATGTTGGGAGGTTATAATCCTCACCATCAAGCTCAGAAAGTTTGGTAAAAGGATGTATCATTGGTCTTTCTATCCAAAGGAAGTTTCTAGAATATATTAAGGTACTTCAGACCTTTGCTGAAAATGAGAACTACACAAACGGACATTTTACCACACACAAACACACCAAGAGTACTTATTCCTTATTGTGAAGCCATGTCTGTATTGACAATTAAATATTAGCCAACAGTGTCCGGTGGCAGCCAAAAGAGCCAATGCAATCCTAAATGGCATTAACAGAGGGCTACAATCAAGGTCACATGAGGTAATAATACCACTCTATAAAACCTTAGTAGGACCACACCTAGAAGACAGCATCCAGTTTTATATTATATTACATTATATATATATATATATATATATATATATATATATATATATATATATATATATATATATATATATATATATATATATATATATATATATATATATATATATATATATATATAACATTATATAAAGCAATTGAGACTCTAGGAATAGTGCAGATTATTATTGACGAGTTAAAAAACCAATCTAATAAGTGAAGAATATCCCACAGGCTTCATCAATTACTTATGTCTGTGTCTTTTCTTTCATTCAACTCAAATTGTCTTACAAATTGATGCCTCATCATTTGCTTTGCATTCATGTTTTGGTGTTTTTGTCAAGTGGACATACTAAGGGGAGGAAATGTTGGGAGGAAAAATCTAATCAATTCATTCGATTTTTGAGTGATCTTCTTTTCATGTTCTATCTCAAAATATCTACTTCCAAAATTTTTATTGCACATTCCCAAGCTGTCCTTTTGAATCACGTTTGAGAATTTCTGCTATTTTGCAAGCCTTTCTATTAATTTCTCTAATATAAACCTGCTGTTTTTTCTATGGCTTTATAGTTTAAAGAAAAGGAATATAGCCATAGCAATAGCAGTTAGACTTATATACCGCTTCATAGGGCTTTCAGCCCTCTCTAAGCGGTTTACAGAGTCAGCATATTGCCCCCACAGTCTGGGTCCTCATTTTACCCACCTCGGAAGGATGGAAGGCTGAGTCAATCCTGAGTCGGTGAGATTTGAACAGCCAAACTGCAGTGCGGTGAAGTAGCCTGCAGTGCTGCATTTAACCACTGCGTCACCTCGGCTCTTTTTTCCCCTTCGCTTTTATTAAGAGTGGCATGTTATATGAAAATCAGCCACATAAACTGTGAGACTAATGCACTGAAGGGCATCTTTATACCTAGCAATATGTAAATGAAGGCACAATTTCCCCTTTAAAGGAGCCGCTTGGTTTCCCTTTTCAGGCTAAACCCAACCACACAAAGTTTGTCCACTTTCCTCAATCCATTCCTATCCATTCCTTTCATTGGTTACAGGGAGCAAAAAATGATCCTGTGGCTGAATTTGGTGCCCTTGTTAGCGTTCCTTCAAGGTAGTTTTTCCCCTCTTTAAATAGTTTCTGTCCATATTCTCTTTTGTATATAGAAGATTTCATTGAAACACTTTTGTTTTTAGGAGTTCGATCTGAGGTTCAGTTGGTGGAGTCTGGAGGGGGTGTGAGAAGACCTGGGGAGTCCCTCCGTCTCTCCTGCCAAGCCTCTGGATTCACCTTCAGCAGCTATGATATGCACTGGGTGAGACAGGCTCCAGGGAAAGGACTGGAATGGGTGTCTTACATAGGTACATCCTCAACTCCAATTTACTACTCAGACAAAGTCAAGGGACGCTTCACCATCTCCAGGGATGATTCCCGCAGCCAGCTGTATCTGCAAATGAACAATCTGAAACCAGAGGACACAGCTGTCTATTACTGTGGGGGACGCACAGTGAGAGGAAGTGAATCTGATGCCAAGCAAAAACCTTCTCCTCCTCTGAGCAACTTTCGAAATTGATTCAGAAAGTCAAATGTGGGCTTTTTAAAGTGAGAAGCAGAAGGTAAATCTCCATATACAATTTGGAACCTTAGTTCTGATCTTCTAAGAAGCCATGTAGAAGGTGAATGACATTTTGATAGGTGAGAAGAAGGAAATCGCTAGGCTGTGGAACAAAGTGGGTACGGTAGTTTGTAAAAAGTAGCTTCCTATCTAATCCTAATGCAATCGACACTTATCCAATGGAGAGAAAACATTGGTGTTGAACAAGAGCAAAAATGATTATTCTTAATTATTACTGTTGCTCTTGCTACAATTTCAAATCAAAGAAATACATGTGCTGACTTGGATTACTCCTTAATAAATGTTGGAGAGTGAATAAGACTTCAAAGCCTCCACTGTCTTGTTTAACAAGGAAACTAAAGTGAAAATAAATATCCAATGGTCCCATTTTGTGCAAGTATACTTTTTGACTTAGGAGGATCAGCCCCAAAGTGTCCACTTTGAAATGTACGAAAACATTTAGCCAAAAGCAACCCTTCCCATTTTTCTCTGCACTAATAATTAAATATCTCTGTCTTGACTATCGTAATAACTTGCCTGTAATCTCAAATTTATTGCAAGGAATTCTATTATGCCAATGAAGAGAGCATCTGATATATTAGGAAAACAGGAATGGAGTTTGAAGAAATAAAGAAAACTTACTGACAAGGAGCTACAACTATGATGCTATGGTGGCTTCCTCTCTAATCCTCATGAAATCCACACTCACCCAATAGAAATGAAGCATTGGGGTGGAACAAGAGATGGGGTATAATGTTTATTCTAGAAAGCGAGTACAAAACTGTTACACAATAAGTTTTGGTAAACGATGAGACAGTAACAAAAGAATAACAGTTATATATTGCTCTATTATTCTTTACACTTCACTTTGAGCGTATTGCCTCCAGCAATCAGGGTCTTCATTTCATCCACCTCAGAAGGATGGAAGACTGTGTCAACCTTGAACCTGTCAGGATCAAACTCCTGGCACTGGGCAGAGTTTGCCTGCAATATTGCATTCTAACCACTGTGTCAGCAGGGAAATATTCATGCAATCCTCACTGCACAGAGTAATATCAACCAATGTTGCTCCATTTGTATTTCTTCCCTATAAATATATATTCAATGCCCTCAATCCTGAAGCTCTGTCCCTCTCATTGATCCAGGGACAACATTGGTCAAGAAGGAACTGTGTAGCTGATCTCCCAACTCTTGATGTAGTAAGGAGAATAAATTCTCTACTGCATTGATACCTTGTCAGAAGTTGTGGAATCATTCAAGACTTTATTAGACCTACCATAATAGAAATCTTTGCTTTCTCCTTTCAGTCCCAGGGAAGCAAGAACAGAGAATATCTGACATGAGTTTTCTTATAATTCAAAAATTATGTTAATATCACACATGTAAGTTCTGTCCAAAAAAGTCTGTAAGGCAATAAACTCAGAGGCTCTTTTATCCCAAGGAATATGTAAATCAGGGCCCATTGTTCCCTTTAAAGGAGCTGCATGGTTTCCTTTTTCAGGCTACACCAACCCACACAAAGTTTGTGCACTTTCTTTGCTATCGATTCCCTCGATTCATTACAGGGAGCAAAAATGATGCCATGGCAGAATTGGGTGTCCTTGTTAGTGCTCCTTCAAGGTATTTTTCCCCTCATTAAAGTATTAGCTTCATTTTTTTTTTCTTTTTGTATATAGAAGGTTTCATTGAAATGTTTTTGGTTTTAGGAGTCCAGTCTCAAGTCCAGCTGGTGGCGTCTGGAGGGGATGTGAGAAGACCTGGAGAATCCCTCCGTCTCTCCTGCCAGGCCTCTGGATTCACCTTCAGCAACCACTGGATGGACTGGGTGAGAAAGGCTCCAGGAAAAGGACTGGAATGGGTGGCCAACATACGTAAAGGTTCATCTCTTTCCACTCACTACTCAGACAAAGTCAAGGGACGATTCACAATCTCTAGGGATGATTCTCGCAGCCAGCTGTATCTGCATATGAACAGCCTTAAACTAGAGGATTCGGCAATTTATTACTGTTTTGACACACTGTGAGAGGAAGTGAATCGGATGCCCAGCAAAAACCTTCTCTTCCTCTCAGCAGCTCTCCAAAACGATTCAGTCAAAGGAAGTTGTGTATTTGAACTTAGAAGCAGAAGATAAATCTCCATGACATGTCTTGGACCTCAGATCTGATCTTTGAAGAAGTGAGAAATCTTATTAGCACTTTGATGTTGAAAAAAAGGTAATCTCCACATTGTGTAATGCGAAATATGGATTGATGTCCCATAGATCTTCCTTGATATCTTTGCAACTCTGAGTTTTTTAAATTCTTAGTATTGCAAAATCTCCGTCTTTTATTCTTTTTAGAAATGTTTCTAAAAAGAAAGATAGAAAGAAAGAAAGAAAGAAAGAAAGATAGATAGATAGATAGACAGACAGACAGACAGACAGACAGACAGACAGACAGACAGACAGACAGATAGATAGATATATTCAACTACCTCAATCCTGAATTTTCTTCCTTCATTAGGATTCAGCCAAGGGAGGTAAACATTGGTCACTGGAAGCCTCCTTTCCCATATTTCCTCTGAGAATTCGTATTTTGGACTTTCTTCCTGCCTTTATGTGGTCGCTTGGTTACTCCTGCGTCAATTTCATATCAAAGATATGGATGGGCTATGTTGACTTCCTCCCTAATATCCTTTGGAGAGTGAATAAGACTTGAAGCCATCAACTATCTTCCTTAACAGGGAAATTAAAATGGAAACATAAATCGAACCATCTCCTTTTGTGCAGGTTTAGTTTTTGTCTTAATCAGTCCTACAATGTCCATGTAAATATTTACCAAAAAGCATTTTTCTCTGTATTAAAAATTAAGCATCTCTCTCTTGACTATCATATGGATTTGCCCTTAATCTCAAATTTCTTGCAAAGAGTCATATTATGTCAATGAAGAGAATAGCGGATGCATTAGGAAAAGAGGAATACAGGTTGAATAAATAAAGAAAAGTAACTGACAAGGAGATACAATTATCATGCTATACTGATTTCCTGTCTGATTATAGCGAATTCCACACTCACCCAATGGAAATGAAGGGGATGAACAAGAGATGGGATGGAATAATTATCCTAGAAAACAAGTACAAAAGTGATACACAATCAATTTTGGTAAATGAAGCAGCTGTATCAATAGGAATAATGCTTATATATTGCTCTATAATGCTTACAGCAACCTCTAAGCTGTTTACTAAATATTACTTTTATCAGCTGAAAACAATTAATGAATTAGGATTCACCACAATCCAGAGAGTTTTTTAGACTTTTTTGTGCAGGGAATCCAATTACAGAGTTTGTTTGGGGGGGGGGGGGAGTGAGAAAAAAATAGCTTGAAAACAACTTCATTGTTTACAATGTGATCTGGTTTTAGAAACAAACTGGAATTAAAAATAGTCCATTACTATCATGGTAGAAAAGAGGATATGAAACTATAGCATCATCTTTCTAAATATCCATACTGCCATATAGATATTGAGGAAACATTAGGAAGATGCCTCCCCTCCTCACTTTGGACACTGGGGGGCAGTGTTGTCACATGAAACTCCTTGGTCTCTGCATTCAGTGGGGGATGGGGAGGGAATAAAACAAGTGTCATTAGATATTATGTCATTTCTGAGACATGATTTTTTTTTATTACTGTTTCCACAATAGTTCACTGAAATCTCTCAGGAAAATTTCACATGTCAGGAGGTTATAACCCTCACCGTAAAGCCCATAATTTTTGATAAAATGATGTATTCATTGGTGTTTGTATCCAGTGGAAGTTTCTACAATGTACAACGGGGCCTCAGACCTTTGCTGAAAATGAAAACTACACGAAGGGACATTTTAACACACACACAAACACACACACACAGAGACACAAATACACACAAACAAACAGACACAAACACACCAGGGATGGGTTCCAGGAGGCACTACTGCCGGTTTACTCATGGACATGCTGTGTACGTATTTGATGTGTGCTGTGCACATATGTCAGTACAATAAAAATTGTTTTTCATATGAAAAGAAATGAAAAACAGGCTGGTGGCCCCTTTGATGTTGCCCGGAGAAACAGTTCAGGGCCACGGCAGGCCAGGGTCACTACCAGTTCAACCCAAACCATTACCACTTCAGCCAAACTGGTCAAAACCGGTAGGAAACCATCACTGATAAACACTCACCGAGAGTATTTATTCCTCATTGTGAAGCCATGGCTGAGTTTAACATTAAATATGAGCCAACAGTGTCCGGTGGCAGCCAAAAAAGCCGATGCAATCCTAAATTGCATTAACAGAAGGCTCCAATCAAGATCACATGAGGTAATAATACTAATCTATAAAGACTTATGGAACACTGCATCCAGTTTTGGTCACCACACTATAAAAAGATGTTGGGACTCTAGAAAGAGTGCAGAGAAGAGCAAAAAAGAATATTTGGGGCCTGGACGCTAAAACATATGAAGAATGGTTGAGGGAACTGGGTATGTCTCGTTTAATGAAAAGAAGGACTAGGGGAGACATGATAGCAGTCTTCCAATATTTCAGAGGTTGCCCTAAAGAAGAGGGAGACGAACTATTCTCCAAAGCACCTAAACGTAGAAGAAGAAGCAATGGGGGTAAACTAATCAAGGAGAGAAGCAACCTAGAAATAAGGAGAAAGTTCCTGACAGTGAGTGCAATCAACCCATTGAACAGAAGTTGCCTTCAGAAGTCGTGGGAGCCTCATCACTGAAGGCTTCAAAGAAGAGACTGGACTGTCATCTGTCAGAAATGGTATGTTCTATCTTAAAAAATATCTCATTCCAAACTTTTTATTCCACGTTCACAACTTCTCCTCTTGAACAACTTTTGAGAATTTCTAAAATTTTGCAAGTCTTTGTTTTAATTATTCTAATATGAACCTGCTGTTTTTCCTATGAAATTATAGTTTAAAGAAAAGGAGTTTCTGTTTGCTTTTATTAAGAGTGGCATGTTATGTGAAAATCAGCCATAGAAACTGTGAGATTAATGCACTGAGGGAACCTCTTTATAACCATATATATGTAAATGAAGGCACAATTTCCCCTTTAAAGGAGCCGCTTGGTTCCCCTTTTCAGGCTACACCCAACCACACAAAGTTTGTGCACTTTCCTCAATCCATTCCTATCCATTCCTTTCATTGGTTACAGGGAGCAAAAAATGATCCTGTGGCTGAATTTGGTGCCCTTGTTAGCGTTCCTTCAAGGTAGTTTTTTCTCCTCTTTAAAGAATTTCTGTCCATATTCTCTTTTTGTATATAGAAGATTTCATTGAAACACTTTTGTTTTTAGGAGTTCGTTCTGAGGTCCAGTTAGTGGAGTCCGGAGGGAATGTGAGAAGACCTGGGGAGTCTCTCCGTCTCTCCTGCCAAGCCTCTGGATTCTCCTTCCCCGGCTATTGGATGTACTGGGTGAGACAGGTTCCAGGGAAAGGACTGGAGTGGGTGGCAGCAATAGATACAGGCTCATCTCCTTCCACTCACTACTCAGACAAAGTCAAGGGACGCTTCACCATCTCTAGAGATGATTCTCGCAGCCAGCTCTATCTGCAAATGAACAGCCTCAAACTGGAGGATTCTGCTGTTTATTACTGTGTGAGAGACACAGTGAGAGGAAGCCAAGCAAAAACTATTTTTTTTCCTCTGAGCAGCTTTCTGAATAAAATCAGAAAGTCAAATTTTCATATTTAAAATGAGAAATGGAATTTATATCTCCATATACAATATGGAACCTCAGATCTGATCTTTTTTTGTGTGATTAATTAATTAAATTGCCAACAAGTACAAGAAAATAAGTATAAAAACACATGAAAAAAATCACACAAATGAATGGATATAAATAAGCAAAACATAGCCATAAACACACATAAAGATTACATGTAAATGGGGAGAGTAGGACAGGGACCGTTGGCACGCTGGAGTGTTTATGCACATCCTCTTAAGGACCTCTTAATGAATGTGTAAGGTCCATGGTAGTCAGTTGAAGGTAAAAGGTATGGGGGTTAGAGGAACTAACAACAGGAACAGGTTCGGTGTTCTAAGAAGCCGTGTGGAAGATGATTGACATTTTGATAGGTGAGAAGAAGGAAATCTCCTGGCTGTTTGAACAAACTGGGGAATTTGAAAATAAAATGGTTTCCTATCTAATCCTAATGTAATCCATACTCACCCAATGGAAACATATAATGGGTGTTGAAAAAGAGACAGCAAGAATGATTATCCTAAAAAAAAATGATTATAAAAGTTATACAAAACATATTTTTGATGAATGAAGAAGCAAAAACATTTTTATAGCACTTCATGGTGTTTCCAGACCTCTCTGAGCAGTTTAGAGAGTCAGTACATTCCCCCCAACAACCTGGGTCCTCACTTTACCAACCTAGGGTGGATGAAAGACTAGGTCAACTTTGAGCCAGTCAGAATCAAACTCCTGGCAGTGGGCAGTGTCAGCCTGCAATACTGCATTCTAGCCACTGCATCACCAGGAAAATACCCATGCAACCCTCACTGCACAGAATAATGTAAGCCATGTCTGATTTAGCAGTAGGTGTACTTTTCGAAATATAGAGGAAACTGAATTATTTGTAGAATATAAAGTTATTTCTTTGTAGAAGTAGTTAATTTATAGGAGATGAATATCTTTTCCATTTATCTTTTCTTTCATTCCAACTCTGACTTACTAATTGTGCCTCAAAATGCATTTGGGCTTTGTGGTTCTTTTCAAAGGTAAGGGGAGAGAATGTGAAAAGCTTCTACTAAATATACATGTGTGTTTACCTTCATGTCCTGTCCCCAGCGTAGCCCTTTCAAAAGTTATAATTGCATGTTCCTTGCCACTTTCTTTGAATCATGGAAAAGCCCTGAAACTTATACCTAGAAATATGTAAATGAAGGTACAATTTCCCCTTTAAAGGAGCCTCTTGGTTTCCCTTTTCAGGCTACACCCAACCACACAAAATTTGTGCACTTTCTTCAATCCATTCCTATCCATTCCTTTCATTGGTTACAGGGAGCAAAAAATGATCCTGTGGCTGAATTTGGTGCCCTTGTTAGTGTTTCTTCAAGGTAGTTTTTCCGCATCTTTAAAAAATTTCTGTCCATATTCTCTTTTTGTATATAGAAGATTTAATTGAAACACTTTTGCTTTTAGGAGTCCAATCTCAGGTCCAGTTGGTGGAGTCTGGAGGGGATGAGAGAAGACCTGGAGAGTCCCTCCGTCTCTCCTGCCAAGCCTCTGGATTCACCTTCAGCGACTATCCCATGGGCTGGTTGAGAGAGGCTCCAGGGAAAGGCCTCGAATGGGTGTCTTACATAGGTACATCCTCATCTTCAATTCGCCACTCAGACAAAGTCAAGGACCGCTTCACCATCTTCAGGGATGATTCTCGCAGCCAGATCTATCTGCAAATGAACAATCTGAAACCAGAGGACACAGCTGTCTATTACTGTGCAAGACGCACAGTGAGAGGAAGTGAATCTGATGCCAAGCAAAAACCTTCTCCTCCTCCAAGCAACTTTCCAAATTGAATCAGAAAGTCAAGTTTGGGCATTTAAACTGAGGAGCAGAAGGCAAATTCCCATCTACAGTTTGGAATGTTAGATCTGATCTTCTAAGAAGCCATGTGGAAGATGATTGACATTTTGATAGGTGAGAAGAAGGAAATCTCCAGGCTGTGGAAGAACCTGGATAGATTGTAAAAAGAGGCATCTCTGTCTTGACTATCCTAAGGACTTGCCTGTAATCTCAAATTTGTTGCAAAGATTTTTATTATGTCAATGAAGCAGTTATCTGATATATTAGAAAAGATTTTGAAGAAATAAAGAAAAGTAACTGACAAAGAACTACAAAAATGATGCTATAGTGACTTCCTGCCTAATCCTATGGAGATCCACACTCACCCAATGGAAACGAAGGGGTTGAACAAGAGATGGTGTGGAATAATTATCCTTGAAAACGAGTCCAAAAGTGGTACACAAGAGGTTTTGGTAAATGAAGCATCATTAGCAATTGGAATAGCACTTATATGTTGCTCTGTAATGCTTTACAGCATTCTCTAAGGTGTTTACTAAATATTACTTTTTTCAGCCGAAAACGATGGATTAGTGAATTAGGATCCACACTCCAGAGAGAAGTTTGGACACTTTTCTGTTCCGAATCCAATTACAGAGTTTGTTGGAAGAAAACGAAAAGTGGGGGAGGGGGGAAATAGCTTGAAAACTCCAGTTTTATCTTTACTGTTTACAAGGTGGTCTGGTTTTAGAAACAAATTGGAATTTAAAATAATCTTTTACTATCAGGTGGAAAAGAGGAAATGAAACTATAACATAATGGTTCTAAATATCCAAACTGCCATATAGATATTGAGCAAACATTAGGAAGGTGTCTCCCCTCCTCACTTTGTTTTTTATATATATATATTTTTAATAAACTTTTTTTTATTTTTACTAAACAAA
The DNA here is from genome assembly GCF_051295495.1 of Thamnophis sirtalis. Taxonomy (NCBI): domain Eukaryota; kingdom Metazoa; phylum Chordata; class Lepidosauria; order Squamata; family Natricidae; genus Thamnophis; species Thamnophis sirtalis. Next base: position 134,104,192 of record NW_028261384.1, read on the forward strand.
CAACACACAAAAATGATCATCTTACATTACATTTTGTAGAAAGTGTGTGAATTGATTACAATTAGCTTTCGTGCATCTCTTCCAGAATCATTACTTACATTCATATCGAATATCAAAGTTCAATGCCCTTAATCCTGAAGCTCTCTCCCCTCATTGATCCAGGGACAACATTGGTCAAGAAGGAACTGTGTAGCTGATCTCCCAACTCTTGATGGAGTAAGGAGAATAAATTCTCTACTGCATTGATGCCTTGTCAGAAGTTGTGGAATCATTCAAGACTTTATTATATCTACCATAATAAAAATCTTTGCTTTCTCCTTTCAGTCCCAGGGAAGCAAGAACAAAGAATATCTGAGATGAGTTTTCTTAGGATTCAGAAATTATGTGAATATCACACATGTAAGTTCTGTCCAAAAAAGTCAACTAAGGGAATAAACTCAGAGGCTCTTTTATCCCAAGAAATATGTAAATCGGGGCCCTTTAAAGGAGCTGCATGGTTTCCCTTTTCAGGCTACACCAACCCACACAAAGTTTGTGCACTTTCTTTGCTATTGATTCCCTCGATTCATTACAGGGAGCAAAAATGATGCCATGGCAGAATTGGGTGTCCTTGTTAGTGCTCCTTCAAGGTATTTTTCCCCTCATTAAAGTATTAGCTTCATTTTTTTTTCTTTTTGTATATAGAAGGTTTCATTGAAATGTTTTTGGTTTTAGGAGTCCGATCTCAAGTCCAGTTGGTGGAGTCCGGAGGGGATGTGAGAAGACCTGGAGAATCCCTCCGTCTCTCCTGCCAGGCCTCTGGATTCTCCTTCAGCAGCTCTCACATTAGCTGGGTGAGACAGGCTCCAGGGAAAGGACTGTTGTGGGTGGCCCACATAAGAACAGGATCATCTCCTTCCACATTCTACCCAGACAAAGTCAAGGGACACTTCACAATCTCCAGGGATGATTCTCACAGCCAACTGTATCTGCAAATGAAGAGCCTCAAACTAGAAGATTCTGCAGTTTATTACTGTGCGAGAGACACAGTGAGAGGAAGTGAATCGGATGCCAAACAAAAACTATTTTTTTTCCTTTGAGCAGCTTTCTGAAATAAAATAGGAGAGTTGAATTTGCATATTTAAAGTGAGAAATTCAATGTATATCTCCATATACAATATGGAATCTCAGATCTGATCTTTTTTTGTTTAATTAATTCATTAATGAAATTTTCAACAAGTACAAAACGGAAAAAATAGTTTCTTTTAACATCACTGTTTACAAGGTGGTCTGGTTTTAGAAACAAACTGGAATTAAAAATAGTCCATTACTATCAGGGTAGAAAAGAGGAAATGAAACTATAGGATAATCTTTCTAAGTATCCAAACTGCCATATAGATATTGAAGAAACATTAGGAAGATGCCTTCCCTCCTCACTTTGGACACTGGGGGGCAGTGTTGTCAATTGAAACTCTATGGCCTCTGTACTCAGTAGGGGATGGGCTAGGGAATAAAACAAGTGTCATTAGATATTGTCTCATTTCTGAGACATGTTTTTTTTTTATTACTGTTTCCATAATAGTCACTGAAATCTCTCACATGTCGGGAGGTTATAATCCTCACCATCAAGCTCAGAAATTTTGGTAAAAGGATCTATAATTGGTCTTTGTATCCAAAGGATATTTCTAGAATATATTAAGGTACTTCAGACCTTTGTTGAAAATGAGAACTACACGAAGGGACATTTTACTATACACAAACACACCAAGAGTACTTATTCCTCATTGTGAAGCCATGTCTGTATTGACAATTAAATATTGGTCAACAGTGTCCGGTGGCAGCCCAAAAAGCCAATGCAATCCTAAATCGCATTAACAAAGGGCTTCAATCAAGATCACATGAGGTAATAATACCACTCTATAAAGCCTTAGTAGGACCACACCTACAAGACTGCATCCAGTTTTATATTATATTTCATTATATAAATTACATTATATAAAGTGATTGAGATTCTAGGAAGAGGGCAGATTATTATTTTTTTTAAAAAAACTTTTTTTAATTTTTTTTGTTACATAGACAACACATACCCACAACAATAAAAAAAGAGAAAGAAAAAAAAAACACCATCACATATAGCATGTCGTTTGGTTACAAGTGGTTTAACATTTATCATTCTTACACATTTATTATTTCATTTAATAGGTTATAATATACAGTTTGGGTTGCTTTGTTTACCATCCCTGCCTCCTGTTATAACACCACCTTATTTTTCCTTTCTTTTCTCCCTTCCTCCCTTCTCTACTTTGTTCCTTCCTGCTCTCCTTTCCCTTCCTTCTTCCTGTACCTTTCTCCTACTCCTGCTCTTCCTCATCCCCTTCCTACCCTCTCTCCTCCTCTTTCTCTCCTTTCCATCCTCCTCTCCTTACCTCTTTCTTTTCTCCCTCTCTCCCTTCTCTACTTCCTTCCTTCCTCCTCTCCTTCCCCTTCCTTCTTCCCTTACCTCTCCTTTAATCCTACTCTTCCTCTTTCCCTTCCTACCCTCTCTCCTTCCTTTTCTCTCCCTTCCATCTTTCTTTCCTTTCCCTTTCCTTTCTCCCTCCCTCCCTTCTCTACTTTCCTCCTTCCTCCTCTCCTTCCCCTTCCTTATTCCCGTACCTTTCTCCTATCCTGCTCTTCCTCTTCCCCTTTCTACCCTCTCTCTCCTCTTTCTCTCCTTTCCATCCTCCTCTCCTTACCTCTTTCTTCTTTCCCACATCTTCCTTTCATTCTCTCCTCCTTTCTCCCTTTCTTTTTCTATTATTTTTGGTGTGTCTATTTTAAATCTCAGTTTATGTTTCCTTGGGATGGTACTTCCGCCGACCCAGATATAATTTAATATCATTTCTTATTCCCTTACCTTTACTAATCTATCCTAACTATATTTCCCCCCACAGACACACTTTGTATCTCTCTAATGTATATATGCTTATATATTTGATAGACACAACAATAAGAAAACACAAAAAAACACAGCAAACATATGTTATAAAATAGTATATCAGCTGGTTACAGAAAGTTTTTGTGCATCTCTTCCATTAATTCCATTAATTCATATTAATTTGAATGTCTTAACTCAAATATTTACTATATTAACATCATCATACCTCCACTTTTAGTTGACTACAGTTATTTAAACATCCTTCATCCTTAAATATACCAAACGTTCAGTCCATAACCACATACTAGCATTTCATTTACTTATTTATAAAATCCTCCATTAACATTAAGTCCTTATATCCTGTTTTAGCTGAACATCCATAATATTTAATACCAAAGATTTCTAATCCTCCATGTATATAATGTATTATCATTCTCCTTTCTTTATTTAATTATATCCTATATCATAGCATTTTCCCCCTATTTTTTAAGATTTAACTGTATATAGTTTTATTTTATTTTTTATTAATTATTATTGTTATTAATAATCTTTATATATGGTCCAAAGATATTTCTAACCTTCCCTTCTCATATCCAATTATTACTTATCGTATCAACTCAACATTGTATACATTACTATCATTATCAATTTTTATTCAACTTTACCTATTACAAATGGATTTAAGTTTAGCTAATTTTGAAATATGTTCTTCCATCTATCAACCCGTATCTCAATAACAGAACAATCTTATATCTGCTGCCATTTGTGGGTCCAATTCTCCAAACATCTTTATGAACAAGTCCATACGAAGAAATCTTTGCACCTTCTTGTCTGTAGTGCCTCTCATATAGTGTTGCCACCCTCTTTTTATTTCCTTTATCAGCTTGTCTTTAATTCTCAGTAGCGGTATCAAATGTTTTGCAGATGGTATTCCATAAACTATGAATTCTTTGATGTTTCCTCCTCCTTCTGCGCCCTGTCTTTGGAAGTAAAGTTTCTGTCCAGGTAACTCCTCTTCGAACGTTCCATTCTTTCCTCCCTCAGAAGTAAACCAAATGTCACGAATATCAACAAGTTCAGATTCTTTATTTCCGACATTCTTATTTTGTATTTGAAAAACATCCTCAGTTTTTTCCTCATACTTTGTTGCCAAAAACACCAAATAATCCAATTTTCTCTGAATTCTGTCTTCTATGTCAGACAGCGTCTGTAGCGCTGAAGAAATCAGTTGAAGAGATGCTTGAATAGACGCCATGTTTATACGCAGTTAGTATTTTTTCTTGAGAGCTCTAAAGTATTTGCAAGTAAAAGCAGACTGAAAGCTGTACAATCTTATCAGATCTTAAGCCAATACAGCCAAGCAATAAAAGTGTCAAGATGTAAACAGCCAAATTATAGTGAATTGGTTTACAGCCCGCTTGCAAAAGATCAGAGGAGATGTTCGAGTAATCTATCCATTATCTGTGTGAATAACATTTAAAAGGTAGGAAACCACCGTCCAAAACCATTAAAAGGATCAAAACCGCCGCTAGATTCTTCTGTTCTTTAATTTAAATTAGTTTGAATTTTTAGGCAGTCCGTTTCTCTCTAAACAATAAAATGTTCTTACCAGCTGGAAACACTTTCTCTTTCTTTAGGGCTGTCTGCAGTTTCAATAGCCTTGAGGCTAATGTGAACGTCTCTGGGACCAATGGGTCTCCACCTACCTTTCACTGTCTCTTTGGGACAGCTTGGGTACAAAAAGAACCGTCCAGATGCTCCGGTTTAGATAGAGATTCAGGAACAGCCTGAAAGTCCGTCTTCACACTGCTAAGCCCCGCCTTCTTCGTGCAGATTATTATTGATGAGTTAAAACCCAATCTAATAAGTGAAGAATATCCCAGAGGTTTGATCAATTTCTTCTATCTGTGTCTTTTCTTTGATTCGACTCAAATTGTCTTACAAATTGATGTCTCATCATTTGCTTTGCACTCATGTTTTGGTGTTTTGTCAAGAGGACATACTAAGGGGAAGAAATGTAGCGAGGAAAAATCTAATAAATTCATTTGATTATTTTAGTGATCTTCTTTTCATGATCTATCTTAAAATATCTACTTCCAAAAATGTCCCAACCTGTCCCTTTGAATCACTTTTGAGAATCTTTGTTATTTTGCAACTCTTTGTATTAATTCCTCTAATATAAATCTGCTGTTTTTCCTATGACATATATTAAAGGAATATCCCTTTGTTTTATTAAGAGTGGCATGTTGTGTGAAAATCAGCCATATAAACTGTGAGATTAATGCACTGAAGGGCATCTTTAAACCTAGAAATATGTAAATGAAGGCACAATTTCCCCTTTAAAGGAGCTGCTTAGTTTCCCTTTTCTGGCTACACCCAACCACACAAAGTTTGTCCACTTTCCTCAATCCATTCCTATCCATTCCTTTCATTGGTTACAGGGAGCAAAAAATGATCCTGTGGCTGAATTTGGTGCCCTTGTTAGTGTTCCTTCAAGGTAATTTTTTCTCCTCTTTAAAGAATTTCTGTCCATATTCTCTTTTTGTATATAGAAGATTTCATTGAACAACTTTTGTTTTTAGGTGTCCTATGTGAGGTCCAATTAGTGGAGTATGGAGGGGATGTGAGAAGACCTGGGGAGTCCCTCCGTCTCTCCTGCCAAGCCTCTGGATTCACCTTCAGCAGCTATGCAATGCACTGGGTGAGACAGGCTCCAGGGAAAGGACTAGAATGGGTTGGAAATATAAATCAAGCATCAAGTACAATTCGCTACTCAGACAAAGTCAAGGGACATTTTACCATCTCGAGGGACAATCCTCGCAGCCAGCTGTATCTGCAAATGAACAGCCTCAAACTAGAGGATTCTGCAGTTTATTACTGTGCGAGATACACAGTGAAAGGAAGTGAAGCAAAAACTATTTTTTTTCCTCTGAGCAGCTTTCTGAATTAAATCAGAAAGTCGAATTTGCATATTTAATGTATGTCTCCGTATACAATATGGAACCTCAGATCTGATCTTTTTTTGTGTGATTAATTAATTAAATTGCCAACAAGTACAAGGAAACAAGTATGAAAAGACCTGATAAAATCTCACAAATGAATGGATATAAATAAAGAAAACATAGCCATAAACACACAGAAGGAGTACATATAAAGAGTAGGACAGGGACGGTAGGCACGCTGGAGTATGTATGAACATTCTCTTAGGGACCTCTTAATGCATGAGTAAGGTCCATGGTAGTCAGTTTAAGGTAAAAGCTATGGGGGTTAGAGGAACTAACAACAGGAACAGGTTCGGTGTTTCTAAGAAGCCGTGGGGAAGATGATTGACATTTTGATAGGTGAGAAGAAGGAAATCTCCTGACTGTTTGAACAAACTGGGTAGCTTGAAAATACAATGGTGTCCTATTTAACCCTAATGTAATCCACACTCACCCAATGGAAACAAATCATGGGTGTTTAACAAGAAACAACAAGAATGATTGTCCTAAAAAAATGATTATAAAAGTTATACAGAACAGATTTTGAAGAATGAAGTAGCAAAAGCATTTTTATTGCACTTCATGATACCTTCCAGACCTCTCGGATCAGTTTAAAGAGCCATCACATTTCCCCCCAACAGTCTGGGTCCTCATTTTACCAACCTTGAACGATGGAAGTCTAGGTTAATTTTTAGCCAGTCAGGATCGAACTCCTGGCAGTGTGCAGAGTCAGCCTGCAATGCTGCATTCTAACCACTGTGCCATGGGAAATACCCATGCAACCCTCACTACATACATTGAGATAAGCCATATTTGACTTAGCAGTAAATGTGCTTTGCAAAATATACAGGAAACTTTATTATTTGTAAAATATAATGTTTCTTTGTAGAAATAATTAATTTAGAAGAGATGAATATCTTCTCCATCTATCTTTTTTTTCATTCCAACTCTGACTTACTAATTGTGCCACAAAAAGCATTTGGTATCCGAATGTTCAGCCTAAATGTTGGAGGTGTGGTTTTCTCGATGCTACATATTATCATATATGGTGGACCTGCCAAAAGGTTAAGGCATTTTGGATAAAAATATGGTGGATTATGCAAAATATCTTTAAAAGAAGGATAACGTTTACTCCTCAGTTATTCTTACTAGGTATATGTACTGATTTTACAGTGGTAAAGACTAACTTGATTCTGCACCTAATAACGGCAGCAAGACTGTTGGTGGCGCAATACTGGAAGAAGGAAGACAACTCAAGAATGGACATTGAAAGTTACAAACTTAGCCGAGATGGCTAAAATATTGGCATATCTTAAAGACCACTCAAATGAGAGATATAAACGAGACTGGAAAAAATGGATTGACTATATACAAAATAAATACGGGACCAAGAAATTCCAGTTAGCCTATGCTTAAGATCAGAAATGATTTAAATTGTTTAAAGTTAGCTCAGCAAGAAGAAGCTAAGGTCAATGTAGAATGTCATTAATTTCTTTATTTCTTTTTTCTCAATAGATTTTAGACTGTGTTTGTTAAAAATCCATACCGTGTACGGGTTCTGGGAAGTCGGGGGGGGGGGAAGGAGGAGGGGGGTTGGGGGGTAGGGTGGAGGGAGGGAGGGGTATACATTAGGCTAGACAAGAATTTGGTGGTAAACTAGAACTATTTTGACATAGAAAAAATTGTACTTCGATGTCTTACTGATTGAGGAATGATGAAACGTTTGTTTTAAAAGAAATAAAACTTTTGAACCGAAAAAAAAAAGCATTTGGTTTTAGTGGTTCTTTTCAAAGGTTAGGGGAGAGAATGTGAAAAGCTTCTACTGAATATACACGAGTGTTTGCCTTCATGAACTGTCCCCAGCTGAGCCCTTTCAAAAGCTATAATTGCAGATGCCTTGCCTCTCCCTTTGAATCATGGAGAAGGGGTGAAACTTTGCAAGCCTTTTTTTAAAAATTACAATAATATAAAACTGCCATTTCTGCTAAAAAGAGAAAGAGTCTGACTTCACTTATTAAGACTGGAATGTTTTCTGAAAGTCCCCCATGTAAGGAGACTACAAGGAAAACTTTGAGATTGTTGCACTGAGGGGACTTTTACTTGGAGGGATATGTAAATGAAGTCAAAATTTCCCCTTTAAAGGATCCACTTGATTTATTTTTTCAGGCTACACCCACCCACACAAAGTTTGTGCACTTTTCTGTATTCTTCCCTCTCAATTCCCTCCATTCATTACAGGAAGCCAAAATGATCCCATGGCTGAATTGGGTGTCCTTGTTAGTATTCATTCAAGGTATTTTTTTCTCCTCTTTAAAGAATTAACTTCATTATTTATCTTTCTGTATATAGAAGATTTCTTTGAAAAACTCTTGTTTTTAGGAGTTAAATCTCAGGTTCAGTTGGTGGAGTCTGGAGGGGATGTGAGAAGACCTGGAGAGTCCCTCCGTCTCTCCTGCCAAGCCTCTGGATTTTCCTTCAGCAGCTACTGCATGCACTGGGTGAGACAGGCTCCAGGGAAAGGCCTGGAACGGGTGGCTGGCATATGTACAGGATCATCTCCTTTCACTTCCTACCAAGACAAAGTCAAGGGACGCTTCACAATCTCTCGGGATGATTCTCGCAGCCAGCTGTATCTGCAAATGAACAGCCTCAAACTAGAGGATTCTGCAGTTTATTAATGTGTGTGAGAGAGAGACACAGTGAGAGGAAGTGAATCTGATGCCAAGCAAAAACTTTCTCTTCCACTCAGCCGCTCTCCGAAATGATTCAGTCAAAGGAAGTTGTATATTTGATTTAAAAGCTGAGGATAAATCTCCATCATATGTCATGGAACCTCAAATCTGATCTTTGTAGAAGCAGTGTGGAACCTTGTTAGCTCTTTGATGTTGAAAAAAGGTCAATCTCCATATTGTGTAATGAGAAATACGGATTGATGTCCCACAGATCTTCCCTGATATCTTGGAAACTCTGAGTCCCTTGATTCTCAGTTTTACCAAATCCCCATGTTTTATTTTTTGAGACATGTTCCTCCATTTTAATTCTTTCTATATCAATATATGTATTCAACCTCCTCAATCCTGAAGTTCTCTCCCCTCAGTAGTATTGAGCCAAGGGATGTAAACATTGGTCACTGGAAGCCTCTTCTCCCATAAACCTTCTGAGACTCCATTTTTTAAACTGCCTTCCCGCCTTGATATAGTCTCTTGATTACTCCTGCCACAATTTCACATCAAAGAAATGGATGGACTGGCCTGGCTTACTCCCTAACAACCTTTGGATAGTAAATAAAACTTGGAGCCATCCATCAACTATCTTGCTTAAGAACAAAATGATTTCAAAATCACGTCTGTAAATTCTGTCTGAGAAATCTCTAAGTGAATGCACTGAGGGGCTTTTTTATCCCAATCAATATGTAAATCAGAACATGGTATACCCTTTAAAAAAACTGAAGTAGCAAAATGAAGTAGCAAAAGCATTTTTATGGCACTTCATGGTAATTCTCCCTTTAAATAAGCTGCACGGTTTCCCTTTTCAGGCTGTACCCACCAACACAAAGTTTGCACGGTTCCAAAATTCTTTGGTTTCGATTTTCCTCCTTTCGATAAATGGAGCGAAAATGACCCCATGGCTGAATTTTGTGCCCATGTTAAGTGTTAATTCAAGGTAGTTCCCCCCCTCTTTAAATAATTTCCTTCCATATTCTAATTTTGCATATAGAAGGTTTCATTCAAATGTGTTTTTCTTTTCTTTTTAGGAGGCCAATTTCAAGTCCAGTTGGTGGAGTCAGGAGAGGATGTGAGAAGTCCTGGAGATTCCCTCCATCTCTCCTGCAAAGCCTCTGGATTCACCTTCAGCAACTATAGCATGGGCTGGTTGAGACAGGCTCCATGGAAAGGACTTGAATGGGAGGCTGACATAAACTCTGGTTCCAGTAGGATATACTACTCAGACAAAGTCAAGGGGTGCTTCACCATCTCCAGAGACGATGCCAAAAGTCAACTGCATCATCAAATGAAGAGCCTCAAAGCTGAAGACACAGCAGTCTATTACTGGGTGAGAGACACAGTGAGGTGATGTGAATCTGAGGTGATGAAGGAACCTTCTTTTCCTCAGAGCAGCCCTTCAGCTTCTTTTAGCCAAAAACGATGGATTAGTGAATCAGGATTCTTCACCATCCAGAGAGAATTTTGGACTATTTTGTTCTGGGAATCCAATGAGAGAGTTTGTTTGAAGAAAATGAAAAGTGGAAAAAAACAGTTTCTTTTAACATCACTGTTTACAAGGTGGTCTGGTTTTAGAAACAAACTGGAATTAAAAATAGTCCATTACTATCATGGTAGAAAAGAGGAAATGAAACTATAGCATAGTCTTTCTAAATATCCAAACTGTCACATAGATATTGAGTAAATATTAGGAAGATGCATCCCCTCCTCACTTTGGCCACTAGGGGGCACTGTTGTCCCATGAAATTCCTCTGCACTCAGTGGAGGATGGGCTAGGGAATAAAACAAGTGTCATTATATATTGTATCATTTCTAAGACATGTTTTTTTTTTTTAAATTAATGTCTAAGGGAGATTTCACATGTTGGGAGGTTATAATCCTCACCATCAAGCTCAGAAATTTTGGTAAAAGGATGTATCATTGGTCTTTGTATCCAAAGGAAGTTTGTAGAATATATTAAGGTACTTCAGACCTTTGTTGAAAATGAGAACTGCACGAAGGGACATTTTACCACACACAAACACACCGAGAGTATATATTCCTCATTGTGAAGCCATGTCTGAGTTGACAATTAAATATGATCTAACAGTGTTCGGTGGCAGCCAAAAAAGCCAATGCAATCCTAAATCGCAATAACAGAGGGCTACAATCAAGATCACATGAGGTAATAATACCACTCTATAAAGCCTTAGTAGGATCACACCTAGAAGACTGCATCCAGTTTTTTATATATATATATATATATATTACATTATATAAAGCGATTGAGACTCTAGGAATAGTGCAGATTATTATTGACGAGTTAAAAAACCAGTCTAATAAGCGAAGAATATCCCACAGGCTTCATCAATTTCTTATGTCTGTGTCTTTTCTTTCATTCAACTCAAATTGTCTTACAAATTGATGCCTCATCATTTGGTTTGAACCCATGTTTTGGTGTTTTTGTCAAGTGGACATACTAAGGGGAGGAAATGTAGGGAGGAAAAATCTAATCAATTCATTCGGTTTTTGACTGATCTTCTTTTCATGTTCTATCTCAAAATAACTACTTCCAAAAATTTTATTGCACATTCCCAAGCTGTCCTTTTGAATCACTTTTGAGAATTTCTGCTATTTTGCAAGTCTTTCTATTAATTTCTCTAATATAAACCTGCTGTTTTTCCTATGACTTTATAGTTTAAAGAAAAGGAATATAGCCATAGCAATAGCAGTTAGACTTATATACCGCTTCATAGGGCTTTCAGCCCTCTCTAAGCGGTTTACAGAGTCAGCATATTGCCCCCAAAGTCTGGGTCCTCATTTTACCCACCTCGGAAGGATGGAAGGCTGAATCAATCCTGAGCCGGTGAGATTTGAACAGCCGAACTGCAGTCAGGTGAAGTAGCCTGCAGTGCTTCATTTAACCACTGCGTCACCTCGGCTCTTTTTTTCCCTTCGCTTTTATTAGGAGTGGCATTTTATGTGACAATCAGCCACATAAACTGTGAGATTAATGCACTGATGGGTATCTTTATACCAAGAAATATGTAAATGAAGGGACAATTTTCCCTTTAAAGGAGCCGCTTGGTTTCCCTTTTCAGGCTAAACCCAACCACACAAAGTTTGTGCACTTTCCTCAATCCATTCCTATCCATTCCTTTCATTGGTTACAGGGAGCAAAAAATGATCCTGTGGCTGAATTTCGTGCCCTTGTTAGTGTTCCTTCAAGGTAGTTTTTTCCCCTCTTTAAATAATTTCCATCCATATTCTCTTTTTGTATATAGAAGGTTTCAATGAACCACTTTTGTTTTTAGGAGTTCAATCTGAGGTCCAATTGGTGGAGTCTGGAGGGGATGTGAGAAGACCTGGGGAGTCCCTCCGTCTCTCCTGCCAAGCCTCTGGATTCACCTTCAGCAGCTATTACATGCACTGGGTGAGACAGGCTCCAGGGAAAGATCCTGAATGGGTAGCCGGCATAAGTACAGGTTCATCTTATACTTACTACCCAGACAAAGTCAAGGGACGCTTCACCATCACCAGGGATGATTCCCGCAGCCAGCTCTATCTGCAAATGAACAATCTGAAACCAGAGGACACAGCTGTCTATTATTGTGCGAGAGACACAGTGAGAGGAAGTGAATCTGATGCCAAGCAAAAACCTTCCTCTCCTCTGAGCAACTTTCGAAATTGATTCAGAAAGTCAAATTTGGGCATGTTAAAGTGAGAAGCAGAAGGTAAATCTCCATATACAATTTGGAACCTTTGGTCTGATCTTCAAAGAAGCCATGTAGAAGATGAATGACATTTTGATAGATGAGAAGAAGGAAATCGCTAGGCTGTGGAACAAAATGGGTACGGTAGTTTGTAAAAAGTAGCCTAATATCTAATCCTAATGCAATCGACACTTATCCAATGGAGAGAAAACGTTGGTGTTGAGCAAGAGCAAAAATGATTATTCTTAATTATTACTGTTGCTCTTGCTACAATTTCATATCAAAGAAATGGATGTGCTGACATGGATTACTCCTTAATAAAGATTGGAGAGTGAATAAGACTTGAAAGCCTCCACTGTCTTGATTAATAGGGAATCTAAACTGAAAATACATATCCCATGGTCCCATTTTGTGCAAATATACTTTTTGACTTAGGATGATCCGCCCCAAAGTGTCCACTTTGAAATGTACGAAAACATTTAGCGAAAAGCAACCCTTCCCATTTTCCTCTGTACTAATAATTAAATATCTCTGTCTTGACTATTATCAGGAATTGCCAGTAATCTCAAATTTATTGGAAGGAATTCTATTATGCCAATGAAGAGAGCATCTGTTATATTAGGAAAAGAGGAATGGAGTTTGAAGAAATAAAGAAAACTAACTGACAAGGAGCTACAACTATGATGCTATTGTGACTTCCTGTCTAATCCTCATGAAATCCACACTCACCCAATAGAAACGAAGCACTGGGGTGGAACAAGAGATGGGGTGTAATGTTTATCCTAGAAAATGAGTACAATAATGTTACACAATAAGTTTTGGTAAATGATGAGACAGTAACAAAAGGAATAACAGTTATTTATTGGTCTATTATTCTTTACACTTCACTTTCAGCATATTGCCTCCAACAATCTGGGTCTTCATTTCACCAACCTCAGAGGGATGGAAAGCTGTGTCAACCTCGAACCTGTCAGGATCAAACTCCTGGCACTGGGCAGAGTTTGCCTGCAATATTGCATTCCAACCACTGTATCACCAGGGAAATATTCATGCAATCCTCACTGCACAGAGTAATATCAACCAATTACCTCCTCACGACCTATTAGATCACACAGATTAGGCCTCCTCCGAGTTCCATCCGCCAGTCAGTGTCGACTGGCAACTACGCGGAGGAGAGCCTTTTCAGTAGTAGCTCCGACCCTTTGGAACGATCTCCCTGTGGAGATTCGTACCCTCACCACCATCCAGACCTTTCGCACAGCCCTCAAGATCTGGCTATCCCGTCAGGCCTGGGGATAAAGATTGTAATCCGTCCCCACCCGAATGATGAATGAATGTTGTGTTCTATTTTAATTTATGTATTGTTTATGTCTTATTGTTTTGTATCCCCCTCACTATAAATTGTAAGCCACCCTGAGTCCCCTCAGGGAAAAGGGCGGCCTATAAATAATAAACCTTAAACCTTAAACCTTAAACCAATGTTGCTCCATTTGTATTTCTTCTGTATAAATATATATTCAATGCCGTCAATCCTGAAGCTCTGTCCCCTCATTGATCCAGGGACAACATTGGTCAAGGAGGAACTGTGTAGCTGATCTCCCAACTCTTGATGTCATAAGGATAATAAATTCTCTACTGCATTGACAGAAGTTGTGGAATCATTCAAGACTTTATTATACCTACCATAATAAAAATCTTCGCTTTCTCCTTTCAGTCCCAAGGAAGCAAGAACAAAGAATATCTGAGATGAGTTTTCTTAAGATTCAAAAATTATGTGAATATCACACATGTAAGTTCTGTCCAAAAAAGTCTCTAAGGGAATGAACTCAGGCTCTCTTTTATCCCAAGAAATATGTAAATCGGAGCCCATTGTCCCCTTTAAAGGAGCTGCATGGTATCCTTTTTTTAGGCTACACCCACCCACACAAAGTTCATGCACTTTCCTTAATTCCTTCCTGCATTCATTACAGGGAGAATAACACTTGAAGCCATCAACTATATTCCTTAACAGGGAAATTAAAGTGGAAATACAAATCCAATTGTCTCATTTTGTGCAGCTTTAGTTTTTGATTGAATCAGCCCCATAATGTCCAAGTAAATGTTTACCGGAAAGCAACCCTTCTCGTTTTTCTCTGTACTAATAATTAAGCATCTCTCTCTTGACTATCATATGGACTTGCCCCTAATCTCAAATTTCTTGCAAAGAGTTATATTATGTCAATGAAGAGATTAGCTGATGTATTAGGAAAAGAGGAATAGAGTTTGAAGAAATAAAGAAAAGGAACTGACAAGGAGCTACAATTATCATGCTATACAGATTTCCTGTCTGATCCTAGTGAATTCCACACTCACCCAATGGAAATGAAGGGATTGAACAAGAGATGAGATGGAATAATTATCCTAGAAAACAAGTACAAAATTGATACAGAATCAATTTTTGTAAATGAAGCAGCAGGAATAATCAATAAGAATAATGCTCATATATTGCTCTATAATGCTTACAGCAACCTCTAAGCTGTTTACTAAATATAAGTTTTATCAGATGAAAACAATTAATGAATTAGGATTCACCACAATCCAGAGAGTTTTTTAGACATTTTTGTGCTGGGAATCCAATTACAGAGTTTGTTCGAAAAAAACAAAAAGTGGGAAAAAAATAGCTTGAAAACTCCAATTTTACTTTCATTGTTTACAAGATGGTCTGGTTTTAGAAACAAACTGGAATTAAAAATAGTCCATTACTATCATGGTAGAAAAGAGGAAATGAAACTAGAGCATAATCTTTCTAAATATCCAAACTGCCATAAAGATGTTGAGGAAACATTAGGAAGATTCCTCCCATTCTCACTTTGGACACTGGGGGGCAGTGTTGTCACATGAAACTCTGCACTCAGTGGGGGATGGGATAGGGAATAAAACAAGTGTCATTAGATATTCTCTCATTTCTGAGACATGATTTTTTTTTAATTACTGTTTCCACAATAGTTCAGTGAAATCTCTCAGGAAAATTTCACATGTCAGGAGGTTATAATCCTCACCGTAAAGCCCAGAATTTTTGATAAAATGAGTATCATTGGTGTTTGTATCCATAGGAAGTTTCTACAATGTATAACGGTGCCTCAGACCTTTGCTGAAAATGAAAACTACACAAAGGGACATTTTCACACACAAACACACAAACACACACACACACACACACACACACACACCGTGAGTATATATCCCTCACTGTGAAGCTATGTCTGAGTTGACAATTAAATATTACCCAACAGTATATCGTAGTAGCCAAAAAGATCACGTCAGTTAATAAAACTACTCTGTAAAGCCTTAGTAGGACCACACCTAGAAGACTGCATCTAGTTTTAGTCACCACATTATAAAAAGATGTTGAGACTCTAGAAAGAGTGCAGAGAAGAGCAACAAAGATGACTAAGGGGACTGAAGGCTAAAACATATGTGGAACGGTTGCAGGAATTGGGTATGTCTCGTTTAATGAAAAGAAGGACTAGAAGAAGAGGGAGTCAAGCTGTTCTCCAAAGCATCTGAAGGTAGAACAAGAATCAATGTGTGGAAACTAATCAAGGAGAGAAGCAACCTAGAAATAAGGAGAAAGTTCCTGACAGTGAGTGCAATCAACCCATGGAACAGAGGTTTCCTTCAGAAGTTGTGGAATCCTTATCACTGGAGGCTTTCAAGAAGAGACTGGACTGCCATCTGTCAGAAGTGCTGTACCGTCTCTTGCTTGGAGGGATTGGACTAGATGACCTACAAAGTACTTCCAACTCATTTAATCTGTTATTACTCAAGACCTCAATCTTTGCATCACCTGATACTGCAATATTAATAAAGCAGACTTTCCCCCCCTCTTTTCCATAAAAGTAATATCAGGCATGTTGTGGGCCAGATGACAATCTGTACTACTATTATTTCGTTTTTTATCCATCTTGGTGAATCAACTGTCAGCAATGAATAACTGATCCATAGCAACCCTGAACAAGCAATATATAAAAAGAATATTATTGACCAGTTAAAACCCAATCAAATAAGCAAAGAACATCCCACAGGCTTGATCAATTTCTTCTGTCTGTGTCTTTTCTTTGATTCAACTCAAATTACAAATTAATGCCTCATCATTTGGTTGGCATTCATGTTTTGGGGCTTTCATCTAAGGGGACACACTAAGGGGAGAAAATTTGGGGAGGAAAAATCTCATGAATTCAGATTTGATCTTGTTTTTCATGTTCTACCTCAAAATTTCTCCTTCCAAACTTTTTATTGCACATTGCTCACCTGTCCTTTTGAATCACTTTTGAGAACTTCTGACATTTTGCAAGTCTTTGTATTAATTTGTCTGATATAAACCTGCTGTTTTTCCTATGAGTTTATAGATTAAAGGAGTATCCCTTCATTTTTATTAAGAGTGGCATGTTATGTAAAGATCAAGCACATAAACTGTGAGATTAATGCACTGAAGGGCATCTTTATACTAAGAAATATGTAAATGAAGGCACAATTTCCCCTTTAAAGGAGCCGCTTGGTTTCCCTTTTCAGGCTACACCCAACCACATAAAGTTTGTCCACTTTCCTCAATCCATTCCTATCCATTTCTTTCATTGGTTACAGGGAGCAAAAAATGATCCGGTGGCTGAATTTGGTGCCCTTGTTAGTGTTCCTTCGAGGTAGTTTTTCCCCTTCTTTAAATAATTTCTGTCCATTTTCTCTTTTTGTATATAGAATATTTCATTGAAACACTTTTGTTTTTAGGAGTTCGATCTGAGGTCCAGTTAGTGGAGTCCGGAGGGGATGTGAGAATACCTGGGGATTCCCTCCGTATCTCCTGCCAAGCCTCTGGATTCTCCTTCAGCGGCTATTGGATGAACTGGGTGAGACAGGCTCCAGGGAAAGGACTGGAATGGGTGGGCAACATAGGTACAGGATCATCTCCTTCAACTTACTACTCAGACAAAGTCAAGGGACACTTCACCATCACCAGGGATGATTCTCGCAGCCAGCTGTATATGCAAATGACCAGCCTCAAACTGGAGGACACAGCTGTCTATTACTGTGTGAGAGACACAGTGAGAGGAAGCCAAGCAAAAAACTCTTTTTTCCTCTAAGCAATTTTCCAAATTGAACCCGAAAGTTGAATTTGATCATTTAAAGTGAGAAGCAGAAGGTAAAAACTCCATATATGGAACCTCAGTTCTGATCTTCTAAGAAGCCGTGTTTAAGATTATTAACACTTTAAGTGAGAAGAAGAAAATCTCCAGGCTGTGGAACAAACTTGGGAGGTTATCTAATCCTAATATGTGCAAGTACACTTTTTGACTCAGGAGGATCAGCCCCGAAGTGTCCACTTTGAAATGTACGCAAAACATTTGGCGAAAAACAACCCTTCCCACTTTCCTCTGCACTAATAATTAAATATCTCTGTCTTGACTATCGTAAGGACTTGCCCATAATCTCAAATTTATTGCAAGGAATTCTATTATGCCAATGAAGAGAGCATCTGATATATTAGGAAAAGAGGAATGGAGTTTGAAGAAATAAAGAAAACTAACTGACAAGGAGCTACAACTATGATGCTATTGTGGCATCCTGTCTAATCCTCATGAATTCCACACTCACCCAATGGAAACGAAGCATTGGGGTAGAACAAGAGATGTGGTGGAATGTTTATCCTAGAAAACGAGTACAAAACTTTTACACAATATGTTTTGGTAAATGATAAGACAGTAAGAAAAGGAATAACAGTTATATATTTCTGTATTATTCTTTACACTTCACTTTGAGCGTATTGCCTCCAACAATCAGGGTCTTCATTTCACCAACCTCAGAAGGATGGAAGATTGTGTCAACCTTGAACCTGCAGATTCAAACTCCTGGCACTGGGCAGAGTTTGCCTGCAATATTGCATTCCAACCACTGTGTCAGCAGGGAAATATTCATGCAATCCTCACTGCACAGAGTAATATCAACCAATGTTACTCCATTTATATTTCTTCCGTATAAATATATATTCAATGCCCTCAATACTGAAGCTCCCTCCCCTCATTGATCCAGGGACAACATTGGTCAAGGAGGAACTGTGTAGCTGATCTCCCAACTCTTGATGTAGTAAGGAGAATAAAATCTCTACTGCATTGATACCCTGACTATCGTAAGGACTTGCCCATAATCTCAAATTTATTGCAAGGAATTCTATTATGCCAATGAAGAGAGCATCTGATATATTAGGAAAAGAGGAATAGAGTTTGAAGAAATAAAGAAAAGTAACTGACAAGGAACTACAAAAATGATGCTATTGTGACTTCCTGTCTAATCCTAATAAAATCCACACTCGCCCATTGGAAACAAAGCATTGGGGTTTGTTGGAAAAAAATGAAAAGTCAAAAAAAAAAAAAAGCTTGCAAACTACACTTTTTCCTTCACTGTTTACAAGGTGGTCTGGTTTTAGAAACAAACTGGAATTAAAAATAGTCCATTATTATCAGGGTAGAAAACAGAAAATGAAACTATAGCATAATCTTTCTAAATATCTAAAATGCCACATAAATATTGAGGAAACATTAGGAAGATGCCTCTCCTCCCCACTTTGGACACTGGGGGGCAGTGTTGTCAATTGAAACTCCATGGCCTCTACACTTAGTGGGGGATGGGCTAGGGAATAAAACAAGTGTCATTAGATATTGTGTCATTTCTGAGACATGATTTTTTTATTACTGTTTCCACAATAGTTCAATGAAATCACTCAGAAAAATTTCACGTGTGAGGAGGTTATAATCCTCACCATGAAGCTCAGAAATTTTGATAAAGGATGTATCCTTGGTGTTTGTATCCAAAGGAACTGTCTAGAGTCTATAAAAGTGCTTGATACCTTTGCTGAAAATAAAAACTACACAAAGGGATATTTATCATGCACACACAAATATACATATAGACACACACTATGTTCCTTATTGTGAAGCCATGTCTGAGTTGACAATTAAATATTAGTCAACAGTGTGTGTCAGCAGCCAAAAAAGCCAATGCAATCCTAAACTGCATTAACAGAGGGATACAATCAAGATCAACTGAGTTACTAATATCACTCTATAAAGCCCTAGTAAGAACCACACCTGGAGTACTGCAACCAGTTTTGGTCACCGTACTCTGAAAAAGTTGTTGAGACTCTAGAAAAAGAGCAGAGAAGAGCAACCAGGATGATTTAGAGACTGGAGACTAAAACATATGAGGAACGGTTGCAGGAACTGTGCCTGGCTAGTCTAGTGAAGAGAAAGACCAGGGGAGACATGATAGCAGTGTTTCAATATTTGAGGGGCTGCCACAGAGAGGAGGGAGTCATCCTATTTTCCAAAGCACCTACCGGCCAGGAATAACAGATGGAACTGGAGCAAGAACTCTACATGGGGCAGCCCTTGAAGAGTATTCTGAAACTTCAATTCGTCCAGAATGCAGCCGCGCGAGCGATTGTGGGTGCACCTCGGTACACCCATGTTACACCTATCCTCCGCGAGCTGCACTGGTTACTGATCAGTCTCCGGATACGCTTCAAGGTGCTAGTCGTAACTTTTAAAGCCCTTCATGGTATTGGATCTGGGTACTTGAGAGACCGCCTGCTGCCAATTACCTCCCACAGACCGATTAGATCTCACAGGGTTGGCCTCCTCCGGGGGCCATCTACCAGCCAATGTCATCTGGCTATTACCCGGGGGAGGGCCTTCTCTGTGGCAGCTCCGGCCCTCTGGAATGAACTCCCCGCAGGGATTCGGACCCTCACCTCTCTCCAGGCCTTCCAAAAAGCCGTCAAAACCTGGCTTTTCCGGCAGGCCTGGGGGTGATGAGTTCCCTCCCCTCTCGACATGTATGGTTGTGCGACTGTTGCCTATTTTTATTATTTGTATTTTGTTTTTATGTTCCCCTTTTCCCCCCGTATGAATTGTTCGCCGCCCTGAGTCCTCCCGGAGAAGGGCGGCATACAAATAATAAAATTATATTCTATTCTATTCTATTCTATTCTATTCTATTCTATTCTAAGAAGAGATTCATTTAGAAATAAAGAGAAATTTCCTGACCGTGAGAGCAATGAACCCTTAGAACAGCTTCCGAAGTTGTGGGAGCTTCATCACTGGAGGCTTTCAAGAAAAGACTGTATTGTAAACTCTCAGAAATGGAGGAGGGTCTCTTGCTTGGAGAGGGGATTGGAATAAATGACCTAAATAACCAACTCCGTTAACCTCTTTATGTAGAGGAAATGGAATGGTTTGAAATTTAGATTTTTTTTAGATTTTACTTTATTTGTATGCCGCCCTTTTCCCTGGGGGGACTCAGGGCGGCTCACAATTCAAGGGAAGGGAGGAATAGACAAGTTACAAACATGAAGACAATACACCGTTAAAAAGCCCAACAGTCATACCATTTGAGTGGGGAATTTAACACTTCAAGTACCTACTCAAGGAGCTAAGAGCTGTTAAGGCAGCATCTGAATATATAGGCAGTTTCTAGTAAACTTGAGTTTTATTTTTGCAAAGTCAAAATATTCAGGTCTTAATAAGCTCAAAATTTCCATGTATCTAGGCAGCCCTTTGGGTATGGCTCCAAGGACCCCTATTACTATTGGTTCAACCACTGACTTCTTCCTCATTAATCGTTTAAGTTCAATTTGCAAAACAATATATTTTATTTTGTGTTTTTTTTCCTAGCTGTATCATCTCAATTTGTGCATCGTCTGGTATTGCAATACTAATGAACCAGCCTTTTTTTTTACTCTTTTCCATCATAGTGATACCAGGCATGTTGTAGGTTAGATGTCTCTGTGTGCTACTATTATTTCAATTTTTATCCATCTTGGTGAATCAACTCTCACAAAATGAATAACTGATCCATAGCAACCCCAAAAAAGCAATATATAAAATGAATACAACCGCCAAATTAAAACCCAATCTAATAACCAAAAACCTTCCACAGGCTGTATCAATTTCTCCTTTTGTGCCTTTTCTTTGATTGAAATTGTCTTACAAATTGGTGTCTCATCATTTGGTTTTTCACTGGGGATTTCTTTAAGGGGACAAACTAAGGGGAGAAAATGTGTGGGGGGAAAAAATCTCCTGAATTCAGATGTGATCTTCTTTTCATCTTCTATTTCAAATATCTCCTTCCAAAATTAGTATTGCCCATTTCTCACTTCTCCTTTTGAATCATTTCTGACAATTTCTGAAATTTGGAAAGTCTTTGTTTTTTATCAATTACTCTAATATATGCATGCTGTTTATCCAATGACTTTATAGTTTAAAGAAACTTCACTTTTGTAAAGAGTGGCATGTTATGGGAAAATAAACCACATAAAAGGTGAAACTGTGAGATTAATGGACTGAGGGCCCCTTTTATCCCAAGTGATATGTAAATCAAGGGAAAATTTCCCCATTAAAGGAGCCGCTTGGTTATCCTTTTCCGGTTAAACCCACCCACACAAAGGTGGTGAAGTTTTCTAAATCCTTTCCTCTCGATTCCCTCACTTCATTACAGGGAGCAAAAATGATCCCATGGGTGAAATTTGTGCCCTTTTTAGTGCTCATTGAAGGTATTTTGTTCCCTATTTAAAGAACATCTGTCCATATTCTCTTTTTGTATATAGAAGATTTCATTGAAACACTTTTGTTTTTAGGAGCTCAATGTCAAGTCCAATTGGTGGAGTCCAGAGGGGATGTGAGAAGACCTGGGGAATCCCTCCGTCTCTCCTGCCAAGTCTCTGGATTCACCTTTAGCAGCCACGGGATGACCGGGTGAGACAGGCTCCAGGGAAAGGAATGGAATGGGTGGCCGACATACATACAGGCTCATCTCCTTCCACATTCTACTCGGACAAAGTCAAGGGACGCTTCACCATCTCCAGAGACGATGCCAAAAGCCAGCTGTACCTGCAAATGAACAGCCTCAAACCGGAGGACACAGCAGTCCATTACTGTGCGAGACACACATTGAGAGGAAGTGAATTTGATGCCAAGCAAAAACCTTCCCCTCCTCTGAGCAGCTTTCCAAATTGAATCCGAAAGTTGAATTTAGGCATTTAAAGGGAGAAGCAGAAGGTAAATCTCCATACTCAATAGGGAAACTCAGATCTGATCTTCTAAGAAGCCGTGTGGAAGATGATTGACATTTTAATTGAGAAGAAGGAAATCTTCAGGCTCTTTGAACAAACTGGGGAGTTTGTAAAACGTGGCTTCCTATCTAATCCTACTATAATCCACCCTCAGTGAATGCAAACAAATCATGGGTGTTGAACAAGTGAGAGTAAGAATGATTATCCTAAAAAAAATGATTGTAAAAGTGGTAAAGAACAGATTTTGATGAATGAAGAAGAAAAAGCATTTTTATAGCACTTCATGGTACTTTGCAGACATCTCGAAGAAGTTTAGAGAGCCAGCACATTTTCCCCTAAAATCTAGGTCCTCATTTCACCAACCTTGAATGGTGGAAGACTAGGTCAACTTTTAGCCAGTCAGGATTGAACTCCTGGCAGTGTGCAGAGTCAGCCTGCAATGCTGCATTCTAGCCACTCTGCCACCAGGGAAATACCCATGCAACCCTCACTGCATGGATTAATATAAGCCATGTTTGACTTAGCAGTAGATATGCGAAATAATACAGGAAACTTTATTATTTGTAGAATATAATGTTATTTCTTTGTAGAAATAATTAATTTAGAAAAGATGAATATCTTCTCTATCTTTCTTTCATTCAAACTCTGACTTACTAATTGTGCCTCAAAAAACATTTGGATTTTGTGGTTCTTTTCAAAGGTAAGGTGAGAGAATGTGAAAAGCTTCTACTGAATATACATGTGTGTTTCCCTTCATGTCCTGTCCCCAGCGTAGCCCTTTCAAAAGTTATAATTGCAAGTTCCTTGCCTCTCCCTTTGAATCATGGAGAAGCCCTAAAACTTTGCAAGCTTTTGTTTTAATTAAAATAACATAAACCTGCCATGTCCGCTAAAAAGAGAAAGAATCTGACTTCACTTTTATTAAGACTGGAATATTTTCTGAAAGTCCCTCATGTAAGGAGACTAGAAGGCAAACTGTGAGATTAATGCACTGATGGGATTTTTTATCTGAAGTGATATGTAAATGAAGGCAAAATTTCCCCTTTAAAGGATCCACTTGATTTCTCTTTTCAGGCTACACCCACCCACACAAAGTTTGTGCACTTTCCTGAATTCCTTCCTCTCAATTCCCTCCATTCATTACAGGGAGCCAAAATGATCCCATTGCTGAATTGGGTGTCCTTGTTAGTGCTCCTTCAAAGTATTTTTTCTCCTCTTTAAAGAATTAAGTTCATTTTCCCCCATTTTGTATATAGAAGATTTCATTGAAAAAGATATTTTTTTTTTTAGGAGTTCAATCTCAGGTCCAGTTGGTGGAGTCTGGAGGGGATGTTAGAAGACCTGGAGAGTCTCTCCGTCTCTCCTGCCAAGCCTCAGGATTCACCTTCAGCAGCTCTTACATGAACTGGGTGAGACAGACTCCATGGAAAGGACTTGAATGGGAGGCTGATATAAACTCTGGTTCCACTAGGATATACTACTCAGACAAAGTCAAGGGGTGCTTCACCATCTCCAGAGACGATGCCGAAAGCCAACTGCATCATCAAATGAAGAGCCTCAAAGCTGAAGACACAGCTGTCTATTACTGGGCGAGAGACACAGTGAGATGATGTGAATCTGAGGTTATGAAGGAACCTTCTTTTCCTCAGAGCAGCCCTTCAACTTCTTTTAGCAAAAAATGATAGATTAGTGAATGAGGATTCATCACTACCCAGAGAGAATTTTGGACTATTTTGTTCTGGGAATCCAATGAGAGACTTTGAAGAATATGAAAAGTGGAAAAAAATAATTTCTTTTAACACCATTGTTTACAACTTGATCTGGTTTTAGAAATAAACTGGAATTAAAAATAGTCCATTACTATCATGGAAGAGAAGAGGAAATGAAACTATAGCATAATTTTTTAAAATATCCAATCTGCCATAGATATATTGAAGAAATATTAGGAAGATGCCTCCCCTCCTCACTTTGGACACTAGGGGGCAGTGTTGTCAATTGAAACTCTGCACTCTGTGGGGGATGGGGAAGGAATAAAACAAGAGTCATTAGATATTGTCTCATTTCTGAGATATGATTAGTTTATTTTTAGTTCCATAATGGTTAACTGAAAACTGAATATTCCTGTCAATTTTCCTTCATGCTCTCTCTCAAGAGTAGCCTTTCCAAAAATTATAATTGCATGTTCCTTACCTCTCCCTTTGAATCACTTTGGAGAAGTGGTGAAATTTTGCAAGTCTTTATTTTAATTACTCTAATATAAACATGCCATTTCTGCTTTGAATTTACAGTAAGAGAAAAGAAAGAAATAGTTTGCCTTCACTCTTATGAAGACTGGAATATTTTGTGAAAGTCCCCCCTGTAAAGAAAAGAAAAGGAAAACTGTGAGATTAATACACTGAGTGAAGCTTTTATCTGAAGTGATATGTAAATGGAGGCAAAAATTCTCCTTTAAAGGACCAACCTTGATTTCTCTTTTCAGGCTACACCCACCCACACAAAGTTTGTGCACTTTCCTGAATTCTTTCCTCTCAATTCCTTCCATTCATTAAAGGGAGCCAAAATGATCCCATGGCTGATTTTTTTTTCCTTGTTAGTGCTACTTCAAGGTATTTTTCCTTCTTTAAAGAATAAATTTCATTTTTTTATTGTTTATATATAGAATATTTCATTGAATCACTTTTGATTTTAGGAATCCAGTCTCAAGTCCAGTTGGTGGAGTCTGGAGGAGATGAGAGAAGACCTGGGGAGTCCCTCCGTCTCTCCTGCCAAGCCTCTGGATTCACCTTCAGCAGCTATGTGATGCACTGGGTGAGACAGGCTCCTGGGAAAGGCCTGGAATGGGTGGCCTACATAAGTACATACTCAACTCCAATTTACTACTCAGACAAAGTCAAGGGACGCTTCACCATCTCCAGGGATGATTCCCGCAGCCAGCTGTATCTGCAAATGAACAATCTGAAAGCAGAGGACACAGCTGTCTATTACTGTGCGAGAGGCACAGTGAGAGGAAGTGAATCTGATGCCAAGCAAAAACCTTCTCCTCCTCTGAGCAACTTTCGAAATTGGTTCAGAAAGTCAAATGTGGGCTTTTTAAAGAGAGAATCAGAAGGTAAATCTCCGTATACAATTTGGAACCTTAGGTCTGATCTTCTAAGAAGCCGTGTAGAAGGTGAATGGCATTTCGATAGGTGAGGAGAAAGAAATGGCTGTGGAACAAAATGGGTAAGAAAGTTTGTAAAAAGTAGCTTCCTCTCTAATCCTAATGGAATCGAGACTTAACCAATAAAGACAAAACATTGGTGTTGAACAAGAGCAAAAATTAATTATTACTGTTGCTCTTGCTACAATTTCACATCAAAGAAATGGATTTGCTGACTTGGATTACTCCTTAATAAACGTTGGAGAGTGAATAACACTTGAAAGCCTCCACTGTCTTGTTTAACAGGGAAACTAAAGTGAAAATACATATCCAATGGTCCCATTTTGTTCTTCTCTTCCTCTCATTCAAACTCTCTTCAAAATGATTCAGTCAAAGGAAGTTGAGTACTTGAACTTAGAAGCAGAAGATAAATATCCACGATTTCTCTTGGAACCTCAACTCTGATCTTTGTAGAAGCAGTGAGGAACCTTGTTAGCACTTTCATGTTGAAAAAAAGGTAATATCCACATGGTGTAATGAGAAATATGAATTGATGTCCCATAGATCTTCCTTGATATTTTTGCAACTCTGAGTCCCTTAAATTCCCAGGATTGCCAAATCTCTGTGTTTTAGTATTTTTAGAAATGTTTCTCCATTTGTATTCTTTCTATATTTATCATCTATCTATCTATCTATCTATCTATCTATCTATCTATCTATCTATCTATCTATCTATCTATCTATCTATCTATCTATCTTTTCAACCACGTCAATCCTGAACTTCTCTTCGTCCACTAGGATTCAGCCAAGAGAGGTAAGCATTGGTCACTGGAAGCCTCCTTTCCCATATTTCCTCTGAGAATTCGTATTTTGGAATGTCTTCCTGCCTTTATGTGGTCGCTTGGTTACTCCTGCTGAAATTTCATATCAAAGAAATGGATGGGCTATGTTGACTTCCTCCCTAATAACCTTTGGAGAGTGAATAAGACTTGAAGCCATCAACTATCTTCATTAGCAGGGAAATTAAAGTGGAAATACAAATCCAATGGTCTCATTTTGTGCAGCTTTAGTTTTTGACTGAATCAGCCCCAAAATATCCATGTAAATATTTAACGAAAAGCAACCCTTCTCGTTTTCCTCTGTACTAATAATTAAACATCTCTCGCTTGACCACTGTTCCCTCTAAGGTGCGCGGCCACGCGGCCGCGCACATGGCAAGAAACCCCCGCGCAGAGGTTTCTAACTCCCGCGCAGAGGTTTCTTTCAAAGCAAACGTGGGGAAGTCCTTTGCAGGCGGCTAGAACTGGCTGCCTGCAAAGGACCTCCCCAAACTTGTTTCAGCGGCAGGCAGCTCTCAGCCTGGGCGGCAGCGTCATGCACGCTGTGGAACGAGGGGGAGGAGGAGGGAACCAAAGTGAGGCTTTTGCCGAGTCTGCGCCCCACAGCCAGGACCGTCCTTGCGCCTCAAGCCACGTTTCTTCCTGCAAAGCCCTTCTGGCGTCAAGCGGAACTCTCGGGTTGCCCGAAGGGCTTTGCCTTTGCAGGAAGAAACGCGGCTTGAGGTGCAAGGACGGTCCTGGCTGTGGGGCGCAGACGCAGACCCGGTAAAAGCCTCTCTTTGGTTCCCTCCTCCTCCTCCTCCTCCTTTCTGGACCCCCTTCCTCAAAGATTTGGTACCAAAGCAATGGCGGTGAGGAAGTTGTGTCTTTTGGATTTTGCTGCACTGTTGTCTTTTCAATGGTTCTCAGACTGGTTGAACCTTTAGCAGCTGGGGTGATATTCTTTACTGTTAAGGTTACAATTGGATGTGTTGGACGAATCTTAAAAGATGAAACTTTTATTAAAACGTTTGACTTAACTAAAAACGTCTTCCTTTTTCTTCTTCTTCTTAAATATGATTTATTTATTTTTACTTCAGAAGTTTGATGACCGTTGTACAAACTAATCCAACCTAAATGTAGAGGAGGAGAAGAAGGGGGGGGATTTAAAAAGAGCAGAGGAAAAAGAAAAGAAAGCATGAAGAAAACATAAAGAAAGGGATGGGAGGGAGGGAAGGAAGGAAGGCACTTAATGTTGAAACAGAAAATATTATATAAGGAAGAAAATGGAAATAACTTAGGAAGGAAGGAAGGAAGGAAGGAAGGAATTGCACTTAATATTGAAGGAAAAGAGAATGAAGGAAAAAGTATTGGAAGGATTGAAAGAAGGAAGGAGGAACAAAGAATTACACTTAATATTGAAATGGAAATATTAATTTCATTCAATATAATGAATGAAAGAAGAAGTATAGGAAGGAAGGAAGGAAGGAAGAAAGAAACAAAGACTGTTGAAACAGAAAAGATAATATAAGGAAGAAAATGGAAAGACGTATAGGAAGGAAGGAAGGAAAAAAGGAAGGCAATGTTGAAATGGAAAAGAATATAAGGAAGAAAATGGGAAAAAGTATAGGAAGAAAGGAAGAAATGTACTTAATATTGAAACAGACAAGGGAATGAAGGAAAAAAATATTGGAAGGATTGAAAGAAGGAAGGAAGAATGGAAGGAACAAAGACAATGTTGAAATGGAAAAGAATATAAGGAAAAAAATGGAAAAATGTTAGGAAGGAAGAATTACACTTAATATTGAAACAATTGAATATAATGAAGGAAAAGGAAACAGGAATAAGGGAGGGACGGAGGACTTCAGCTCCCAAGGCTGGGAAAAGAATCTGCACTAGGAACAATGCAAGCTATGCTTCACCCCGTCAGCAATGTTCCCTCTAATTTTTTTTCAGTGTGAGCGGAAAAGTATTCTGGGAGTTGAAGTCCACAAGGCTTAAGGCTGTCAGGTTTGAAGATCCCTGGGGGTTTTTTCCTAAAGGGTTAGGGGTGCGAGGCTCTTGTAACTTGACAGCTTTAAGACTTGCACGCTTCAATGCCAGAGTTTCTGAGCCAACATTTTGGTTGCTAAGCAGGACCGTTGTTAAGTGATACTGATATTATATAACACTTTTAATTAAGCGGGTACCTTGAATAAACATAACTTTGAGTTTCAAATAATACTGATTTCGTTGTTGTCTTAGGTGACATCTGTGAAAAAAATTAAGGTGCTCAGGCATGAAAATGTGCCGCTCAAACACTATACTTTTCCGCTCACACTGAAAAAAAAATAGAGGGAACATTGCTCTTGACTATCATATGGACTTGCCCCTAATCTTAAATTTCTTGCAAAGAGTTATTTTATGTCAATGAAGAGATTAGCGGATGTATTAGGAAAAGAGGAATAGAGTTTGAAGAAATAAAGAAAAGTAACTGACAAGGAGCTACAATTTTCATTCTATACTGAATTCCTGTCTGATCCTAGTGAATTCCACACTCACTCAATGGAAATGACCGGGTTGAACAAGAGATGGGCTGGAATAATTATCCTAGAAAACAAGTACAAAATACAGAATCAATTTTTGTAAATGAAGCAGCTGTATCAATAGGAATAATGCTTATATATTGCTCTATAATGCTTACAGCAACCTCTAAGCTATTTACTAAATATAAGTTTTATCAGATGAAAATAATTAATGAATTAGGATTCACCACAATCCAGAGAGTTTTTTAGACGTTTTTGTGCTGGGAATCCAATTACAGAGTTTGTTCGAAAAAAACAAAAAGTGAAAAAAAAAATAGCTTGAAAACTCTAATTTTACTTTCATTGTTTACAACGTGGTCTGGTTTTAGAAACAAACTGGAATTAAAAATAGTCCATTACTATCATGGTAGAAAAGAGGAAATGAAACTATAGGATAATCTTTCTAAATATCCAAACTGCCATATAGATATTGAAGAAATATTAGGAAGATGCCTCCCTTCCTCACTTTGGACACTAGGAGGCAGTGTTGTCACATGAAACTCCGTGGCTTCTGCACTCAGTGGGGAATGGCTAAGGAATAAAACAAGCGTCATTAGATATTCTCTCATTTCTGAGACATGATTTTTTAAATTACTGTTTCCACAATAGTTCACTGAAATCTCTCAGGAAAATTTCACATGTGAGGAGGATATAATCCTCACCGTAAAGTCCATAATTTTTGATAAAAGGATGTATTCATTGGTGTTTGTATCCAAAGGAATTTTCTAGAATATATTAAGGTACTTCAGACCTTTGTTGAAAATGAGAACTACACAAAGGGACATTTTACCACACACAAACACACCAAGAGTACTTATTCCTCATTGTGAAGCCATGTCTGAGTTGACAATCAATGTTCCCTCTATTTTTTTTTCAGTGTGAGCGGAAAAGTATAGTGTTTGAGCGGCACATTTTCATGCCTGAGCACCTTAATTTTTTTCACAGATGTCACCTAAGACAACAACGAAATCAGTATTATTTGAAACTCAAAGTTATGTTTATTCAAGGTACCCGCTTAATTAAAAGTGTTATATAATATCAGTATCACTTAACAACGGTCCTGCTTAGCAACCAAAATGTTGGCTCAGAAACTCTGGCATTGAAGCGTGCAAGTCTTAAAGCTGTCAAGTTACAAGAGCCTCGCACCCCTAACCCTTTAGGAAAAAACCCCCAGGGATCTTCAAACCTGACAGCCTTAAGCCTTGTGGACTTCAACTCCCAGAATACTTTTCCGCTCACACTGAAAAAAAATTAGAGGGAACATTGCTGACGGGGTGAAGCATAGCTTGCATTGTTCCTAGTGCAGATTCTTTTCCCAGCCTTGGGAGCTGAAGTCCTCCGTCCCTCCCTTATTCCTGTTTCCTTTTCCTTCATTATATTCAATTGTTTCAATATTAAGTGTAATTCTTCCTTCCTAACATTTTTCCATTTTTTTCCTTATATTCTTTTCCATTTCAACATTGTCTTTGTTCCTTCCATTCTTCCTTCCTTCTTTCAATCCTTCCAATATTTTTTCCTTCATTCCCTTGTCTGTTTCAATATTAAGTACATTTCTTCCTTTCTTCCTATACTTTTTCCCATTTTCTTCCTTATATTCTTTTCCATTTCAACATTGCCTTCCTTTTTTCCTTCCTTCCTTCCTATACGTCTTTCCATTTTCTTCCTTATATTATCTTTTCTGTTTCAACAGTCTTTGTTTCTTTCTTCCTTCCTTCCTTCCTTCCTATACTTCTTCTTTCATTCATTATATTGAATGAAATTAATATTTCCATTTCAATATTAAGTGTAATTCTTTGTTCCTCCTTCCTTCTTTCAATCCTTCCAATACTTTTTCCTTCATTCTCTTTTCCTTCAATATTAAGTGCAATTCCTTCCTTCCTTCCTTCCTTCCTTCCTAAGTTATTTCCATTTTCTTCCTTATATAATATTTTCTGTTTCAACATTAAGTGCCTTCCTTCCTTCCCTCCCTCCCATCCCTTTCTTTATGTTTTCTTCATGCTTTCTTTTCTTTTTCCTCTGCTCTTTTTAAATCCCCCCCCTTCTTCTCCTCCTCTACATTTAGGTTGGATTAGTTTGTACAACGGTCATCAAACTTCTGAAGTAAAAATAAATAAATCATATTTAAGAAGAAGAAGAAAAAGGAAGACGTTTTTAGTTAAGTCAAACGTTTTAATAAAAGTTTCATCTTTTAAGATTCGTCCAACACATCCAATTGTAACCTTAACAGTAAAGAATATCACCCCAGCTGCTAAAGGTTCAACCAGTCTGAGAACCATTGAAAAGACAACAGTGCAGCAAAATCCAAAAGACACAACTTCCTCACCGCCATTGCTTTGGTACCAAATCTTTGAGGAAGGGGGTCCAGAAAGGAGGAGGAGGAGGAGGAGGAGGAGGAGGGAACCAAAGAGAGGCTTTTACTGGGTCTGCGTCTGCGCCCCACAGCCAGGACCGTCCTTGCACCTCAAGCCGCGTTTCTTCCTGCAAAGGCAAAGCCCTTCGGGCAACCCGAGAGTTCCGCTTGACGCCAGAAGGGCTTTGCAGGAAGAAACACGGCTTGAGGCGCAAGGACGGTCCTGGCTGTGGGGCGCAGACTCGGCAAAAGCCTCTCTTTGGTTCCCTCCTCCTCCCCCTCGTTCCACAGCCTGCATGACGCTGCCGCCCAGGCTGAGAGCTGCCTGCCGCTGAAACAAGTTTGGGGAGGTCCTTTGCAGGCAGCCAGTTCTAGCCGCCTGCAAAGGACTTCCCCACGTTTGCTTTGAAAGAAACCTCTGCGCGGGAGTTAGAAACCTCTGCGCGGGGGTTTCTTGCCATGTGCGCGGCCGCGCGGCCGCGCACCTTAGAGGGAACAGTGCCAGAAAGGAGGAGGAGGAGGAGGAGGAGGAGGAGGAGGAGGAGGAGGGAACCAAAGAGAGGCTTTTACCGGGTCTGCGTCTGCGCCCCACAGCCAGGACCGTCCTTGCACCTCAAGCCGCGTTTCTTCCTGCAAAGGCAAAGCCCTTCGGGCAACCCGAGAGTTCCGCTTGACGCCAGAAGGGCTTTGCAGGAAGAAACGCGGCTTGAGGCGCAAGGACGGTCCTGGCTGTGGGGCGCAGACTCGGCAAAAGCCTCTCTTTGGTTCCCTCCTCCTCCCCCTCGTTCCACAGCCTGCATGACGCTGCCGCCCAGGCTGAGAGCTGCCTGCCGCTGAAACAAGTTTGGGGAGGTCCTTTGCAGGCAGCCAGTTCTAGCCGCCTGCAAAGGACTTCCCCACGTTTGCTTTGAAAGAAACCTCTGCGCAGGAGTTAGAAACCTCTGCGCGGGGGTTTCTTGCCATGTGCGCGGCCGCGCGGCCGCGCACCTTAGAGGGAACAGTGTTGACAATTAAATATTCGCCAATAGTGTTTGGTGTCCGCCAAAAAAGCCAATGCAATCCTAAATCTCATTAACAGAGGGCTACAATCAAGATTACATGAGGTAAAAAATACGACTCTATAAAGCCTTAATAGGACCACGCCTAGAAGACTGCATCCAGTTTTATATTATATTACATTATATATATTACATTATATAAAGCGATTGAGACTCTAGGAAGAGTGCAGATTATTATTGATGAGTTAAAACCCAATCAAATAAGCGAAGAACATCCCACAGGCTTCATCAATTTCCTCTGTCTGTGTCTTTTCTTTGATTCAACTCAAATTGTCTTACAAATTGATGCCTCATCATTTGGTTTGAACTCATGTTTTGGGGTTTTTGCCAAGAGGACAAAAGGGGAGAAAATGTAGGGAGGAAAAATCTAATCAATTCATTTGATTTTTGACTGATCTTCTTTTCATGTTTTATCTCAAAATATCTACTTGCAAAAATGTTCCAACCTGTCCTTTTGAATCACTTTTGAGAATTTTTGCTATTTTGCAAGTCTTTGTATTAATTTCTCTAAGATAAACATGCTGTTTTTCCTATGACTTTATAGATTAAAGGATTATCCCTTCACTTTTATTAAGAGTGGCATGTTAT
The DNA here is from genome assembly GCF_051295495.1 of Thamnophis sirtalis. Taxonomy (NCBI): domain Eukaryota; kingdom Metazoa; phylum Chordata; class Lepidosauria; order Squamata; family Natricidae; genus Thamnophis; species Thamnophis sirtalis. The sequence continues at coordinate 134,137,100 of NW_028261384.1, forward strand.
GTGAAAATCAGCCATATAAACTGTGAGATTAATGCACTGAGGGGCCTCTTTATACCTTGAAATATGTAAATGAAGGCACAATTTCCCCTTTAAAGGAGCCGCTTGGTTTCCCTTTTCAGGCTACACCCAACCACACAAAGTTTGTGCACTTTCCTCAATCCATTCCTATCCATTCCTTTCATTGATTACAGGGAGCAAAAAATGATCCTGTGGCTGAATTTGGTGCCCTTCTTAGTGCTCCTTCAAGGTAGTTTTTTCTCCTCTTTAAAGAATTTCTGTCCATATTCTCTTTTTGTACAGGGCGGGGCATAACCTTTTCCTAGGGGGTCACAGCAACACTTGTAATAACAACACAAATAATTCATACACCATTCGAAAGCCCATCAAAAACTGAGTTTATTGACACGATTTAATAGTCAGTATGACCACCATTAGCCCTTCGAACAGCATTCAAATGAGGTGGATAAGAACACAACAAATCTTCAAACAGTCATTATTTTGCAATTCTAGGGCGGGGCATAACCTTTTCCTAGGGGGTCACAGCAAGATCGACAGCAGTTTACAACTTCTGCGACACCTCATTTTAAAGCCCATAAAAAACTGAATTGAATGAGCTATTAAATGTTAAATTTGCTTTAAGAATGGCTGGAAAATTCAATTCGGAAGAACAAAGGATCATTGACAGAATAAAATGCATTGCCTTTCGAGAGGCACCTCGTTTGAATGCTGTTCGAAGGGCTAATGGTGGTCATACTGACTATTAAATCGTGTCAATAAACTCAGTTTTTGATGGGCTTTCGAATGGTGTATGAATTATTTGTGTTGTTATTACAAGTGTTGCTGTGACCCCCTAGGAAAAGGTTATGCCCCGCCCTGTATATAGAAGATTTCATTGAAACACTTTTGTTTTAGGTGTCCGATGTGAGATCCAGTTATTGGAGTCTGGAGGGGATGTGAGAAGACCTGGGGAGTCCCCCCGTCTCTCCTGCCAAGCCTCTGGATTCACCTTCAGCAGCTTTGAGATGAACTGGGTGAGACAGGCTCCTGGGAAAGGACTGGAATGGGTGGCCTATATAGGTACAGGATCATCTCCTTCCACTTACTACCCAGACAAAGTCAAGGGACGTTTCACCATCTCCAGGGATGATTCTCGCAGCCAGCTGTATCTGCAAATGAACAGCCTCAAACTAGAGGATTCCGCAGTTTATTACTGTGCAAGAGAGTCACAGTGAGAGGAAGTGAATCTGATGCCAAACAAAAACCTTCTCTTTCTCTAAGAAGCTCTCCAAAATGATTCAGTCTAAGGAAGTTGTGTATTTGAAAGCTGAAGATAAATCTCCCTGACATCTCTTCGACCTCAAATATGATCTTTGAAGAAACCTTGTTAGCACGTTCATGTTGAAAAAAAAGGTAATCCCCACATTGTTAATGAGAAATATGGATTGATGTCCCATAGATCTTCCTCAATATCTTTGCAACTCTGAGTCCCTTAAATTCTCAGTATTGCTAAATCTCTGTGTTTTATTATTTTTAGAAACATTTCTCCATTTTTATTCTTTCTATATCAATATATATATATATATATATATATATATATATATATATATATATATATATATATATATATATATATATATATATATATATATATATATATATATATATATATATATATATATTCAACCACCTCAATCCTGAATTGTCTCCGTTCACTAGTAATCAGCCAAGGGAGGTAAACATTGGTCACTAAAAGCCTCCTTTCCCATATTTCCTCTGAAAGTTTGTATTTTGGAATGTCTTCCTGCCTTTATGTGGTCGCTTGGTTACTCCTGCTGCAATTTTATATCAAAGAAATGGATGGGCTAGCTTAAGGTGACCAGATTTTCAGATTGGAAAAGAGGGACGCCTTTGACCGGGGGGGGGAGGGGGGGCTTGATTAAAAAATAATTTTTTTGTCAAAAGGTCACCCCAGGACACTGAAACCAGCATAAATACAAATCTGTTGCCAAACAAAATTTTGATCACGTGACCATGAGGATGCTGCAACGGTCGCTAAGTGTGAAAAATGGTCGCAACGGTCGCTAAGTGTGAAAAATGGTCATCAGTCACTTTTTTCAATGCCATTGTAACTTTGGTCACTAAATGTTTTCCCCCTCCTCGAGACTCCTCACTTCTTCCTTCATTCCTCTTGCTTATCTACCTTCACCTTATCTGTCTTCTGCTTTTTCCATCTCTTCCTTCCTTCCTCCCTCCTTCCATCCTCTCTTCTTTCCTCACTCACTCCCTTCCTCCTTTTTTCTCTTCCTTCCTCCTTCCATTCTTTCAGCTTCATTTCTTTTGCCTATCTACCTTCTCTTTCTGCTCTTTCCATTTCTTCGCTTCTGTTCCTTCCTCCTTCCCTCCTTTTCTATTTCTTCCTTCTTCCTTCCTTCTGCCTATCTACCTTCACCTTCTCTGTCTTTCTGCTCTTTCCCTGTCTTCCCCTTTCCTCCCTCCCTTCTTTCCTTTCTAGTTCCATCTTTTCTTCTTTCCTCTCTCCCTCTTTTTCTTTTTTCCTTCCTTCCTCCTTCCTCTTGCCTATCAACTTTTTTTATTTTTTTTGTTACATAGACGACACATACCCACAACAATAAAAACAAAACAAAACAAAAAGAAAAAAACCCATCATCACATATAGCATGTCATTTGGTTACAAGTGTTTTAACATTTATCATTCTTATACATTTATTATTTCATTTAATAGGTTATAATATACAGTTTGGGTTGCTTTGTTTACCATCCCTTCCTCCTGTTATAACACCACCTTATTTTCCCTTTCTTTTCTCCCTTCCTCCCTTCTCTACTTTCTTCCTTCCTGCTCTCCTTTCCCTTCCTTCTTCCTGTACCTTTCTCCTACTCCTGCTCTTCCTCATCCCCTTCCTACCCTCTCTCCTCCTCTTTCTCTCCTTTCCATCCTCCTCTCCTTACCTCTTTCTTTTCACCCTCTCTCCCTTCTCTACTTTCTTCCTTCCTCCTCTCCTTCCCCTTCCTTCTTCCCTTACCTCTCCTTTGCTCCTGCTCTTCCTCTTTCCCTTCCTACCCTCTCTCCTTCCTTTTCTCTCCCTTCCATCCTCCTTTCCTTTCCCTTTCCTTTCTCCCTCCCTCCCTTCTCTACTTTCCTCCTTCCTCTTCTCCTTCCCCTTCCTTCTTCCCTTACCTTTCTCCTACTCCTGCTCTTCCTCTTCCCCTTTCTACCCTCTCTCCCCCTCTTTCTCTCCTTTCCATCCTCCTCTCCTTACCTCTTTCTTCTTTCCCCCATCTTCCTTTCATTCTCTCCTCCTTTCTCCCTTTCTCCCAACTCCCTTTCTGGGAGTTGAAGTCCACACACTTTCAAGTCTCCAAGGTGGAGAAAGATTGATCTATCTAATTAATATAATTATTTCTCCCTCTCTTTTTCACTCTCTCTCCAGCGCACACACGCAAATGCATAGGGCAGCCCACCTCACACACAGGTAACTCCGGGCGGCTTACGGGAAGAGGACAGCCGACCACTCACCCACGCGGGGGGGGGACGTGGAAGGCAAGCGGCAAGCCAGCCCTTCAAACTCATGCCGGCACTTTAGCGTGCCCCTCGGCCGCCATTCAGCGAAAGATGTTTCGCTGAATGGCGGGCGAGTTCTAAACTGCCAGCATGACTTTGAAAGGGCTGGATTGCCTTCCGCGCGGGCCGACGTGGAAGGCAAGCGGCAAGCCAGCCCTTCAAACTCATGCCGGCACTTTAGCGTGCCCCTCAGCCGCCATTCAGCGAAAGATGTTTCGCTGAATGGCGGGCGAGTTCCTAAACTGCCGGCATGACTTTGAAAGGGCTGGATTGCCTTCCGCGCGGGCCGACGTGGAAGGCAAGCGGCAAGCCAGCCCTTCAAACTCATGCCGGCACTCTCGGCACTCACCATTGCTGCGCTCAATATTAATCGATAAGCCAGGCTGAAGGCACTTGTAAATGTTGGAATCCATACTAAAACTGCCAGAGAAATCTCAAGACGCCTGCAAACTAGCCCGCTACCACACAAGAGCACTTACTGTTTCCACAATAGTTAACTGAAATCTCTCAGGAAAATTTCACTTGTCAGGAGGTTATAATCCTCACCGTAAAGCCCAGAATTTTTGATAAAATGATGTATCATTTGTGTTTGTATCCAGAGGAAGCTTCTAGAATGTATAACGGGGCCTCAGACCTTTGCTGAAAATGAAAACTACACGAAGGGACATTTTAACACACAAATACACACACACAAACAAACACACACCAGGGATGGGTTCCAGCAGGCACTACTGCCAGTTTACTCGTGGACATGCTGTGCACGCATTTGATGTGTCCTGTGCACGCATGTGCAGTACAATAAAAATTGTTTTGCACATGAGAGGAAATGAAAAACAGGCTGGTGCTTCTTGTGATGCTACCCGGAGAAGGAGTTCAGGGGCATGGCAGGCCTGGGTCACTGCCAGTTCCAGCCAAACCATTACCGCTTCAGCCAAACCGGTCAAAACCGGTAGAAAGTCATCAATGACACACACTCACTGAGAGTATTTATTCCTCATAGTGAAGCCATGGCTGAGTTTAACATTAAATATGAGCCAACAGTGTCCGGTGGCAGCCAAAAAAGCCAATGAAATCCTAAATTGCATTAACAGAGGGCTCCAATCAAGATCACAGGAGGAAATAATACCACTCTATAAAGACTTAGGGAACATTGCATCCAGTTTTGGTCACCACACTATAAAAAGATGTTGGGACTCTAGAAAGAGTGCAGAGAAGAACAACAAAGAGGATTAGGGGCCTGGAGGCTAAAATATATGAGGAACAGTTGCAGGAACTAGGTATGTCTCGTTTAATGAAAAGAAGGACCAGGGGAGATATGATAGCAGTGTTCCAATATCTCAGGGGTTGCCACAAAGAAAAGGGAGTCAAGCTATTCTCCAAAGGACCTGAAGGTAGAAGAAAAAGCAATGTGTGGAAACTAATCAAGGAGAGAAGCAACCTAGAAATAAGGAGAAAGTTCCTGACAGTGAGAGCAATCAACCCATGGAACAGAAGTTGCCTTCAGAAGTCGTGGGAGTCTCATCACTGAAGGCTTTAAAGAAGAGACTGGACTGCCATCTGTCAGAAATGGTGTATGGTATGTTCTATCTTAAAAATATCTCCTTCCAAACTTTTTATTGCACATTCAAAACCTTTCGTTTTGAACCACTTTTGAGAATTTCTAAAATTTTGCAAGTCTTTGTTTTAATTACTCTAATATGATCCTGCTGTTTTTCCTATGAAATTATAGGTTAAAGTAAAGGAGGATCCCTTCACCTTTATTAAGAGTGGCATGTTATGTGAAAATCACCCATATAAACTGTGAGATTAATGCACTGAGGGGTCGCTTTATACCAAGATATATGTAAATGAAGGCATTAATTTCCCCTTTAAAGGAGCCGCTTGGTTTCCCTTTTCAGGCTACACCCAACCACACAAAGTTTGTGCACTTTCCTCAATCCATTCCTATCCATTCCTTTCATTGGTTACAGGGAGCAAAAAATGATCCTGTGCCTGAATTTGGTGCCCTTGTTAGTGTTCCTTCAAGGTAGTTTTTTTCCCCATCTTTAAAGCATTTCTGTCTATATTCTCTTTTTGTATATAGAATATTTCATTGAAACACTTTTGTTTTTAGGAGTCCAATCTCAGGTCCAGTTGGTGGAATCTGGAGGGGATGAGAGAAGACCTGGAGAGTCCCTCCGTCTCTCCTGCCAAGCCTCTGGATTCACCTTCAGCAGCTATTATATGGCCTGGATGAGACAGGCTCCAGGGAAAGGACTGGAATGGGTGTCTTACATAGGTACATCCTCATCTCCAATTCACCACTCAGACAAAGTCAAGGACCGCTTCACCATCTTCAGAGATGATTCCCGCAGCCAGATCTATCTGCAAATGAACAATCTGAAAGCAGAGGACACAGCTGTCTATTACTGTGCGAGACGCACAGTGAGAGGAAGTGAATCTGATGCCAAGCAAAAACCTTCTCCTCCTCCGAGCCACTTTCCAAATTGAATCAGAAAGTGAAGTTTGGGCATTTGAAGTGAGGAGCAGAAGGCAAATTCCCCTCTACAGTTTGGAATGTTAGATCTGATCTTCTAAGAAGCCATGTGGAAGATGACTGACATTTTGATAGGTGAGAAGAAGGAAATCTCCAGTCTGTGGAAGAACCGGGATAGATTGTAAAAAGTGGCATCTCTGTCTTGACTATTCTAAGGACTTGCCTGTAATCTCAAATTTGTTGCAAAGATTTTTATTATGTCAATGAAGCAGTTATCTGATATATTAGAAAAGATTTTGAAGAAATAAAGAAAAGTAACTGACAAAGAACTACAAAAATGATGCTATAGTGACTTCCTGCCTAATCCTATGGAGATCCACACTCACCCAATGGAAACGAAGGGGTTGAACAAGAGATGGTGTGGGATAATTATCCTTGAAAACAAGTCCAAAAGTGGTACACAATAGGTTTTGGTAAATGAAGCATCATTAGCAATTGGAATTGCACTTATATATTGCTCTGGAATGCTTTACAGCATTCTCTAAGGTGTTTACTAAATATTACTTTTTTCAGCCGAAAACGATGGTTTAGTGAATTAGGATTCACAATCCAGAGAGAAGTTTGGACACTTTTCTGCTCCAAATCCAATTACAGATTTTGTTGGAAGAAAACGAAAAGTGGGGGAAGGGGGAAATAGCTTGAAAACTCCAGTTTTATCTTTACTGTTTACAAGGTGGTCTGGTTTTAGAAACAAACTGGAATTAAAAATAATCCATTACTATCATGGTAGAAAAGAGGAAATGAAACTATAGCATAATCTTTCTAAATATCCAAACTGCCATATAGATATTGAGCAAACATTAGGAAGGTGTCTCCCCTCCTCACTTTGGTTTTTTTATATTTTTTAATAAACATGTTTTTATTTTTACTAAACAAACAACAGACAAAAATGATCATCTTACATTACATTTTGTAGGAAGTGTGTCAATTGGTTACAATTAGCTTTCCTACATGAAAAAATCGGTTCCACCACAAAACCGCGTTCGACTAAAGCGCGCTCGACGAAACCGCGTAGCTGAAGTCATCACAGGGCGACAACAGCGCGGAGACAGAAGCACGCTGTAAACGCTAAACCTAAAATTAACCCCTAAACCTAAACCTAACCCTCCTAAACCTAATCCTAAACCTAATCCTAAACCTAACCCTAAACCTATCCCTTAACCTAACCCTAACCCTAAACCTAACCCTTAACCTAACCCTAAACCTAACCCTAACCCTAACCCTTAACCTAACCCTTACCTTAACTTGAATCGACTTGCTTTCAAAGACTACAAGGAAAACTGTGAGATTATTGCATTGAGGGACTCTTTTATCTGGAGCGATATGTAAATGAAGTCAAAATTTCCCCTTTAAAGGATCCACTTGATTTATTTTTTCAGGCTACACCCACCCACACAAAGTTTGTGCACTTTTCTGTATTCTTCCCTCTCACTTCCCTCCATTCATTACAGGAAGCCAAAATGATCCCATGGCTGAATTGGGTGTCCTTGTTAGTATTCATTCAAGGAATTTTTTTCTCCTCTTTAAAGAATTAACTTCATTATTTTTCTTTTTGTATATAGAAGATTTCATTGAAAAACTCTTGTTTTTAGGAGTTCAATCTCAGGTCGAGCTGGTGGAGTCTGGAGGGGATGTGAGAAGACCTGGAGAATCCCTCCGTCTCTCCTGCCAAGCCTCTGGATTCTCCTTCAGCAGCTACTGCATGCACTGGGTGAAACAGGCTTCAGGGAAAGGCCTGGAACGGGTGGCCGGCATATGTACAGGATCATCTCCTTTCACTTCCTACCAAGACAAAGTCAAGGGACGCTTCACCATCTCCAGGGATGATTCTCGCAGACAGCTGTATCTGCAAATGAACAGCCTCAAACTAGAGGATTCTGCAGTTTATTACTGTGTGAAAGAGACACAGTGAGAGGAAGTGAATTGGATGCCAAGCAAAAACCTTCTCTTCCACTCAGCCGCTCTCTGAAATGATTCAGTCAAAGGAAGTTGTACATTTGAACTTAAAAGCTGAAGATAAATCTCCATCATATGTCATGGAATTTCAAATCTGATCTTTGTAGAAGCAGTGTGGAACCTTGTTAGCACTTTGATGTTGAAAAAAGGTCAATCTCCATATTGTGTAATGAGAAATACGGATTGATGTCCCACAGATCTTCCCTGATATCTTGGAAACTCTGAGTCCCTTGATTCTCAGTTTTACCAAATCCCCATGTTTTATTTTTTGAGACATGTTCCTCCATTTTAATTCTTTCTATATCAATATATGTATTCAACCTCCTCAATCCTAAAGTTCTCTCCCCTCAGTAGTATTGAACCAAGGGATGTAAACATTGGTCACTGGAAGCCTCTTCTCCCATAAACCTTCTGAGACTCCATTTTTTAAACTGCCTTCCCGCCTTGATATAGTCTCTTGATTACTCCTGCAGCAATTTCACACCAAAGAAATGGATGGACTGGCCTGGCTTACTCCCTAACAACCTTTGGAGAGTAAATAAAACTTGGAGCCATCCATCAACTATCTTGCTTAAGAACAAAATGATTTCAAAATCACGTCTGTAAATTCTGTTTGAAAAATATCTAAGTGAAGGCACTGAGGGGCTTTTGTATCCCAATCAATATGTAAATCAGAACATGGTATACCCTTTAAAAAAACTGAAGTAGCAAAATGAAGTAGCAAAAGCATTTTTATGGCACTTCATGGTAATTCTCCCTTTAAATAAGCTGCATGGTTTCCCTTTTCAGGCTGTACCCACCAACACAAAGTTTGCACGGTTCCTAAATTCTTTGGTTTCGATTTTCCTCCATTCGATAAATGGAGCGAAAATGACCCCATGGCTGAATTTGGTGTCCTTGTTAGTGTTCATTCAAGGTAAATTTTTCCCCCTCTTTAAAGAATTTCCTTCCATATTCTCATTTTTGCATATAGAAGGTTTCATTGAAATGTTTTTGGGAGGCCAATCTCGAGTCCAGTTGGTGGAGTCAGGAGGTGATGTGAGAAGTCCTGGAGATTCCCTCCATCTCTCCTGCAAAGCCTCTGGATTCACCTTCAGCAACTATAGCATGGGCTGGTTGAGACAGGCTCCATGGAAAGGACTTGAATGGGAGGCTGACATAAACTCTGGTTCCAGTAGGATAAACTACTCAGACAAAGTCAAGGGGGGCTTCACCATCTCCAGAGACGATGCCAAAAGCCAACTGCATCCTCAAATGAACAGCCTCAAAGCTGAAGACACAGCAGTCTATTACTGGGCGAGAGACACAGTGAGGTGATGTGAATCTGAGGTGATGAAAGGACCTTCTTTTCCTCAGAGCAGCCCTTCAACTTCTTTTAACCAAAAACGATGGATTAGTGAATTAGGATTCATCACAATCCAGAGAGAATTTTGGACTATTTTGTTCTGGGAATCCAGTGAGAGAGTTTGAAGAAAATGAAAAGTGGAAAAAATAGTTTGTTTTAACATCACTGTTTACAAGGTGGTCTGGTTTTAGAAACAAACTGCAATTAAAAATAGTCCATTACTATCATGGTTGCAAAGAGGAAATGAAACTATAGCATAATCTTTCTAAATATCCAAACTGCCATTTAGATATTGAGGAAACATTAGGAAGGTGTCTCCCCTCCTCATTTTGGACACTGGGGGGCAGTGTTGTCAATTGAAACTCTATGGCCTCTGCACTCTGGGGGGGATGGGGCGGAAATAAAACAAGTGTCATTATTTATTGTCTCATTTCTGAGATATGATTAGTTTATTTTTAGTTCCATAATGGTTCACTGAAAACTGAATACTCATGTCAATTTTCCTTCATGCTCTGTCTCCAGAGTAGACCTTCCAAAAATTATAATTGCATGTTCCTTACCTCTCCCTTTGAATCACTTTGGAGAAGTGGTGAAATTTTGCAAGTCTTTATTTTAATTACTCTAATATAAACCTCCCATTTCTGAGACATGATTAGTTAATTTTTAATTCCATAATGGTTCCCTGAAAACTGAAGATAGATTTGACTTTTCCTCCATGCTCTGTCTCCAGAGTAGCCCTTCCAAAAATTATAATTGTATATTCCTTACCTCTCCCTTTGAATCACTTTGGAGAAATGGTGATATTTTGCAAGTCTTTATTTTAATTACTCTAATATAAACATGCCATTTCTGCATTGAATTTACAGTAAGGGAAAAGAAATAGTTTGCCTTCACTGTTCTGAAGACTGGAATATTTTCTGAAAGTCTCCCATGTAAAGACAAGGAAATCTATGAGATTAATGCACTGAGTGGCCCTTTTATCTGAAGCGATATGTAAATGAAGGCACAATTTCCCCTTTAAAAGGACCAACCTTGATTTCTCCTTTCAGTCTACACCCACCCACACAAAGTTTATGCACTTTCCTGAATTCTTCCTTTTCAATTCCCTCCATTCATTAAACGGGGACAAAATGATCCCATGGCTGAATTTGTTGTCCTTGTTAGTGCTCCTTCAAGGTATTTTTCCCTTTTTAAAGAATTAATTTCTTTCTTTTTTTTTTTTTTTTTTACTTTTTATGTATAGAATATTTCATTGAAACACTTTTGCTTTTAGGAGTCCAGTCTCAAGTCCAGTTAGTGGAGTCTGGAGGGGATGTGAGAAGACCTGGGGAGTCCCTCCGTCTCTCCTGCCAAGACTCTGGATTCACCTTCCGCAGCTTTAACATGGACTGGGTGAGACAGGCTCCAGGGAAAGGACTGGAGTGGGTGTCCCACATAAATGCAGGCTCATCTCCTAAGACTTTCTACCCAGACAAAGTCAAGGGACGCTTCACCATCTCCAGGGACGATTCTCGCAGCCAGCTGTATCTGCAAATGAACAGCCTCAAACTAGAGGATTCTACAGTTTATTACTGTGCGAGACACACACAGTGAGAGGAAGTGAAGCAAAAACTATTTTTTCCCTCTGAGCAGATTTCTGAATTAAATCAGAAAGTCGAATTTCCATATTTAAAGTGAGAAATGGAATTTATATCTCCGTATACAATATGGAACCTCAGATCTGATCTTTATTTATTTATTTATTTATTTATTTATTTATTTATTTATTTATTTATTTATTTATTTATTTATTTATTTATTTATTTATTTAATTAATTAATTAAATTGTCATCAATTACAAGGAAACAAGTATGAAAGCACAAGAAAAAAAATCACATAAATAAATAAATAAAGCCGAAAAAATAGTTTGGCTTAACATCACTGTTTACAATGTGGTCTGGTTTTAGAAACAAAGTGGAATTAAAAATAGTCCATTACTATCAGGGTGGAAAAGAGGAAATGAAACTATAGCATATTTTTTTCTAAATATTCAAACTGCCATATAGATATTGAGGAAACATTAGGAAGATGTCTCCCCTCTTGACTTTGGACACTGTGGGGCAGTGTTGTCACATGAAACTCCTTGGCCTCTGTATTCAGTGGGGGATGGGATAGAGAATAAAACAAGTGTCATTAGATAATATGTCATTTCTGAGACATGGTTTTTTTTATTACTATTTCCATAATAGTTACTGAAATTTCTCAGGAAAATTTCACATGTCGGGAGTTTATAATAGCAATAGCAGTTAGACTTATATACCACTTCATAGGGCTTTCAGCCCTCTCTAAGCGGTTTACAGAGTCAGCATATCGCCCCCACAGTCTGGGTCCACATTTCACCCACCTCGGAAGGATGGAAGGCTGAGTCAACCTTGAGCCAGTGAGATTAGAACCACTGAACTGCAGATAACAGTCAGCTGAAGTGGCCTGCAGTACTGCACCCTAACCACATAATCCTCCTCATCAAACTCAGAAATTTTGGTAAAATGATGTATAATTGGTCTTTCTATCCATAGGAAGTTTCTAGAGTATATTAACATACTTCAGACCTTTGCTGAAAATGAGAACTATACGAAGGGACATTTTACCGTACACAAACACACCGAGAGTATATATTCCTCATTGTGAAGCCATGTCTGAGGTGACAATTAAATATTAGCCAACAGTGTCCGGTGGCAGCCAAAAGAGCCAATGCAATCCTAAATCGCAGACTTGTCAAGAGGAGAGACTAAGGGGAGAAAATATAGGGAGGAAAAATGTAATCAATTCATTTGATTTTTGACTGATCTTCTTTTCATGTTCTATCTCAAAATGTCTACTCCGAAAAATTTAATTGCATATTCCCAATCTGTCCATTTGAACCACTTTTGAGAATTTCTGCTATTTTGCAAGTCTTTCTATTAATTTCTCTAATATAAACCTGCTGTTTTTCCTATGATATTATAGTTTAAAGAAAAGGAGTATCCCTTCGCTTTTATTAAGAGTGGCATGTTATCTAAGGTGACCAGATGTCCCGCATTTGGCGGGACAGGCACGCTTTCTCATAACTTTTGCTGCGTCTCGGGCCATTCCCCGTAGCGAGTGAGCGGGCGGATGGCGGTGGGATCGCCGCCCGGGAGCCGCCAGAAGCCTTCCTGCCCACCACCGGCTGCACTGCAGCTGACTCGCCCCAGGCAGGCTGGGAGGCTTTGGGCGTCCGGGCAGGAAGAGCCGCGAGCGGATGGTGGTGGTATCGCCGCCTGGGAGCCCTGCCCTGCTGGGTCCAGTGCATCTTTAACAGCAAGCGGGTTGCCCGCTCAGCTCGCTGCTGCTCCTCCTCCCTGGCAGGGTGATCCCAAACATGCAAGACCCGGAGCCCCCCGCACCTAGCTGCGTGGCACACATATGCGGGGATTCAAGGAATCCGGCCAGATTCCTTGAATCCCCGTGCGTGTGTGCAACGCAGCTAGGTGCGGGGAGCTCCTCTTGGGATGACCTGGCTATGCCCTCCATAGCCGGATCATCCCAAGCGGATCCCGCATAGCTCCGTTGTGCACACACGCGGGGATTCAAGGAATCCGGCCGGATTCCTTGAATCCCCAGGCGTGTGTGCAACGCAGCTAGGCGGGGGGGGGAGCTCTGCTTGGGATGACCTGGCTATGCCCTCCAGCTGGATTCCTTGAATCCCCGCGCGTGTGCACAACGCAGCTAGGTGGCGGGAGCTCCGCTTGGGATGCCGGGTCATGCTCTTGAAGACGCGCTGGATGTGGAAGGGCAGTGGCCCGCAGCCGGGAGCAGAGCCAGTCACTGCGGCAGGGATCGGGTGCCACAGCAGCAACAGTTCCCAGTTGGGACCGGGCGCGCTTAACGTAGCAACCCTGCATTGCTCGTAAACTTGAGGCTCCACGCGAAAGGGCAGAGGAAAGGAAGGAGCGTCGGGCATCCAGATCGCAGCGAGGAGAAGGAGGAGGAAGGTATTTATTATACTTGTATTTATTATACTGTGGATTTGGTCTGCATCAACCTGCCACTTCCCATCACCAGGCAAATCTCGGTGAAAATTCTGGGTGAGTCTCCGTGGAGAGCTTGGCGGGCTATTATTTTAATCAGAGTTTTGCCAAGTGAAATTATATAATGGTTCCTCATGTCTCTGTAATTTTCTAAATCTCATCCAGAAGTACCACAGTATCTGGCCTTTTCAGCAGAATGATGCTGATGCTAATAAAACATCCTGATTTTTGGTGAAAGGATGGAAAGAGGAAGGAAGGAGGAAGAGAGATCTAAAGAGCAGAAAGACAGAAGGCAGATAGGCAAGAGGAAGGAAGGAGAAAGAATGGAAAGGAAGGAAGGCTAGAAGGAAGAAAGAGGGAGGGAGGGAGGGAGGGAAGGAAGGAAGGAAGGAAGGAAGGAAGGTGAAAGGAGGAAGGAAGGAAGGAAGGGGTACTTCCACTTGTAGGCCTGGGACTGAATGCAGGAGGAGTCTCTCCATAGGATCAGCTGCTCCTCTGATCATGGTCTATGAAAATGTTACTGCCTGCCTGATGCAAATTTAGACAGATGGTGCTCTGGGCTGCCCCTCAAATCCCCCCTTTACTCCTCCCCCTGTAGAATTCAGCCCCCTGAGTTTTGCCTTTGAGGGGCATGTGTGGTTATGGCGGATGGCAGAGTCAGCTGGAGGTTGAGAGGGGATTGGGGGCTTTTGTCCGCCTGTGGAGTTCTCCCTATGGACAGGATGGGATGTTGGCATGAAAGGGATCTGGGCACAATCTCACCTGTTCCAAGTAAAGTTGCCTTTTGCAATTGGCTACCGGTAATCCTCGACTTACGACCAGGATTGATCCCCCAATTTCTGTTGCTAAGGGAGACGTTTGTTAAATGATTTTTGCCTCATTTTGCGACCTTTTATTGCCACGCTAAGTGAATCATGGTGGTTGTTAAGTCAGGAACATGGCTGTTTAGTGACCAAAGTTACAATGGCACTGAAAAAAGTGACTGATGACCATTTTTCACACTTAGTGACCATTTTCACACTTAGCGACCGTTGCAGCATTCTCATGGTCACGTGATCAAAATTTTGATGTTTGCCACCAGTTACAATTTATATTTGTAAATTGTAGTTATGTTGAAATAAAAAAAATATTACAATACTATTTTTGCATTGTATGAAATTTTTTTTTGCTCCGTATAAATTTTTTAATCAAGCCCCCCCCCCCTCCCCGGTCAAAGGTGTCCCTCTTTACCAATCTGAAAATCTGGTCACCTTAATGTTATGTGAAAATCAACCATATAAACTGTGAGATTAATGCACTGAGGGGAATCTTTCTTCCAGGAAATATGTAAATGAAGGCAAAATTTCCCCTTTAAAGGAGCCGCTTGGTTTCCCTTTTCAGGCTACACGCAACCACACAAAATTTGTGCACTTTCCTCAATCCATTCCTATCCATTCCTTTCATTGGTTACAGGGAGCAAAAAATGATCCTGTGGCTGAATTTGGTGCCCTTGTTAGTTTTCCTTCAAGTTAGTTTTTTCTCCTCTTTAAAGAATTCCGTCCATATTCTCTTTTTGTATATAGAAGATTTCATTTCAATACTTTTATTTTTAGGTGTCCGATCTGAGGTTCAGTTGGTGGAGTCTGGAGGGGATGAGAGAAGACCTGGGGAATCCCTCCGTCTCTCCTGCCAAGCCTCTGGATTCACCTTCAGCAGCTATCCCATGGGCTGGTTGAGACAGGCTCCAGGGAAAGGACTGGAATGGGTGTCTTACATAGGTACATCCTCATCTCCAATTCGCCACTCAGACAAAGTCAAGGACCGCTTCACCATCTTCAGGGATGATTCTCGCAACCAGATGTATCTGCAAATATACAATCTGAAAGCAGAGGACACAGCTGTCTATTACTGTGCGAGACACACAGTGAGAGGAAGTGAATCTGATGCCAAGCAAAAACCTTCTCCTCCTTCGAGCAACTTTCCAAATTGAATCAGAAAGTCAAGTTTGGGCACTTAAAGTGAGGAGCAGAAGGCAAATTCCCATCTACAGTTTGGAACGTTAGATCTGATCTTCTAAGAATCCATGTGGAAGATGATTGACATTTTGATAGGTGAGAAGAAGGAAATCTCCAGGCTGTGGAAAAACCTGGATAGATTGTAAAAAGTGGCATCTCTGTTTTTACTATCGTAAGGATTTGCCTGTAATCTCAAAATTGTTGCAAAGATTTTTATTATGACAATGAAGCGGTTATCTGATATATTAGAAAAGATTTTGAAGAAATAAAGAAAAGTAACTGACAAAGAAGTACAAAAATGATGCTATAGTGACTTCCTGCCTAATCCTATAGAGATCCACACTCACCCAATGGAAACGAAGGGGTTGAACAAGAGATGGTGTGGAATAATTATCCTTGAAAACAAGTTCAAAAGTGGTACACAATAGGTTTTGGTAAATGAAGCATCATTAGCAATTGGAATTGCACTTATATGTTGCTCTGTAATGCTTTACAGCATTCTCTAAGGTGTTTACTAAATATTACTGTTTTCAGCCGAAAAGGATGGTTTAGTGAATTAGGATTCACAATCCAGAGAGAAGTTTGGACACTTTTCTGCTCCAAATCCAATTACAGATTTTGTTGGGAGAAAATGAAAAGTGGGGGAGGGGGGAAATAGCTTGAAAACTCCAGTTTTATCTTTACTGTTTACAAGGTGGTCTGGCTTTAGAAGCAAACTGGAATTAAAAATAATCCATTACTATCATGGTATAAAAGAGGAAATGAAACTATAGCATAAAGGTTGTAAATATCCAAACTGCCATATAGATATTGAGCAAACATTAGGAAGGTGTCTCCCCTCCTCACTTTGGTTTTTTAATATTTTTTAATAAACATTTTTTTTTTATTTTTACTAAACAAACAACAGACAAAAATGATCATCTTATATTACATTTTGTAGAAAGTGTGTCAATTGGTTACAATTAGCTTTCGTGCATGAAAAAATCGGTTCCACCACAAAACCACGTTCGACTAAAGCACGCTCGACGAAACCGCGTAGCTGACGTCATCACAGGGCGACAACAGCGCGGAGACAGAAGCACGCTGTAAACGCTAAACCTAAAATTAACAACTAAACCTAAACCTAACCCCCCTAAACCTAATCCTAAACCTAACCCTAAATCTAACCCTTAACCTAACCCTAATCCTAACCCTTAACCTAACCCTAAACCTAAACCTAATCCTAACCCTTAACCTAACCCTAAACCTAACCCTAACCCTAACCCTTAACCTAACCCTAAAGCTAACCCTAAAGCTAACCCTAAACGTAACCCTTACCTTAAGTTGAAACGGCTTGCTTTCAAAGCGCTATTTAAAGCGCCCTTCTTTCTCCGCTCTCGCTGTTGTCACCCTGTTGATGACATCAGCGACGCGGTTTAATCGGGCGCGCTTTAGTCGAGCGCGGTTTTGTCGTCCCACGGAAAAAATCACACAAATGAATGGATATAAATAAAGAAAACATAGCCATAAACAAACAGAAAGAGTACATATAAATGGGGAGAGTAGGACAGGGACGGTAGGCACGCTGGAGTCTTTATGCACGTCCTCTTAGGGACCTCTTAATGAATTAGTAAGGTCCATGGTAGTCAGTTGAAGGTAAAAGCTATGGGGGTTAGAGGAACTAACAAAACGAACATGTTCAGTGTTCTAAGAAGCTGTGGGGAAGATGATTGACATTTTGGTAGGTGAGAAGAAGGAAATCTCCAGGCTGTTTGAACAAACTGGGTAGTTTGAAAATAAAATGGTTTGTAATGTAATCCACACTCAACCAATGGAAACAAATCATGGGTGTTGAACAAGAGACAGCAGGAATGATTATCCTAAAAAAAAATGATTATAAAAGTTATACAGAAGAGATTTTGAGGAATGGAGTAGCAGAATCATTTTTTCAGCACTTCATGGTACTTTCCAGACCTCTCTGAGCAGTTTAGAGAGTCAGTACATTCCCTGCAACAACCTGGGTCCTCACTTTACCAACCTAGGGTGGATGGAAGACTAGGTCAACTTTGAGCCAGTCAGGATCAAACTCCTGGCAGTGAGCAGAGTCAGCCTCCAATGCTGCATTCTAGCCACCCCATCACCAGGAAAATACTCATGCAATCCTCACTGCACAGAATAATGTAAGCCATGTCTGATTTAGCAGTAGGTGTACATTTTGAAATATAGAGGAAACTGAATTATTTGTAGAATATAAAGTTATTTCTTTGTAGAAGTAATTAATTTATAAGAGATGAATATCTTCTCCATTTATCATTTCTTTCATTCCAACTCTGACTTACTAATTGTGCCTCAAAATGCATTTGGGTTTTGTGGTTCTTTTCAAGGGTAAGTGGGGAGAATGTGAAAAGCTTCTACTGAATATACATGTGTGTTTACCTTCATGTCCTGTCCCTAGCGTAGCCCTTTCAAAAGTTATAATTGCATGTTCCTTGCCTCCCCCTTTGAATCATGGAAAAGCCCTGAAACTTTGCAAGCCTTTGTTTTAATTACAATAATATAAACCTGCCATTTCTGCTAAAAGGAGAAAGAATCTGACTTCACTTATTAAGACTGGAATATTTTCTGAAAGTCCCCCATGTAAGGAGACTAGAAGGAAAATTGTGAGATTATTGCATTGAGGGACTCTTTTATCTGGAGCGATATGTAAATGAAGGCAAAATTTCCCCTTTAAAGGATCCACTTGATTTCTCTTTTCAGGCTACACCCACCCACACAAAGTTTGTGCACTTTCCTGAATTCTTCCCTTTCAATTCCCTCCATTCATTACAACAAGTCGAAATGACCCCATGGCTGAATTGGGTGTTCTTGTTAGTGCTCCTTCAAGGTAGTTTTTCTCCTCTTTAAAGAATTAAGTTCATTTTTTCCCATTTTGTATATAGAAGATTTCATTGAAAAACTCTCGTTTTTAGGAGTCCAATCTGAAGTTCAGTTGGTGGAGTCTGGAGGGGATGTGAGAAGACCTGGGGAGTCCCTCCGTCTCTCCTGCCAAGCCTCTGGATTCACCTTCAGCAGTTACTGGATGAACTGGGCGAGAAAGGCTCCAGGGAAAGGACTGGAATGGGTGGCCACCATACGTACGGGATCATCTCCTTCCACTCACTACCCAGACAAAGTCAAGGGACGCTTCACCATCTCCAGGGATGATTCTCACAGCCAGCTGTATCTGCAAATGAACAGCCTCAAACTAGAGGATTCTGCCGTTTATTACTGTGCAAGAGTCACAGTGAGAGGAAGTGAATCTGATGCCAAGCAAAAACCTTCTCTTCCTCTCAGCAGCTCTTCAAAATGATTCAGTCTAAGGAAGTTGTGTATTTGAACTTAGAAGCTGAAGATAAATCTCCATGATATTTCGTGGAACCTCAAATCTGATCTTTGTAGAAGCAGTGTGGAACCTTGTTAACACTTTGATGTTGGGAAAAAGGGAGTTTCCAGGTTATGTAATAAGAAATATGGATTGATGTCCCACAGATCTTCCCTGATATCTTGGAAACTCTGAATCCCTTGATTCTCAGTTTTACCAAATCCCCATATTTTATTTTTTTAGACATGTTCCTCCATTTTATTTCTTTCTATATCAATATATGTATTCAACCTCCTCAATCCTGAAGTTCTCTCCCCTCAGTAGTATTGAGCCAAGGGATGTAAACATTGGTCACTGGAAGCCTCTTCTCCCATAAACCTTCTGAGACTCCATTTTTTAAACTGCCTTCCCGCCTTGATATAGTCTCTTGATTACTCCTGCCGTAATTTCACATCAAAGAAATGGATGGGCTTACCTGACTTACTCCCTAACAACCTTTGGAGAGTAAATGAAACTTGGAGCCATCCATCAACTATCTTGCTTAAGAACAAAATGATTTCAAAATTACGTCTGTAAATTCTGTCTGAAAAATATCTAAGTGAAGGCACTGAGGGGCTTTTTTATCCCAATCAATATGTAAATCAGAACATGGTATACCCTTGAAAAAAACTGAAGTAGCAAAATGAAGTAGCAAAAGCATTTTTATGGCACTTCATGGTAATTTTCCCTTTAAATAAGCTGCATGGTTTCCCTTTTCAGGCTGTACCCACCAACACAAAGTTTGCACGGTTCCTCAATTCCTTGCTTTCGATTTTCCTCCATTCGATAAATGGAGCGAAAATGACCCCATGGCTGAATTCGGTGTCCTTGTTAGTGTTCATTCAAGGTAATTTTTTCCCCCTCTTTAAAGAATTTCCTTCCATATTCTCATTTTTGCATATAGAAGGCTTCATTGAAACGTTTTTCTTTTTGGGAGGCCAATCTCAAGTCCAGTTGGTGGAGTCAGGAGGGGATGTGAGAAGACCTGGAGATTCCCTCCATCTCTCCTGCAAAGCCTCTGGATTCACCTTCAGCAACTATAACATGCACTGGGTGAGACAGGCTCCATGGAAGGGACTTGAATGGGAGGCTGACATAAACTCTGGTTCCAGTAGGATATCCTACTCAGACAAAGTCAAGGGGTGCTTCACCCTCTCCAGAGACAATGCCAAAAGCCAACTGCATCATCAAATGAACAGCCTCAAAGCTGAAGACACAGCCGTCTATTACTGGGCGAGAGACACAGTGAGGTGATGTGAATCTGAGGTGATGAAAGAACCTTCTTTTCCTCAGAGCAGACCTTCAACTTCTTTTAGGCAAAAATGATGAATTAGTGAATTAGGATTCATCACAATCCAGAGAGAATTTTGGACTATTTTGATCTGGGAATCCAATGAGAGAGTTTGAAGAAAATGAAAAGTGGAAAAAATAGTTTGTTTTAATATCATTGTTTACAAGGTGGTCTGGTTTGAGAAACAAACTGCAATTAAAAATAGTCCATTATTATCATGGTTGCAAAGAGGAAATGAAACTATAGCATAATCTTTCTAAATATCCAAAGTGCCATATAGATATTGAGGAAATATTAGGAAAGGGCCTCCCATCCTCACTTTGGACACTGGGGGGCAGTGTTGTCAATTGAAACTCTATGGCCTCTGCACTCTGGGGGGGGGGGGTGTGGGGCAGAAATAAAACAAGTGTCATTATTTATTGTCTCATTTCTGAGATATGATTAGTTTATTTTTAGTTCCATAATGGTTCACTGAAAACTGAATATTCATGTCAATTTTCCTTCATGCTCTGTCTCCAGAGTAGCCCTTCCAAAAATTATAATTGCATGTTCCTTACCTCTCCCTTTGAATCACTCTGGAGAAGTTGTGAAATTTTGCAAGTCTACTTTTTAATTACTCTAATATAAACCTGCCATTTCTGCTTTAAATTTACAGTAAGAGAAAAGAAAGAAATAGTTTGCCTTCACTGTTATGAAGACTGGAATAGTTTCTGAAAGTTTCCCATGTAAAGACAAGGAAAACTATGAGATTAATGCACTGAGTGGCCCTTTTATCTGAAGTGATATGTAAATGAAGGCAAAAATTCCCCTTTAAAGGATCCCTTTGATTTCTCCTTTCAGTCTACAACCAAACATACAAAGTTTATGCACTTTCCTGAATTCTTCCTTTTCAATTCCCTCCATTCATTAAAGGGGGACAAAATGATCCCATGGCTGAATTTGTTGTCCTTGTTAGTGTTCCTTCAAGGCATTTTTCCCCTTTTTAAAGAATTAATTTCATATATTTTTTTTTTTACTTTTTATGTATAGAATATTTCATTGAAACACTTTTGCTTTTAGGAGTCCAGTCTCAAGTCCAGTTGGTGGAGTCTGGAGGGGATGAGAGAAGACCTGGAGAATCCCTCCGTCTCTCCTGCCAGGCCTCTGGATTCACCTTGAGCAACTATAACATGCACTGGGTGAGACAGGCTCCAGGGAAAGGACTGGAGTGGGTGTCCCGCATAAATGCAGGCTCATCTCCTAAGACTTCCTACTCAGACAAAGTCAAGGGACGTTTCACCATCTCCAGGGATGATTCTGGCAGCCAGCTGTATCTGCAAATGAACAGCCTCAAACTAGAGGATTCCGCAGTTTATTACTGTGCGAGACACACACAGTGAGAGGAAGTGAAGCAAAAACTATTTTTTTCCCTCTGAGCAGCTTTCTGAATTAAATCAGAAAGTCGAATTTCCATATTTAAAGTGAGAAATGGAATTTATATCTCCGTATACAATATGGAACCTCAGATCTGATCTTTATTTATTTATTTATTTTATTAATTAATTAAATTGTCATCAATTACAAGGAAACAAGTATGAAAGCACAAGAAAAAAATCACACAAATAAATAAATAAAGCTGAAAAAATAGTTTGGTTTAACATCACTGTTTACAAGGTGGTCTGGTTTTAGAAACAAACTGGAACTAAAAATAGTACATTACTATCATGGTTGCAAAGAGGAAATGAAAGTAGAGCATAATCTTTCTAAATATCCAAACTGCCATATAGATATTGAGGAAACATTAGGAAGATGCCTCCCCTCTTCACTTTGGACACTGGAGGGCAGTGTTGTCAATTGAAACTCCATGGACTCTGCGCTCAATCGGGGATTGGCTAGGGAATAAAACAAGTGTCATTAGATATTATGTCATTTCTGAGACATGATTTTTTTTATTACTGTTTTCATAATAGTTACTGAAATTTCTCAGGAAAATTTCAAATGTCTGGAGGTTATAATCCTCCTCATCAAGCTCAGAAATTTTGGTAAAATGATGTATCATTGGTCTTTCTATCCATAGGAAGTTTCTAGAGTATATTAAGGTACTTCAGACCTTTGCTGAAAATGAGAACTACACAAAGAGACATTTTACCATACACAAACACACCGAGAGTATATATTCCTCATTGTGAATCCATGTCTGAGTTAACAATTAAATATTAGCCTACAGTGTCCGGTGGCAGCCAAAAAAGCCAATGCAATCCTAAATGGCATTAACAGAGGGCTACAATCAAGATCACATGAGGTAATAATACCACTCTATAAAGCCTTAGTAGGACCACACCTAGAAGACTGGATCCAGTTTTAGTCACCACAATACATAAAGCGGTTGGGACTCTAGAAAGAGAGCCGATTATTATTGATGAGTTAAAAACCAATCTAATAAGCGATGAACATCCCACAGGCTTCATCAATTTCTTCTGTCTGTGTCTTTTCTTTGATTCAACTCAAATTGTCTTACAAATCGATGCCTCATCATTTGCTTTGCACTCATGTTTTTGTGTTTTTGTCAAGAGGACAGACTAAGGGGAGGAAAAATCTAATCAATTAATTCGATTTTTGACTGATCTTCTTTTCATGTTCTATCTCAAAATATCTACTTGCAAAAATGTTCCAAGCTGTCCTTTTGAATCACTTTTGAGAATTTCTGCTATTTTGCAAGTCTTTGTATTAATTTCTCTAATATAAAACTGCTGTTTTTCCTATGAAATTCTAGGTTAAAGAAAAGGGGTATCCCTTCGTTTTATTAAGAGTGGCATGTTATGTGAAAATCAGCCACATAAACTGTGAGATTAATGCACTGAGAGGCATCTTTATACCAGGAAATATGTAAATGAAGTTACAATTTCCCCTATAAAGGAGCCGCTTGGTTTCCCTTTTCAGGCTATACACAACCACACAAAGTTTGTCCACTTTCCTCAATCCATTCCTATCCATTCCTTTCATTGGTTACAGGGAGCAAAAAATGATCCTGTGGCTGAATTTGGTTCCCTTGTTAGTGTTCCTTCAAGGTAATTTTTTCCCCCCATCTTTAAAGAATTTCTGTCCATATTCTCTTTTTGTATATAGAGGATTTCATTGAACCACTTTTGTTTTTAGGAGTTCGATCTGAGGTCCAGGTAGTGGAGTCTGGAGGGGATGTGAGAAGACCTGGGGAATCCCTCCGTCTCTCCTGCCAAGCTTCTGGATTCACCTTCAGCAGCTATCCCATGGTCTGGGTGAGACAGTATCCAGGAAAAGGCCTGGAATGGGTGGCATTCATACATACAGACTCAACTCCAATTTACTACTCAGACAAAGTCAAGGGACGCTTCACCATCTCCAGGGATGATTCCCGCAGCCAGATCTATCTGCAAATGAACAATCTGAAACCAGAGGACACAGCTGTCTATTATTGTACAAGACGCACAGTGAGAGGAAGTGAATCTGATGCCAAGCAAAAACCTTCTCCTCCTCTGAGCAACTTTCGAAATTGGTTCAGAAAGTCAAATGTGGGCTTTTTAAAGAGAGAAGCAGAAGGTAAATCTCCGTATACAATTTGGAACCTTAGGTCTGATCTTCTAAGAAGCCATGTAGAAGATGAATGACATTTCGATAGGTGAGAAGAAAAAAATCTCTAGGTTGTGGAACAAAATTGGTAAGAAAGTTTGTAAAAAGTAGCTTCCTTCCTAATGCAATCGACACTTATCCAATGGAGAAAAAAACTTTGGTGTTGAACAAGAGCAAAAATTTATAATTACTGTTGCTCTTGCTACAATTTCTACAAGACCGAGTGGCTTGTGTTTTTTCCTCCCACAAATTGACTTAGTATTCCATCTCTCAGGCTGGGGGGTGAAATTATACGCCCCTCAGACAGGGTGTGCAATTTGGGAGGCTTCTTGTACCCACAGCTGACTTTAGATCATCAGTTGTCAGCTGTGACCAGGGGGGCGTTTAACCAGGTCCGCCTGGTGCACCAATTGTGTCCCTACTTGAACCGGGAGGATCTTACAATAGTCACTCATGCCCTTGTGACCTCAAGACTGGACTACTGCAATGGGCTCTACATGGGGCAGCCCTTGAAGAGTATTCGGAGACTCCAGCTGGTCCAGAATGCAGCCGCGCGAGCGATTGTGGGTACACCCCGGTACACCCAAGTTACACCTATCCTCCGCGAGCTGCACTGGCTACCTATTGGTCTCCGGATATGCTTCAGGGTGCTAGTTATTACTTATAAAGCCCTACATGGTATTGGACCTGGGTACTTGAGAGACCGCCTTCTGCCGATTACCTCCCACACACCCTTTCGATCCCACAGATTAGGCCTCCTCCGTATTCCATCTGCCAGCCAATGTCGGTTGGCGACTACTTGGAGGAGGGCCTTCTCTGCGGCTGCTCCGGCCCTTTGGAACGAGCTCCCCATGGAGATTCGGACCCTCTCCACCCTTTGGGCCTTTCGGATGGCCATGAAGACCTGGCTGTCCCAGCAAGCCTGGGGTTGAGTTTCCCCCCCTACTCAAATTTGCTGTGTCTGTTGTGCTTTTAAGTTGTTCGTATTGTCTGATTGTTTTTGTCTCACTTTTTGTAATTTCCCCTCCCTTGGCTTTTGTTCAGCCGCCCTGAGTCCCTTAGGGGAATAGGGCGGCCTACAAATTGAATAAACTCCAACTCCAATTTCATATCAAAGAAGTGGATGTGCTGACTTGGATCACTCCTTAATAAACGTTGGAGAGTGAATAAGACTTGAAAGCCTCCACTGTCTTGTTTAACAGGGAAACTAAAGTGAAAATACATATCCAATGGTCCCATTTTGTTCTTCTCTTCCTCTCAGCAGCTCTTCAAAATGATTCAGTCAAAGGAAGTTGAGTATTTGAACTTAGAAGCAAAAGATAAATATCCACGATTTCTCTTGGAACCTCAAATCTGATCTTTGTAGAAGCAGTGAGGAACCTTGTTAGCACTTTCATGTTGAAAAAAAGGTAATCTCCACATTGTGTAATGAGAAATATGGATTGATGTCCCATAGATCTTCCTTGATATTTTTGCAACTCTGAGTCCCTTAAATTCCCAGGATTGCCAAATCTCCGTGTTTTAGTATTTTTAGAAATGTTTCTCCATTTTTATTCTTTCTATATCTATCATCTATCATCTATCGATCGATCGATCGATCTATCTATCTATCTATCTATCTATCTATCTATCTATCTATCTATCTATCTATATTTTCAACCACCTCAATCCTGAGCTTCTCTTCATCCACTAGGATTCAGCCAAGAGAGGTAAACATTGATTATTTTTTAAAAATGTTTCTCAATTTTTTTTCTTTCTATATCTATCTATATCTATATCTATATCTATATCTATATCTATATCTATATCTATATCTATATCTATATCTATATCTATATCTATATCTATATCTATATCTATATCTATATCTATATCTATATCTATATCTATATCTATATCTATATCTATATCTATATCTATATCTATATCTATATCTATATCTATATCTATATCTATATCTATATCTATATCTATATCTATATCTATATCTATATCTATATCTATACATACATACATACATACATACATTCAACCACCTCAATCCTGAATTTTCTCCCTTCATTAGGATTCAGCCAAGGGAGGTAAACACTGGAAGCCTCCTTTCCCATATTTCCTCTGAGAATTTGTATTTTGGAATGTCTTCCTGCATTTCTGTGGTCGTTGGTTACTCCTGCTACAATTTCCTATCAAAGAAATGCACGAAGGGACATTTTAACACACACACAAACAAACACACACAGAGACATACACAAACACACACACACACAGACCAGGGATGGGTTCCGGCAGGCACTACTGCCGGTTTACTCATGGACATGCTGTATGTATTCCTGCCTTTATGTGGTCGCTTGGTTACTCCTGCTTCAATTTCATATCAAAGAAATGGATGGGCTAGCTTGACTTCCTCCCTAATAACCTTTGGAGAGTGAATAAAACTTGATGCCATCAACTATCTTCCTTAGCAGGGAAATTAAAGTGGAAATACAAATCCAATGGTCTCATTTTGTGCAGCTTTAGTTTTTGACTGAATCAGCCGCACAATATCCACGTAAATATTTAACGAAAAACAATCCTTCCCGTTTTCCTCTGTACTAATAATTAATCATCTCTCTCTTGACTATCATATGGACCTGCCCCTAATCTCACATTTTCTGCAAAGAGTGATATTATGTCAATGAAGAGATTAGCGGATGCATTAGGAGAAGTGGAATAGAGTTTGAAGAAATAAAGAAAAGTAACTGTCAAGGAGCTACAATTTTCATGCTATACTGATTTCCTGTCTGATCCAAGTGAATTCCACACTCACCCAATGGAAACAAAGGGGTTGAACAAGAGATGGGATGGAATAATTATCCAAGAAAACAAGTACAAAAGTGGTACACAATCAATTTTCGTAAATGAAGCAGCTGTATCAATAGGAATAATGCTTATATATTGCTCTATAATGCTTACACCAACCTCTAAGCTGTTTACTAAATATAACATTTATCAGCCAAAAACAATTAATGAATTAGGATTTACCACAATCCAGAGAGTATTTTAGACTTTTTTGTGCTGGGAATCCAATTACAGAGTTTGTTGGAAAAAAAGAAAAAGTGGAAAAAAATAGCTTGAAAACTCCATTTTTATTTTCATTGTTTACAAGGAAGTCTGGTTTTAGAAACAAACTGGAATTAAAAATAGTCCATTACTATCATGGTAGAAAAGAGGAAATGAAACTATAGCCTAATGGTTCTAAATATCCAAACTGCAATATAGATATTGAAGAAATATTAGGAAGATGCCTCCCTTCCTCACTTTGGACACTGGGGGGCAGTGTTGTCAATTGAAACTCCATGGCCTCTGCACTCAGTGGGGGATGGGAGAGGGAATAAAACAAGTGTCATTAGATATTATGTCATTTCTGAGACATGATTTTTTTTATTACTATTTCCACAATAGTTCACTGAAATCTCTCAGGAAAACTTCACTTGTCAGGAGGATATAATCCTCACCGTAAAGCCCAGAATTTTTGATAAAATGATGTATCGTTGGTATTTGTATCCAGAGGAAGTTTCTAGAATGTATAATGGTACCTCAGACCTTTGCTGAAAATGAAAAGTGCACGAAGGGACATTTTAAGAGCCAAGGTGGTGCAGTGGTTAAATGCAGCACTGCAGGCTACTGCTAGATCAGCAGGTCAGCGGTTCAAATCTCACCGGCTCAGGGTTGACTCAGCCTTCCATCCTTCCGAGGTGGGTAAAATGAGGACCCAGATTGTTGGGGGCAATATGCTGACTCTCTGTAAACCGCTTAGAGAGGCCTGAAAGGCCTATGAAGCGGTATATAAGTCTACTGCTATTGCTATTGCTATTGCTATTGCTATTGCTATTGCTATTTTAACACACACACAGACAAACACACAAAAACACACACACACCAGCGATGGGTTCCGGCAGGCACTACTGCCGATTTACTCATGGACATGCTGTGTAAGCATTAGATTTGTGCTGTGCACGCATGTGCAGTACAATAAAAAATGTTTTGCGCATGAGAAGAAATGAAAAAGTGGTTGGTGGCGCCTATGATGCTGCCTGGAGAACCGGTTCTGGGCCATGGTAGGCCTGGGTCACTGCCAGTTCCAGCCAAACCATTACCACTTCAGCCAAACCGGTCAAAACCGATAGGAAGCCATCACTGATACACACTCACCGAGGGTATTTATTCCTCATTGTGAAGCCACGGCTGAGTTGAACATTAAATATGAGCCAATAGTGTGCAGTGGCAGTCGAAAAAAGCCAATGCAATCCTAAATTGAATTAACAGAGAGCTACAATCAAGATCACATGAGGTAATAATACTACTCTATAAAGGCTTATAGAACACTGCATCCAGTTTTGGTCACCACACTATAAAAAGATGTTGGGACTCTACAAAGTGTGCAAAGACCAACCAAGAATATTAGGGGACTGGAGGCTAAAACATATGAAGAACGGTTGCAGGAACTGGGTATCTCTTGTTTAATGAAAAGAAGGACCAGGGGAGACATGATATCAGTGTTCCAATATCTGAGGGGCTTCCACAAAGAGGAGGGAGTCAAGCTATTCTCCAAAGGACCTGAACGTAGAATAACAAGCAATGGGTGGAAATTAATCAAGGAGAGAAGCATCCTAGAAATAAGGAGAAAGTTCCTGACAGTGAGAGCAATCAACCCATGGAACAGAAGTTGCCTTCAGAAGTCGTGGGAGCTTCATCACTGAAGGCTTCAAAGAAGAGACTGGACTGCCATCTGTCAGAAATGCTGTAGGGCATGTTCTATCTTAAAAATAACACATTCCAAACTTTTTATTCCACGTTCACAACCTCTCCTTTTGAACCACTTTTGAGAATTTCTGAAATTTTGCAAGTCTTTGTTTTAATTATTCTAATATGAACCTGCTGTTTTTCCTATTAAATTATAGTTTAAAGAAAAGGAGTTTCCCTTTGCTTTTATTAAGAGTGGCAAGTTATGTGAAAATCAGCCATAGAAAGTGTGAGATTAATGCACTGAGGGAACCTCTTTATAACCATAAATATGTAAATGAAGGCACAATTTCCCCTTTAAAGGAGCCGCTTGGTTTCCCTTTTCAGGCCACACCCAACCACACAAAGTTTGTGCACTTTCCTCAATCCATTCCTATCCATTCCTTTCATTGGTTACAGGGAGCAAAAAATGATCCTGTGGCTGAATTTGGTGCCCTTGTTAGTGTTCCTTCAAGGTAGTTTTTTCTCCTCTTTAAAGAATTTCTGTCCATATTCTCTTTTTGTATATAGAAGATTTCATTGAAACACTTTTGTTTTAGGTGTCCGATGTGAGGTCCAGTTAGTGGAGTCTGGAGGGGATGTGAGAAGACCTGGGGAGTCCCTCCATCTCTCCTGCCAAGCCTCTGGATTCTCCTTCAGCAGCTACTGCATGCACTGGGTGAAACAGGCTCCAGGGAAAGGCCTGGAACGGGTGGCCGGCATATGTACAGGATCATCTCCTTTCACTTCCTACCAAGACAAAGTCAAGGGACGCTTCACCATCTCCAGGGATGATTCTCGCAGCCAGCTGTATCTGCAAATGAACAGCCTCAAACTAGAGGATTCTGCAGTTTATTACTGTGTGAAAGAGACACAGTGAGAGGAAGTGAATTGGATGCCAAGCAAAAACCTTCTCTTTCACTCAGCCGCTCTCTGAAATGATTCAGTCAAAGGAAGTTGTACATTTGAACTTAAAAGCTGAAGATAAATCTCCATCATATGTCATGGAATTTCAAATCTGATCTTTGTAGAAGCAGTGTGGAACCTTGTTAGCACTTTGATGTTGAAAAAAGGTCAATCTCCATATTGTGTAATGAGAAATACGGATTGATGTCCCACAGATCTTCCCTGATATCTTGGAAACTCTGAGTCCCTTGATTCTCAGTTTTACCAAATCCCCATGTTTTATTTTTTGAGACATGTTCCTCCATTTTAATTCTTTCTATATCAATATATGTATTCAACCTCCTCAATCCTAAAGTTCTCTCCCCTCAGTAGTATTGAACCAAGGGATGTAAACATTGGTCACTGGAAGCCTCTTCTCCCATAAACCTTCTGAGACTCCATTTTTTAAACTGCCTTCCCGCCTTGATATAGTCTCTTGATTACTCCTGCAGCAATTTCACACCAAAGAAATGGATGGACTGGCCTGGCTTACTCCCTAACAACCTTTGGAGAGTAAATAAAACTTGGAGCCATCCATCAACTATCTTGCTTAAGAACAAAATGATTTCAAAATCACGTCTGTAAATTCTGTTTGAAAAATATCTAAGTGAAGGCACTGAGGGGCTTTTTTATCCCAATCAATATGTAAATCAGAACATGGTATACCCTTTAAAAAAACTGAAGTAGCAAAATGAAGTAGCAAAAGCATTTTTATGGCACTTCATGGTAATTCTCCCTTTAAATAAGCTGCACGGTTTCCCTTTTCAGGCTGTACCCACCAACACAAAGTTTGCACGGTTCCAAAATTCTTTGGTTTCGATTTTCCTCCTTTCGATAAATGGAGCGAAAATGACCCCATGGCTGAATTTTGTGCCCATGTTAAGTGTTAATTCAAGGTAGTTCCCCCCCTCTTTAAATAATTTCCTTCCATATTCTCATTTTGCATATAGAAGGTTTCATTCAAATGTGTTTTTCTTTTCTTTTTAGGAGGCCAATTTCAAGTCCAGTTGGTGGAGTCAGGAGAGGATGTGAGAAGTCCTGGAGATTCCCTCCATCTCTCCTGCAAAGCCTCTGGATTCACCTTCAGCAACTATAGCATGGGCTGGTTGAGACAGGCTCCATGGAAAGGACTTGAATGGGAGGCTGACATAAACTCTGGTTCCAGTAGGATATCCTACTCAGACAAAGTCAAGGGGTGCTTCACCATCTCCAGAGACGATGCCAAAAGTCAACTGCATCATCAAATGAAGAGCCTCAAAGCTGAAGACACAGCAGTCTATTACTGGGTGAGAGACACAGTGAGGTGATGTGAATCTGAGGTGATGAAGGAACCTTCTTTTCCTCAGAGCAGCCCTTCAGCTTCTTTTAGCCAAAAACGATGGATTAGTGAATCAGGATTCTTCACCATCCAGAGAGAATTTTGGACTATTTTGTTCTGGGAATCCAATGAGAGAGTTTGTTTGAAGAAAATGAAAAGTGGAAAAAAACAGTTTCTTTTAACATCACTGTTTACAAGGTGGTCTGGTTTTAGAAACAAACTGGAATTAAAAATAGTCCATTACTATCATGGTAGAAAAGAGGAAATGAAACTATAGCATAGTCTTTCTAAATATCCAATCTGTCACATAGATATTGAGTAAATATTAGGAAGATGCATCCCCTCCTCACTTTGGCCACTAGGGGGCACTGTTGTCCCATGAAATTCCTCTGCACTCAGTGGAGGATGGGCTAGGGAATAAAACAAGTGTCATTATATATTGTATCATTTCTAAGACATGTTTTTTTTTTAATTAATGTCTAAGGGAGATTTCACATGTTGGGAGGTTATAATCCTCACCATCAAGCTCAGAAATTTTGGTAAAAGGATGTATCATTGGTCTTTGTATCCAAAGGAAGTTTGTAGAATATATTAAGGTACTTCAGACCTTTGTTGAAAATGAGAACTGCACGAAGGGACATTTTACCACACACAAACACACCGAGAGTATATATTCCTCATTGTGAAGCCATGTCTGAGTTGACAATTAAATATGATCTAACAGTGTTCGGTGGCAGCCAAAAAAGCCAATGCAATCCTAAATCGCAATAACAGAGGGCTACAATCAAGATCACATGAGGTAATAATACCACTCTATAAAGCCTTAGTAGGATCACACCTAGAAGACTGCATCCAGTTTTATATATATATATATATATATATATATATATATATATATATATATATATATATATATATATATATATATATATATATATATATATATATATATATATATATATATTACATTATATAAAGCGATTGAGACTCTAGGAATAGTGCAGATTATTATTGACGAGTTAAAAAACCAGTCTAATAAGCGAAGAACATCCCACAGGCTTCATCAATTTCTTATGTCTGTGTCTTTTCTTTCATTCAACTCAAATTGTCTTACAAATTGATGCCTCATCATTTGGTTTAAACCCATGTTTTGGTGTTTTTGTCAAGTGGACATACTAAGGGGAGGAAATGTAGGGAGGAAAAATCTAATCAATTCATTCGGTTTTTGACTGATCTTCTTTTCATGTTCTATCTCAAAATAACTACTTCCAAAAATTTTATTGCACATTCCCAAGCTGTCCTTTTGAATCACTTTTGAGAATTTCTGCTATTTTGCAAGTCTTTCTATTAATTTCTCTAATATAAACCTGCTGTTTTTCCTATGACTTTATAGTTTAAAGAAAAGGAATATAGCCATAGCAATAGCAGTTAGACTTATATACCGCTTCATAGGGCTTTCAGCCCTCTCTAAGCGGTTTACAGAGTTAGCATATTGCCCCCAAAGTCTGGGTCCTCATTTTACCCACCTCGGAAGGATGGAAGGCTGAATCAATCCTGAGCCGGTGAGATTTGAACAGCCGAACTGCAGTCAGGTGAAGTAGCCTGCAGTGCTTCATTTAACCACTGCGTCACCTCGGCTCTTTTTTTCCCTTCGCTTTTATTAGGAGTGGCATTTTATGTGACAATCAGCCACATAAACTGTGAGATTAATGCACTGATGGGTATCTTTATACCAAGAAATATGTAAATGAAGGGACAATTTTCCCTTTAAAGGAGCCGCTTGGTTTCCCTTTTCAGGCTAAACCCAACCACACAAAGTTTGTGCACTTCCTCAATCCATTCCTATCCATTCCTTTCATTGGTTACAGGGAGCAAAAAATGATCCTGTGGCTGAATTTCGTGCCCTTGTTAGTGTTCCTTCAAGGTAGTTTTTTCCCCTCTTTAAATAATTTCCATCCATATTCTCTTTTTGTATATAGAAGGTTTCAATGAACCACTTTTGTTTTTAGGAGTTCAATCTGAGGTCCAATTGGTGGAGTCTGGAGGGGATGTGAGAAGACCTGGGGAGTCCCTCCGTCTCTCCTGCCAAGCCTCTGGATTCACCTTCAGCAGCTATTACATGCACTGGGTGAGACAGGCTCCAGGGAAAGATCCTGAATGGGTAGCCGGCATAAGTACAGGTTCATCTTATACTTACTACCCAGACAAAGTCAAGGGACGCTTCACCATCACCAGGGATGATTCCCGCAGCCAGCTCTATCTGCAAATGAACAATCTGAAACCAGAGGACACAGCTGTCTATTATTGTGCGAGACACACAGTGAGAGGAAGTGAATCTGATGCCAAGCAAAAACCTTCCTCTCCTCTGAGCAACTTTCGAAATTGATTCAGAAAGTCAAATTTGGGCATGTTAAAGTGAGAAGCAGAAGGTAAATCTCCATATACAATTTGGAACCTTTGGTCTGATCTTCAAAGAAGCCATGTAGAAGATGAATGACATTTTGATAGATGAGAAGAAGGAAATCGCTAGGCTGTGGAACAAAATGGGTACGGTAGTTTGTAAAAAGTAGCCTAATATCTAATCCTAATGCAATCGACACTTATCCAATGGAGAGAAAACGTTGGTGTTGAGCAAGAGCAAAAATGATTATTCTTAATTATTACTGTTGCTCTTGCTACAATTTCATATCAAAGAAATGGATGTGCTGACATGGATTACTCCTTAATAAAGATTGGAGAGTGAATAAGACTTGAAAGCCTCCACTGTCTTGATTAATAGGGAATCTAAACTGAAAATACATATCCCATGGTCCCATTTTGTGCAAATATACTTTTTGACTTAGGATGATCCGCCCCAAAGTGTCCACTTTGAAATGTACGAAAACATTTAGCGAAAAGCAACCCTTCCCATTTTCCTCTGTACTAATAATTAAATATCTCTGTCTTGACTATTATCAGGAATTGCCAGTAATCTCAAATTTATTGGAAGGAATTCTATTATGCCAATGAAGAGAGCATCTGTTATATTAGGAAAAGAGGAATGGAGTTTGAAGAAATAAAGAAAACTAACTGACAAGGAGCTACAACTATGATGCTATTGTGACTTCCTGTCTAATCCTCATGAAATCCACACACACCCAATAGAAACGAAGCACTGGGGTGGAACAAGAGATGGGGTGTAATGTTTATCCTAGAAAATGAGTACAATAATGTTACACAATAAGTTTTGGTAAATGATGAGACAGTAACAAAAGGAATAACAGTTATTTATTGGTCTATTATTCTTTACACTTCACTTTCAGCATATTGCCTCCAACAATCTGGGTCTTCATTTCACCAACCTCAGAGGGATGGAAAGCTGTGTCAACCTCGAACCTGTCAGGATCAAACTCCTGGCACTGGGCAGAGTTTGCCTGCAATATTGCATTCCAACCACTGTATCACCAGGGAAATATTCATGCAATCCTCACTGCACAGAGTAATATCAACCAATTACCTCCTCACGACCTATTAGATCACACAGATTAGGCCTCCTCCGAGTTCCATCCGCCAGTCAGTGTCGACTGGCAACTACGCGGAGGAGAGCCTTTTCAGTAGTAGCTCCGACCCTTTGGAACGATCTCCCTGTGGAGATTCGTACCCTCACCACCATCCAGACCTTTCGCACAGCCCTCAAGATCTGGCTATCCCGTCAGGCCTGGGGATAAAAATTGTAATCCGTCCCCACCCGAATGATGAATGAATGTTGCGTTCTATTTTAATTTATGTATTGTTTATGTCTTATTGTTTTGTATCCCCCTCACTATAAATTGTAAGCCACCCTGAGTCCCCTCAGGGAAAAGGGCGGCCTATAAATAATAAACCTTAAACCTTAAACCTTAAACCAATGTTGCTCCATTTGTATTTCTTCCGTATAAATATATATTCAATGCCGTCAATCCTGAAGCTCTGTCCCCTCATTGATCCAGGGACAACATTGGTCAAGGAGGAACTGTGTAGCTGATCTCCCAACTCTTGATGTCATAAGGATAATAAATTCTCTACTGCATTGACAGAAGTTGTGGAATCATTCAAGACTTTATTATACCTACCATAATAAAAATCTTCGCTTTCTCCTTTCAGTCCCAAGGAAGCAAGAACAAAGAATATCTGAGATGAGTTTTCTTAAGATTCAAAAATTATGTGAATATTACACATGTAAGTTCTGTCCAAAAAAGTCTCTAAGGGAATGAACTCAGGCTCTCTTTTATCCCAAGAAATATGTAAATCGGAGCCCATTGTCCCCTTTAAAGGAGCTGCATGGTATCCTTTTTTTAGGCTACACCCACCCACACAAAGTTCATGCACTTTCCTTAATTCCTTCCTGCATTCATTACAGGGAGAATAACACTTGAAGCCATCAACTATATTCCTTAACAGGGAAATTAAAGTGGAAATACAAATCCAATTGTCTCATTTTGTGCAGCTTTAGTTTTTGATTGAATCAGCCCCATAATGTCCAAGTAAATGTTTACCGGAAAGCAACCCTTCTCGTTTTTCTCTGTACTAATAATTAAGCATCTCTCTCTTGACTATCATATGGACTTGCCCCTAATCTCAAATTTCTTGCAAAGAGTTATATTATGTCAATGAAGAGATTAGCGGATGTATTAGGAAAAGAGGAATAGAGTTTGAAGAAATAAAGAAAAGGAACTGACAAGGAGCTACAATTATCATGCTATACAGATTTCCTGTCTGATCCTAGTGAATTCCACACTCACCCAATGGAAATGAAGGGATTGAACAAGAGATGAGATGGAATAATTATCCTAGAAAACAAGTACAAAATTGATACAGAATCAATTTTTGTAAATGAAGCAGCAGGAATAATCAATAAGAATAATGCTCATATATTGCTCTATAATGCTTACAGCAACCTCTAAGCTGTTTACTAAATATAAGTTTTATCAGATGAAAACAATTAATGAATTAGGATTCACCACAATCCAGAGAGTTTTTTAGATTTTTTTGTGCTGGGAATCCAATTACAGAGTTTGTTCGAAAAAAACAAAAAGTGGGAAAAAAATAGCTTGAAAACTCCAATTTTACTTTCATTGTTTACAAGATGGTCTGGTTTTAGAAACAAACTGGAATTAAAAATAGTCCATTACTATCATGGTAGAAAAGAGGAAATGAAACTAGAGCATAATCTTTCTAAATATCCAAACTGCCATAAAGATGTTGAGGAAATATTAGAAAGATGCCTCCCCTCCTCACTTTGGACACTGGGGGGCAGTGTTGTCACATGAAACTCTGCACTCAGTGGGGGATGGGATAGGGAATAAAACAAGTGTCATTAGATATTCTCTCATTTCTGAGACATGATTTTTTTTTAATTACTGTTTCCACAATAGTTCAGTGAAATCTCTCAGGAAAATTTCACATGTCAGGAGGTTATAATCCTCACCGTAAAGCCCAGAATTTTTGATAAAATGAGTATCATTGGTGTTTGTATCCATAGGAAGTTTCTACAATGTATAACGGTGCCTCAGACCTTTGCTGAAAATGAAAACTACACAAAGGGACATTTTCACACACAAACACACAAACACACACACACACACACACACACACACACACACACACCGTGAGTATATATCCCTCACTGTGAAGCTATGTCTGAGTTGACAATTAAATATTACCCAACAGTATATCGTAGTAGCCAAAAAGATCACGTCAGTTAATAAAACTACTCTTAAAGCCTTAGTAGGACCACACCTAGAAGACTGCATCTAGTTTTAGTCACCACATTATAAAAAGATGTTGAGACTCTAGAAAGAGTGCAGAGAAGAGCAACAAAGATGACTAAGGGGACTGAAGGCTAAAACATATGTGGAACGGTTGCAGGAATTGGGTATGGCTCGTTTAATGAAAAGAAGGACTAGAAGAAGAGGGAGTCAAGCTGTTCTCCAAAGCATCTGAAGGTAGAACAAGAATCAATGTGTGGAAACTAATCAAGGAGAGAAGCAAGCTAGAAATAAGGAGAAAGTTCCTGACAGTGAGTGCAATCAACCCATGGAACAGAGGTTTCCTTCAGAAGTTGTGGAATCCTTATCACTGGAGGCTTTCAAGAAGAGACTGGACTGCCATCTGTCAGAAGTGCTGTACCGTCTCTTGCTTGGAGGGATTGGACTAGATGACCTACAAAGTACTTCCAACTCATTTAATCTGTTATTACTCAAGACCTCAATCTTTGCATCACCTGATACTGCAATATTAATAAAGCAGATTTTCCCCCCTCTTTTCCATAAAAGTAATATCAGGCATGTTGTGGGCCAGATGACAATCTGTACTACTATTATTTCGTTTTTTATCCATCTTGGTGAATCAACTGTCAGCAATGAATAACTGATCCATAGCAACCCTGAACAAGCAATATATAAAAAGAATATTATTGACCAGTTAAAACCCAATCAAATAAGCAAAGAACATCCCACAGGCTTGATCAATTTCTTCTGTCTGTGTCTTTTCTTTGATTCAACTCAAATTACAAATTAATGCCTCATCATTTGGTTGGCATTCATGTTTTGGGGCTTTCATCTAAGGGGACATACTAAGGGGAGAAAATTTGGGGAGGAAAAATCTCATGAATTCAGATTTGATCTTGTTTTTCATGTTCTACCTCAAAATTTCTCCTTCCAAACTTTTTATTGCACATTGCTCACCTGTCCTTTTGAATCACTTTTGAGAACTTCTGACATTTTGCAAGTCTTTGTATTAATTTGTCTGATATAAACCTGCTGTTTTTCCTATGAGTTTATAGATTAAAGGAGTATCCCTTCATTTTTATTAAGAGTGGCATGTTATGTAAAGATCAAGCACATAAACTGTGAGATTAATGCACTGAAGGGCATCTTTATACTAAGAAATATGTAAATGAAGGCACAATTTCCCCTTTAAAGGAGCCACTTGGTTTCCCTTTTCAGGCTACACCCAACCACATAAAGTTTGTCCACTTTCCTCAATCCATTCCTATCCATTTCTTTCATTGGTTACAGGGAGCAAAAAATGATCCGGTGGCTGAATTTGGTGCCCTTGTTAGTGTTCCTTCGAGGTAGTTTTTCCCCTTCTTTAAATAATTTCTGTCCATTTTCTCTTTTTGTATATAGAATATTTCATTGAAACACTTTTGTTTTTAGGAGTTCGATCTGAGGTCCAGTTAGTGGAGTCCGGAGGGGATGTGAGAATACCTGGGGATTCCCTCCGTATCTCCTGCCAAGCCTCTGGATTCTCCTTCAGCGGCTATTGGATGAACTGGGTGAGACAGGCTCCAGGGAAAGGACTGGAATGGGTGGGCAACATAGGTACAGGATCATCTCCTTCAACTTACTACTCAGACAAAGTCAAGGGACACTTCACCATCACCAGGGATGATTCTCGCAGCCAGCTGTATATGCAAATGACCAGCCTCAAACTGGAGGACACAGCTGTCTATTACTGTGTGAGAGACACAGTGAGAGGAAGCCAAGCAAAAAAACTCTTTTTTCCTCTAAGCAATTTTCCAAATTGAACCCGAAAGTTGAATTTGATCATTTAAAGTGAGAAGCAGAAGGTAAAAACTCCATATATGTAACCTCAGTTCTGATCTTCTAAGAAGCCGTGTTTAAGATTATTAACACTTTAAGTGAGAAGAAGAAAATCTCCAGGCTGTGGAACAAACTTGGGAGGTTATCTAATCCTAATATGTGCAAGTACACTTTTTGACTCAGGAGGATCAGCCCCGAAGGGTCCACTTTGAAATGTACGCAAAACATTTAGCGAAAAACAACCCTTCCCATTTTCCTCTGCACTAATAATTAAATATCTCTGTCTTGACTATCGTAAGGATTTGCCCATAATCTCAAATTTATTGCAAGGAATTCTATTATGCCAATGAAGAGAGCATCTGATATATTAGGAAAAGAGGAATGGAGTTTGACGAAATAAAGAAAACTAACTGACAAGGAGCTACAGCTATGATGCTATTGTGGCATCCTGTCTAATCCTCATGAAATCCACACTCACCCAATGGAAAGGAAGCATTGGGGTGGAACATGAGATGGGGTGGAATGTTTATCCTAGAAAACGAGTACAAAACTTTTACACAATATGTTTTGGTAAATGATGAGACAGTAAGAAAAGGAATAACAGTTATATATTTCTGTATTATTCTTTACATTTCTTTTTCAGCATATTGCCTCCAACAATCTGGGTCTTCATTTCACCAACCTCAGAAGGATGGAAGATTGTGTCAACCTTGAACCTGCAGATTCAAACTCCTGGCACTGGGCAGAGTTTGCCTGCAATATTGCATTCCAACCACTGTGTCAGCAGGGAAATATTCATGCAATCCTCACTGCACAGAGTAATATCAACCAATGTTGCTCCATTTATATTTCTTCCGTATAAATATATATTCAATGCCCTCAATCCTGAAGCTCTCTCCCCTCATTGATCCAGGGACAACATTGCTCAAGAAGGAACTGTGTAGCTGATCTCCCAACTCTTGATGTAATAAGGAGAATAAATTATCTACTGCATTGATATCTTGTCAGAAGTTGTGGAATCATTCAAGACTTTATTATACCTATATATGAGAAGAAATGAAAAACAGATTGGTGGTACCTATGATGCTGCCAAGAAAACCAGTTCAGGGGCGTGGCAGGCCTGCGTCACTGCCAGTTCCAGCCAAACCATTACCGCTTCAGCCAAACCAGTCAAAACTGATAGGAAACCATCACTGATACACTCACCGAGTGTCTATTATTCCTCATAGTGAAGACATGGTTGAGTTGAAAATTAAATATGATCCAACAGTGTGCGGTGGCAGCCAAAAAAGCCGAAGCAATCCTAAATTGCATTTACAGAGGGCTACAATCAAGATCACATGAGGTAATAATATCACTCTATAAAGCCTTAGAGAACACTGCATCCCGTTTTGGTCACCACACTATAAAAAGATGTTGAAAATCTAGAAAGAGTGCAGAGAAGAGCAACAAAGAATATGAGGGGCCTGGAGGCTAAAACATATGAGGAACAGTTGCAGGAACTGGGTATGTCTCGTTTAATGAAGAGAAGGACTAGGGGAGACATCATAGCAGTGTTCCGATATCTCAGGGGCTGCCGCAAAAAAGAGGGACTCAAACTGTTCTCCAAAGCACCTGAGTGTAGAACAAGAAGCAATGTGTGGAAACTAATCAAGGAGAGAAGCACCCTAGAAATAAGGAGAAAGTTCCTGACAGTGAGTGCAATCAACCCATGGAACAGAAGTTGCCTTCAGAAGTCATGGGAGCCTCATCACTGAAGGCCTTCAAGAAGAGACTGGACTGCCATCCGTCAGAAGTGCTGTACAGTCTCCTGGGGGGGGGGGATTGGACTAGATGACCTACAAAGTACTTCCAACTCTTTTAATCTGTTAGTACTTAACGCCTCAATCTTTGCATCATCTGATATTTCAATATTAATAAACCAGACTCCCCCCCTCTTTTCCATAAAAGTAATATCAGGCATGTTGTGGGCCAGATGACAATCAATACTACTTTTATTTCAATGTTTATCTATCTTGTTGAATCAACTCCCAAGAATGAATAATTGATGAATAGCAACCCCGAACAAGCAATATATAAAAAGAATATTATTGATATGTTAAAACCCAATCTAATAACCAAAGAACATCCCACAGGCTTCATCAATTTCTTCTGTCTGTCTCTTTTCTTTGATTCAACTCGATTTGTCTTACAGATTGATGCCTCACCATTTGGCTTTTCACTCACGTTTTGGTGTTTTTGTCAAGAGGACAGACTAAGGGGAGGAAATGTGGGGAGGAAAAAATCTAATCAATTCATTTGATTTTTGACTGATCTTCTTTTCATGTTCTATCTCAAAATATCTATTTCCAAAATTTCATTGCACATTCTTCACCTGTCCTTTTAAATCACTTTTGAGAATTTCTGCAATTTTGCACATCTTTGTATTAATTTCTCTAATATAAACCTGTTGTTTTTCCTATGACTTTATAGATTAAAGGAGGATCCCTTTGCTTTTATTAAGAGTGGGATGTTATGTGAAAATCAGCCATAGAAACTTTGAGATTAATGCACTGAGGGGGCATCTTTATACCTAGAAATATGTAAATGAAGGCAAAATTTACCCTTTAAAGGAGCCGCTTGGTTTCCCTTTTCAGGCCACACCCAACCACACAATGTTTGTGCACTTTCCTCAATCCATTCCTATCCATTCCTTTCATTGGTTACAGGGAGCAAAAAATGATCCTGTGGCTGAATTTGGTGCCCTTGTTATTTCTCCTTCACGGTATTTCCCCCCCCCCATCTTTAAAAAATTTCTGTCCATATTCTCTTTTTGTATATAGAAGATTTCATTGAAACACTTTTGTTTTAGGTGTCCGATGTGAGGTCCAGTTAGTGGAGTCTGGAGGGGATGAGAGAAGACCTGGAGAATCCCTCCGTCTCTCCTGCCAAGCCTCTGGATTCACCTTAAGCAGCTATTATATGGCCTGGTTGAGACAGGCTCCAGGGAAAGGAATGGAATGGGTTGGAGATAAAATGGAGCATCAAGTACAATTCGCTATTCAGACAAAATCAAAGGACGCTTCACCATCTCCAGGGACAATTCTCGCAGCCAGCTGTATCTGCAACTGAACAGCCTCAAACTAGAGGATTCTGCAGTTTATTACTGTGCAAGAGACACAGTGAGAGGAAGTGAATCGGATGCCAAGAAAAAACCTTCTCTTCCTCTCAGTAGCTCTCCAAAGTTGTTCAGGCAAAGGAAGTTGTCTATTTGAACTTAAAAGCTGAAGATAAATCTCCATGATGTGTCATGGAACCTCAAACCTGATCTTTGTAGAAGCAGTGTGGAACCTTTTTAACACTTTGATGTTGGGAAAAAAGGGAGTATCCAGGTCGTATAATGAGAAATACGGATTGATGTCCCACAGATCTTCCCTGATATCTTGGAAACTCTGAATCTCTTGATTCTCAGTCTTACCAAATCCCCATGTTTTATTTTTTTAGACATGTTCCTCTAGTTTAATTCTTTCTGTATCAATATATGTATTCGACCTCCACAATCCTGAAGGTCTCTCCCCTCAGTACTATTGAGCCAAGGGATGTAAACATTGGTCACTGGAAGCCTCCTCTCCCATATTGCTTCTGAGAATGAATATTTTCCACTGTTCTCCAGCCTTGATGTACAACACTATACAATATGTCATGGAGATTCCCTCCATCTCTCCTCCCAAGCCTTTGGAATCACCTTCAGCAACTATAGCATGGGCTTGTTGAGACAGGCTCCATGGAAAGGACTTGAATGGGAGGCTGACATAAACTCTGGTTCCAGTAGGATATACTACTCAGACAAAGTCAAGGGGTGCTTCACCCTCTCCAGAGACGATGCCAAAATCCAACTGCATCATCAAATGAACAGCCTCAAAGCTGAAGACACAGCCGCCTATTAATGGGCGAGAGACACAGTTTATGTGATGTGAATCTGAGGTGATGAAAGAACCTTCTTTTCCTCAGAGCAGCCCTTCAACTTCTTTTAGCCAAAATCGATGGATTAGTGAATTAGGATTCATCTCAATCCAGAGTGAATTTTGGACTATTTTGTTCTGGGAATCCAATGAGAGAGTTTGAAGAAAAAGAAAAGTCGAAAAAATAGTTTGTTTTAACATCACTATTTATAAGGTGGTCTGGTTTTAGAAAAAAAAATGGAATTAAAAACAGTCCATTGCTATCATGGTAGAAAAGAGGAAATGAAACTATAGCATAGTCTTTCTAAATATCCAAACTGCCATATAGAGATTGAGGAAATATTAGGAAGGTGCCTCCCCTCCTCACTTTGGACACTGGGGGGCAGTGTTGTCAATTGAAACTCTGTGGCCTCTGCGCCCTGTGGGGGATGGGGAGGGAATAAAATAAATGTCATTAGATATTGTCTCATTTCTGAGAAATGATTAATTAATTTTTAATTCCATAATGGTTTCCTGAAAACTGAAGATAGATGTGACTTTTCCTTCATTTCATTTCATTTATTAAGACTTATAGGCCGCCCTTCTCCCTGAGGGGACTCAGGGCGGCTTACAATCATAAGGGAAGGGTGTGCAGCAACAAGGGACAAACAATAAGTGACCAAAAATAAAATAGTAAAACCACAACATGCATTCAACAGTCAGCACTCGGGCGGGTAAATTGGAACCTATCCCCAGGCCTGCTGGGAGAGCCAGGTCTTGAGGGCTGTGCGGAAGGTCTGGGTGGTGGTGAGGGTACGAATCTCAACGGGGAGATCGTTCCACAGGGTCGTTCATGCTCTCTCTCCATAGTAGCTCTTCCAAAAATTATAATTGCATGTTCCTTACCTCTCCCTTTGAATCACTCTGGAGAAGTGGTGAAATTTTGCAAGTCTTTATTTTAATTACTCTAATATAAACCTGCCATTTCTGCTTTGAATTTACAGTAAGAGAAAAGAAAGAGATTGTTTGCCTTCACTGTTATGAGGACTGGAATATTTTGTGAAAGTCCCCCCTGTAAGGACAAGGAAAGCTATGAGATTAATGCACTGAGTGGCGCTTTTATTTGAAGCGATATGCAAATGGAGGCAAAATTTCCCCTTTAAAGGATCTACTTGATTTCTCTTTTCAGGCTACCCACACAAAGTTTGTGCACTTTCCTGAATTCTTTCCTCTCAATTTCCTTCCATTCATTAAAGGGGGACAAAATGATCCAATGGCTGATTTTGTTCTCCTTGTTAGTGTTGCTTCAAGGTATTTTTCCCCCTTTAAAGAATAAATTTCATTTTTTACTGTTTATATATAGAATATTTCATTGAATCACTTTTGTTTTTAGGAGTCCAGTCTCAAGTCCAGTTGGTGGAGTCTGGAGGGGATGTGAGAAGACCTGGAAAGTCCCTCCGTCTCTCCTGCCAAGCCTCTGGATTCACCTTCAGCATCTATGATATGCACTGGGTGAGACAGGCTCCTGGGAAAGGACTGGAATGGGTGGCCTACATAAGTACAGACTCAACTCCAATTCAGTACTCAGACAAAGTCAAGGGACGCTTCACCATCTCCAGGGATGATTCCCGCAGCCAGATCTATCTGCAAATGAAAAATCTGAAAGCAGACGACACAGATGTCTATTACTGTGTGAGACGCACAGTGAGAGGAAGTGAATCTGATGCCAAACAAAAACCTTCTCCTCATCTGAGCAACTTTAGAAATTGATTCAGAAAGTCAAATGTGGGCTTTTTAAAGTGAGAAGCAGAAGGTAAATCTCCGTATACAATTTGGAACCTTAGGTCTGATCTTCTAAGAAGCCGTGT
The DNA here is from genome assembly GCF_051295495.1 of Thamnophis sirtalis. Taxonomy (NCBI): domain Eukaryota; kingdom Metazoa; phylum Chordata; class Lepidosauria; order Squamata; family Natricidae; genus Thamnophis; species Thamnophis sirtalis. The sequence goes on from NW_028261384.1 coordinate 134,181,171, forward strand.
AAAAGGTGAATGACAATTCGATAGGTAAGAAGAAAGAAATCTCTAGGCTGTGGAACAAAATGGGTAAGAAAGTTTGTAAAAAGCAGCTTCCTTCCTAATACTAATGCAATCGACACTTATCCAATGGAGACAAAACTTTGGTGTTGAACAAGAGCAAAAAGTAATTATTACTGTTGCTCTTGCTACAATTTCACATCAAAGAAATGGATGTGCTGACTTGGATTACTCCTTAATAAACGTTGGAGATTGAATAACACTTGAAAGCCTCCACTGTCTTGTTTAACAGGGAAACTAAAGTGAAAATACATATCCAATGGTCACATTTTGTGCTACTCTTCCTCTCAGCAGCTCTTCAAAATGATTCAGTGAAAGGAAGTTGAGTATTTGAACTTAGAAGCAGACGATAAATATCCACAATATCTCTTGGAACCTCAAATCTGATCTTTGTAGAAGCAGTGAGGAACCTTGTTAGCACTTTCATGTTGAAAAAAAGGTAATATCCACATTGTGTAATGAGAAATATGAATTGATGTCCCATAGATCTTCCTTGATATTTTTGCAACTCTGAGTCCCTTAAATTCTCAGGATTGCCAAATCCCGTGTTTTAGTATTTTTAGATATGTTTCTCCATTTTTATTATTTCTTTATCTATCTCTATCTCTCTCTCTCTCTCTCTCTCTCTCTCTCTCTCTCTCTCTCTCTCTCTCTCTCTCTCTCTCTCTCTCTCTCTCTCTATCTATCTATCTATCTATCTATCTATCTATCTATCTTTAGTGTCACAACCCCTGGTAAGCCCCAATTATGGGAGGAAGCTAAGTGCTTCCATTATCTGTCAATCGGCTCGTCAGAAGAGTCCATCACGACAGAAACCCAATATTTTTTACTGTTGCCTTTGTTAAATTTGTGTGGTATTTGTGCTGATAAATAAATAATAGTTCGAATCCCAGTAAGGGTTAGCTGTAATGGCTAGCTGATGAGAGCTAAATAGCTTGAAATAGATCTATACCAGTCTCCCTTTATTTATTTATCAGCACAAATACCATATGTATGTATGTACGTACGTATATATTTGTTATATTTGTGCTGATAAATAAATAAAGGGAGACTAGTATAGATCTATTTCAAGCTATTTAGCTCTCATCAGCTAGCCATACCCTTGCTGGGAATCGAACCTGTGCTCTATTGCCTCTTAGGCAGATGTGTTAACCATTGAGCTACAGAGCTCGACTCCTTGTCAGCCAGGCCAGGGTGAAAGGTATATATTTAAAGTCACAATATTTAAAGTCATAAAGTCATATTTGGGCATACCAGGGCAGAGTTTCCTTGCAATACTTCACTCTAACCACTGTGCCACCAGGGAAATACTCATACAATCCTCACTGTACAGAGTAGTATCAACCAACATTGTTCCATTTACATTTCTTCCCTATAAATCTTGGACGTGCAGTCAGGGGAGGCAGGGGAGGCGTGGCCTCACCAGTGTCATGAGGAAAAGAAAAGAAAATTAAATTAAAAGGAAAAAGGCTGCCAGAATGACTCTGCTTAGTACTAACTGCAGGGGGAGGCGAGAGAACTACAGGCCTCCTTTGCATAAGGAATTTTTCACCTTTTAACCCTTGCTCAGATTTAAGCAAGGGTTAAAAGGCAAAAAATTCATTATGCAAAGGAGGCACGTGGTTCTCTGCCTCCTGATCTGGGAGCAGCAAATCGTGACTAAGTTGCTTTTTTATTTAATTTTTTACGTTTTCATCATGGCGGGCGGACAAGAGGAGAGTTGAAATGATCCTCTGACACAGCTGGAAAAGGTGGGTCCGAGAGAGGGGGCAGCGGGGAGGAATTCAAAATTCCAATCATCCATCTCCTATAATATGCAGCTATAAAGTGATATTTGATGTTTGACCAAGTATATAAGTGTAGTAATATGGGACATCATTTTGAAATTTAACCTTCAAGTACCTACCCAAGGAGCTAAGAGCTGTTAAGGCAGCATCTGCATATATAGGAAGTTCCTAGTAAACTCAAGGTTTATTTTTTTGCAATGTCAAAATATTCAGGTCCTTATAAGTTCAAAATTTCTATGTTTCTAGGCAGCCCTTTGGGTATGGCTCCAAGGGCTCTTATTACGAGTGGTTCAACCACTCGTTTCTTCCTCAATAATCACTCAAGTTCAATTTGCAAATCAATATATTTTATTTTGTGGTTTTTGTGTAGCTGTATCACCTCAATTTGTGCATCATCTGGTATTGCAATACTAATGAACCAACCTTTTTTTTCTTTTCCATAATAGTGATACCAGGCATGGGTTTTTTTTTGTAAGAAATTTTTATTTTCATTAAACAAACAACATACACACACACAAAAATCATCATCACATACAGCATGTTGTTTGGTTTTGCATCCATATTCTCAAATAGCATTTACAAACACAAATCTTTCATCTAGTATAACTAAATACCACACTTTCATTGTACAACATATATTCAATTACAATTATTATTATTTTTTCCCCAATAAACCTGATTCCCTTACATTCTTGATTGTCTATTTAATAACAATGTACCTTTATATAATCACAAATCCCAATATGAAAGAGATTTATCAGACATTTATATTTATATATCACTATTTTCAATTATGCATAATTCCACCAATCGACCATCGAGTATGCTTATGTTCATTATTATCCTTACACATCATACATTCAAACAGAGATGTTATTCCTCCATTTTTTCAACAAGATATTCTAAATAGTCTCTCTCTCTCTCTCTCTCTCTCTCTCTCTCTCTCTCTCTCTCTCTCTCCCCCCTCCCTCCCTCCCTCCCTCTCTCTCTTTTAATTATTTCCTTATTAAAATTATTTATCAATAACAAGATATCTTTGTAATATATCCTTAGGGTTATACATTATATCATCAATCCTCTATCAAGTATATGTGAAATCATTGTTATTCTTATCCATTTTAAAACAAAAAGTTCTAAAGTATTCTATAATATATATATATATATATATATATATATATATATATATATATATATGTGTGTGTGTGTGTGTGTGTGTGTGTGTGTGTGTGTGTGTGTGTGTGTGTGTGTGTGTGTGTGTGTGTGTTTTATTTGTGCTGATAAATAAATAAAGGGAGACTTCATATATATATATATATATATACATACATACATACATACATACATACATACATATACATGTACATGTATATGTACGTACATACATACATACACACACACACACACACACACACACACACACACACACACACACACACACACACACACACACACACACATATATATATATATATATATATATATATATATATATATATATATATATATATATATATACTTAAAGTCACAACCCCTGGTATGCCCAAGTGTGGGAGGAAGGTCACACTTCCACTCTCTGTCATTAGGCTCGTCACAAGAGTCCATCCAGACAGAAACCCAATATTTTTACTGTTGCCTTTGTTATATTTGTGTTTTATTTGTGCTGATAAATAAATAAAGGAAGACTAGTATAGATCTATTTCAAGCTATTTAGCTCTCATCAGCTAGCCATATCCTTACTGGGATTCGAACCTGTGCTCTATTGCCTCCCAGGCAAGGAGTTAACCATTTGAGCTACAGAGAACGACTCCTTTTATCAGCCAGCCAGGGTGGGAGGTATATACTTAAAGTCACAACCCCTGGTATGCCCAAGTGTGGGAGGAAGGTCACACTTCCACTCTCTGTCATTAGGCTCGTCACAAGAGTCCATCCAGACAGAAACCCAATATTTTTACTGTTGCCTTTGTTATATTTGTGTTTTATTTGTGCTGATAAATAAATAAAGGAAGACTAGTATAGATCTATTTCAAGCTAGCTTGAAATAGATCTATACTAGTCTTCCTTTATTTATTTATCAGCACAAATAAAACACAAATATAACAAAGGCAACAGTAAAAATATTGGGTTTCTGTCTGGATGGACTCTTGTGACGAGCCTAATGACAGAGAGTGGAAGTGTGACCTTCCTCCCACACTTGGGCATACCAGGGGTTGTGACTTTAAGTATATACCTCCCACCCTGGCTGGCTGATAAAAGGAGTCGTTCTCTGTAGCTCAAATGGTTAACTCCTTGCCTGGGAGGCAATAGAGCACAGGTTCGAATCCCAGTAAGGATATGGCTAGCTGATGAGAGCTAAATAGCTTGAAATAGATCTATACTAGTCTTCCTTTATTTATTTATCAGCACAAATAAAACACACATATATATATATATATATATATATATAATCGTTGTTAGTCTATTTCACAGCATAATTTTCTTATCATTTAACTCCTTCAGTTAAAACATGAGTAAAACATTTTTCATTTCAAAGTTTTTTCCCCTAACCACTGATAAAACAGTGATACCAGGCATGTTGTGGGTTAGATGTCTCTGTGTGCTACTATTGTTTCAATTTTTATCCATCTTGGTGAATCAACTCTCACCAATGAATAACTGATCCATAGCAACCCCAAAAAAGAAATATATAAAATGAATACAACCGCCAAATTAAAACCCAATCTAATACCCCAAAACCTTCCACAGGCTGTATCAATTTCTCCTTTTGTGCCTTTTCTTTGATTGAAATTGTCTTACAAATTGGTGTCTCATCATTTGGTTTTTCACTGGGGATTTCTTTAAGGGGACAAACTAAGGGGAGAAAATGTGTGGGGATAAAAATCTCCTGAATTCAGATGTGATCTTCTTTTCATCTTCTATTTCAAATATCTCTTTCCAAAATTATTATTGCCAATTTCTCACTTGTCCTTTTGAATCATTTCTGACAATCTCTGAAATTTGGAAAGTCTTTGTTTTTTTTATCAGTTACTCTAATATATGCATGCTGTTTATCCAATGACTTTATAGTTTAAAGAAACTTCACTTTTGTAAAGAGTGGCATCTTATGGGAAAATAAGCCACATAAAAGGTGAAACTGTGAGATTAATGGACTGAGGGCCCCTTTTATCCCAAGTGGTATGTAAATCAAGGGAAAATTTCCCCATTAAAGGAGCTGCTTGGTTATCCTTTTCCGGTTAAACCCACCCACACAAAGGTTGTGCAGTTTTCCTAAATCCTTTCCTCTCGATTCCCTCACTTCATTACAGGGAGCAAAAATGATCCCATGGATGAAATTTGTGCCCTTTTTAGTGCTCATAGAAGGTATTTTGTCCCCTCTTTAAAGAACATCTGTCCATATTCTCTTTTTGTACATAGAAGATTTCATTGGAACACTTTTGTTTTTAGGAGTTCAATCTCAAGTCCAATTGGTGGAGTCCGGAGGGGATGTGAGAAGACCTGGGGAGTCCCTCCGTCTCTCCTGCCAAGTCTCTGGATTCACCTTCAGCAGCCACGGGATGAGCTGGGTGAGACAGGCTCCAGGGAAAGGAATGGAATGGGTGGCCGACATACATACAGGCTCATCTCCTTCCACATTCTACTCGGACAAAGTCAAGGGACGCTTCTCCATCTCCAGAGACGATGCCAAAAGCCAGCTGTACCTGCAAATGAACAGCCTCAAACCGGAGGACACAGCAGTCCATTACTGTGCGAAACACACAGTGAGAGGAAGTGAATCTGATGCCCCAAAAAAACCCTTCTCCTCCTCTGAGCAGCTTTCCAAATTGAATCTAAAAGTTGAATTTGGGCATTTGAAGTGAGAAGCAGAAGGTAAATCTCCATACTCAATATGGAACCTCAGATCTGATCTTCTAAGAAGCCGTGTGGAAGATGATTGACTTTTTAAGTGAGAAGAAGGAAATCTTCAGGCTGTGGAACAAACTGGGGAGTTTGTAAAAAGTGGCTTCCTATCTAATCCTAATATAATCCACACTCACTGAATGGAGACAAATCATGGGTGTTGAACAAGTGAGAGTAAGAATGCTTATCCTAAAAAACGATTGTAACTGGTACAGAAGAGATTTTGATAAATGAAGAGGCAAAAGCATTTTTATAGGACTTCATGGTCCTTTGCAGACCTGTCTGAGTAGTTTAGAGAGCCAGAACATTTCGCCCCAACAATCTGGGTCCTCATTTTACCAACCTTCAATGGTGGAAGACTAGGTTAAATTTTAGCCAGTCAGTATCGAACTCCTGGCAGTGTGCAGAGTCAGCCTGCAATGCTGCATTCTAGCCACTCTGCCACCAGTGAAATCCCCATGCAACCCTCACTACATGGATTAATATAAGCCATGTTTGACTTAGCAGTAGATGTGGTTTGCGAAATATACAGGAAACTTTATTATTTGTAGAATATAATATTATTTTTTATTGAAATAATTAATTTAGAAGAGATGAATATCTTCTCCATCTATCTTTTCTTTCATTCCAACTCTGACTTATTAATTGTGCCTCAAAAAGTATTTGGCTTTAGTGGTTCTTTTCAAAGGTAAGGTGAGAGAATGTGAAAAGCTTCTACTGAATATAGATGTGTGTTTCCCTTCATGTCCTGTCCCCAGTGTAGCCCTTTCAAAAGTTATAATTGCAAGTTCCTTGCCTCTCCCTTTGAATCATGGAGAAGCCCTGAAACTTTGCAAGCCTTTGTTTTAATTAAAATAACATAAACCTGCCCTTTCTGCTAAAAACAGAAAGAATCTGACTTCACTTTTATTAAGACTGGAATATTTTCTGAAATTTCCCCTTGTAAGGAGACTACAAGGAAAACTTTGAGATTATTGCACTGAGGGGAACTTTTATCTGAAATGATATGTAAATGAAGGCAAAATTTCCCCTTTAAAGGATCCACTTGATTTCTCTTTTCAGGCTACACCCAACCAGACAAAGTTTTTGCACTTTCTTGAATTCTTTCCTCTCAATTCCCTCCATTCATTTTAGGAAGCCAAAATGATCCCATGTCTGAGTTGGGTGTCCTTGTTAGTGCTGCTTCAAGGTATTTTTCACTCTTTAAAGAATTAATTTCATTTTTAAAAACTTTTTTATATATAGATTTTTTCATTGAAACAATTTTGTTTTTAGGAGTCCAGTCTCAAGTCCAGTTGGTGGAGTCTGGAGGGGATGTGAGAAGACCTGGAGAGTCCCTCCGTCTCTCCTGCCAAGCCTCTGGATTCACCTTCAGCAGATCCTGGATGGCTTGGGTGAGACAGGACCCAGGGAAAGGCCTGGAATGGGTGTCCTATATAGGTAGAGGACCATCTCCTTCCACTTTGTACTCTGACAAAGTCAGGGGACGCTTCACAATCTCCAGAGATGATTCTCGCAGCCAGCTGTATCTGCAAATGAACAGCCTCAAACTAGAGGATTCTGCCGTTTATTACTGTGCAAGAGACACAGTGAGAGGAAGTGAATCTGATGCCAAGCAAAAATCTTCTCTTCCTCTCAGCAGCTCTCCAAAATGATTCAGTCAAAGGAAGTTGTGTGTTTGAACTTAGAAGCAGAAGATAAATCTACATTATATGTCTTGAAACCTCAAATCTGATCTTTGTAGAAGTAGTGTGGAACCTTGTAAACGCTTTGATGTTGGGACAAAAGGGAGTTTCCAGGTTTTGTAATAAGAAATATGGATGGATGTCCTACAGATCTTCCCTGATATCTTGGAAACTCTCAGTACCTTAAATTCTCAGTATTACCAAATCCCCATGTTTTATTTTTTTTAGACATGTTCCTCCATTTTAATTCTTTCTATATCAATATATGTATTCAACCTCCTCAATCCTGAAGTTCTCTCCCCTCAGTAGTATTGAGTCAAAGGATGTAAATATTGGTCACTGGAAGCCTCTTCTCCCATAAACCTTCTGAGACTCCATATTGTTAAACCGCCTTCCCGCCTTGATATAGTCTCTTGATTACTCCTGCCGCAATTTCGCATCAAAGAAATGGATGGGCTGACCTGCCTTACTCCCTAACAACCTTTGGAGAGTAAATAAAACTTGGAGCCGTCCATCTACTATCTTGATTAACAGCAAAATGATTTGAAAATCACATGTGTAAATTCTGTCTGAAAAATAAAAAGTAAATGGACTGAGGGGCTCTGTTATCCCAATCAATATGTAAATCAGAACATGATTCCCCTTTAAAGAAGCTGCATGGTTTCCCTTTTCAGGCTGTACCCACCAACACAAAGTTTGCACGGTTCCTAAATTCTTTGCTTTCGATTACTTCCATTCGATAAATGGAGCAAAAATGATCCCATGGCTGAATTGGTTGTCCTTGTAGTGTTCATTCCAGGTGCTTTTTTCCCCCCTCTTTAAAGAATTTCCTTCCATATTCTCATTTTTGCATATAGAAGTCTTCATTGAAATGTTTTTTTTTCTTTTCAGGAGGCCAATCCCAGGTCCAGTTGGTGGAGTCAGGAGGAGATGTGAGAAGTCCTGGAGATTCCCTCCATCTCTCCTGCAAAGCCTTTGGATTCACCTTCAGGAACTATAGCATGGGCTGGTTGAGACAGGCTCCATGGAGGGGACTTGAATGGGAGGCTGACATAAACTCTGGTTCCAGTAGGATAAACTACTCAGACAAAGTCAAGAGGTGCTTCACCATCTCCAGAGACGATTCCAAAAGCCAACTCTATCATCAAATGAACAGCCTCAAAGCTGAAGACACAGCAGTCTATTACTGGGCGAGAGACACAGTGAGGTGATGTGAATCTGAGGTGATGAAAGGACCTTCTTTTCCTCAGAGCAGCCCTTCAACTTATTTTAGCCAAAAACGATGGATTAATGAATCCAGAGATAATTTTGGACTATTTTGTTTTGGGAATCCAATGAGAGAGTTTGTTTGAAGAAAATGAAAAGTGGAAAAATAGTTTGCTTTAACATCACTGTTTGCAAGGTGGTCTGGTTTTAGAAACAAACTGGAATTCAAAATAGTCCATTACTATCATGGTAGAAAATAGGAAATGAAACTATAGCATATTTTTTTCTAAATATCCAAACTGCCATATACATATTGAGGAAATATTAGGAAGATTCCTCCCCTCCTCACTTTGGACACTGGGGGGCAGTGTTGTCAATAGAAAGTCTATGGCCTCTGCACTCTGTTGGGGTATGGGGAGGGAATAAAACAAGTGTCATTATATATTGTCCCATTTCTGAGATATGATTAATTTATTCTTAATTCCATAATGATTCATTGAAAACTGAAGATAGATGTGACTTTTCCTTCATGCTCTGTCTCCAGAGTAGCCCTTCCAAAAATTATAATTGCATGTTCCTTACCTCCCCCTTTGAATCACTTTGGAGAAGTGGTGAAATTTTGCAAGTCTTTATTTTAATTACTCTAATATAAACCTGCCATTTCTGCTTTGAATTTACAGTAAAAGAAAGAAATACTTTGCCTTCACTGTTATGAAGACTGGAATATTTTGTGATAGTCCCCGCTGTAAAGACAAGGAAAACTATGAGATTAATGCACTGAGTGGTGCTTTTATCTGGAGTGATATGTAAATGAAGGCAAAATTTCCCCTTTAAAGGATCCACTTGATTTCTCTTTTCAGGCTACACCCACCCACACAGAGTATATGCACTTTCCTGAATTCTTCCCTCTCAATTCCCTCCATTTATTAAAGGGAGCCAAAATGATCCCATGGCTGATTTTGTTCTCCTTGTTAGTGCTATACTGCTGTCATGCGATACTGATTTCCTGTCTGATCCTAGTGAATTCCACACTCACCCAATGGAAACGAAGGGATTGAACAAGAGATGGGATGGAATAATTATCCTAGAAAACAAGTACAAAAGTGATACACAATCAATTTTTGTAAATGAAGCAGCAGGAATAATTAATAGGAATAATGCTTATATATTTCTCTCTAATGCTTACAGCAACCTCTAAGCTGTTTATTAAATATAACTTTTATCAGCCGAAAACAATTAATGAATTAGGATTCACCACAATCCAGAGAGTATTTTAGACTTTTTTGTTCTGGGAATCAAATTACAGAGTTTGTTGGGGGAAAAAAAAAGTTGAAAAAAAAAATAGCTTGAAAACTCCAATTTTATCTTCATTGTTTATAACATGGTCTGGTTTTAGAAACAAACTGGAATTAAAAATAGTCCATTACTATCATGGTAGAAAAGAGGAAATGAAACTATAGCATAATCTTTCTAAATATCCAAACTGCCATATAGATATTGAGGAAACATTAGGAAGATGCCTCCCGTTCTCACTTTGGACACTGGGGGGCAGTGTTGTCACATGAAACTCTGCACTCAGTGGGGGATGGGCTAGTGAATAAAACAAGTGTCATTAGATATTCTCTCATTTCTGAGACATGATTTTTTTTTTATTACTGTTTCCACAATAGTTCACTGAAATCTCTCAAGAAAATTTCACATGGCAGGAGGATATAATCCTCATCGTGAAGCCCATATTTTTTGATAAAATGATGTATTCATTGGTGTTTGTATCCAAAGGAAGTTTCTACAATGTATAAGGGTGCCTCAGACCTTTGCTGAAAATGAAAACTACACGAAGGGACATTTTAACACACACACACACACACACAGACACACACAGAGACACAAACGCCAAAGATGGGTTCCGGGAGGCACTTCTGCCGGTTTACTCATGGACATGCTGTCTACGCATTTGATGTGTGCTGTGCATGTATGTGCAGTACAATAAAAATTGTTTTGCACATGAGAAGAAATGAAAAACAGGCTGGTGGCGCCTATGATGCTGCCCGGAGAACCGGTTCAGGGGCATGGCAGGCCTGGGTCACTGCCAGTTCCAGCCAAACCATTACCGCTTCAGCCAAACCGGTCAAAACCAATAAGAAGCCATCACTGATACACACTCATTGAGAGTATTTATTCCTCATTGTGAAGTCATGGCTGAGTTGAACATTAAATATGAGCCAACAGTGTGCGGTGGCAGCCAAAAAAGCCAATGAAATCCTAAATTGCATTAACAGAGGGCTACAATCAAGATCACATGAGGTAATAATACCACTCTATAAAGGCTTATAGAACATTGCATTCAGTTTTGGTCACCACACTATAAAAAGATTTTGAGGCTCTACCATGTGTGCAAAGAGCAACCAAGAATATTAGGTGACTGGAGGCTAAAACATATGAGGAACAGTTGCAGGAACTGGTATGTATCGTTAAATGAAGAGAAGAACTAGGGGAGACATGATAGCAGTCTTCCAATATCTCAGGGGTTGCCACAAAGAAGAGGGAGTCAAGCTATTCTCCCAAGGACCTGAGCGTAGAACAAGAAGCAATGGGTGGAAACTAATCAAGGAGAGAAGCAACCTAGAAATAAGGAGAAAGTTCCTGACAGTGAGAGCAATCAACCCATGGAACAGAAGTTGCCTTCAGAAGTCATGGGAGCCTCATCACTGAAGGCTTTAAAGAAGAGACTGGACTGCCATCTGTCAGAAATGGTGTAGGGAATGTTCTATCTTAAAAATATCTCCTTCCAAACTTTTTATTCCACATTCACAACCTCTCCTTTTGAATCACTTTTGAGAATTTCTGAAATTTTGCAAGTCTTTGTTTTAATTATTCTAATATGAAACTGCTGTTTTTCCTAATAATTATAATTTAAAGGAAAGGAGTTTCCCTTTGCTTTCATTAATAGTGGCATATTATGTGAAAATCAGCTATAGAAACTGTGAGATTAATGCACTGAGGGACCTCTTTATACCAAGAAATATGTAAATGAAGGCACAATTTCCCCTTTAAAGGAGCCGCTTGGTTTCCCTTTTCAGGCCACATCCAACCACACAAAGTTTGTGCTCTTTCCTCAATCCATTCCTATCCATTCCTTTCATTGGTTACAGGGAGCAAAAAAATGATCCTGTGGCTGAATTTGGTGCCCTTCTTAGTCCTCTTTCAAGGTAGTTTTTTCCCCCCATCTTTAAAGAATTTCTGTCCATATTCTCTTTTTGTATATAGCAGATTTCATTGAAACACTTTTGTTTTTTAGGAGTTCGATCTGAGGTCCAATTAGTGGAGTCTGGAGGGGATGTGAGAAGACCTGGGGAGTCCCTCCGTCTCTCCTGCCAAGCTTCTGGATTCACCTTCAGCAGCTACTGGATGTACTGGGCGAGACAGGCTCCAGGGAAAGGACTGGAATGGGTGGCATCAATAGCTACAGGATCATCTCCTTCCACTTACTACACTGACAAAGTCAAGGGACGCTTCACCATCTCCAGGGATGATTCTCGCAGTCAGCTGTATCTGCAAATGAACAGCCTCAAACTAGAAGATTCTGCAGTTTATTACTGTGCGAGATACACAGCGAGAGGAAGTGAATCGGATGCCAAGCAAAAACTATTTTTTTCCTCTGAGCAGCTTTCTGAATTAAACCAGAAAGTCGAATTTGCATATTTAAAGTGAGAAATGTAATGTATGTCTCCGTATACAATATGGAATCTCAGATCTGATCTTTTTTTGTTTAATTAATTAATTATTTAGTTAAATTGTCAACAAGGAAACAAGCATGAAAACACATGAAAAAATCACACAAATGAATGGATATAAATAGGCCAAACATAGCCATAAACACACATAAAGAGTACATATAAATGGGGAAAGTAGGACAGGGACCGTAGGCACGCTGGAGTCTTTATGCACATCCTCATAGGGACCTCTTAATGAATGAGTAAGGTCCATGGTAGTCAGTTTAAGGTAAAAGATTAGGGTTAGAGGAACTAACAATAGGAACAGGTTCGGTGTTCTAAGAAGCTGTGTGGAAGATGATTGACATTTTGATAGGTGAGAAGAAGGAAATCTCCAGGCTGTTCGAACAAGCTGGGTAGTTTGAAAATAAAATGGTTTCCTATCTAATCCTATCGTAATCAATACTCAACCAATGGAAACAAATCATGAGTGTTGAAAAAGAGAAAGCAAGAATGATTATCCTAAAAAATAATGATTATAAAAGTTATACAGAAGAGATTTTGAGGAATGTGGTAGCAAAAGCATTTTTATAGCACTTCATGGTAATTCTCCCTTTAAATAAGCTGCATGGTTTCCCTTTTCAGGCTGTACCCACCAACACAAAGTTTGCACGGTTCCTAAATTCTTTGGTTTTGATTCCCTCCATTTGATAAATGAAGCAAAAATGACCCCATGGCTGAATTTGGTATCCTTCTTAGTGTTCATTCAAGGTAAATTTTCCTCCCTCTTTAAATAATTTCCTTCCATATTCCCATTTTTGAATATAGAAGGTTTCATTGAAATGTTTTTCTTTTTAGGAGGCCAATCTCAAGTCCAGTTGGTGGAGTCAGGAGGGGATGTGAGAAGTCCTGGTCTTTCCCTCCGTCTCTCCTGCCAAGCCTCTGGATTCACCTTCAGCAACTATAGCATGGGCTGGTTGAGACAGGCTCCATGGAAGGGACTTCAATGGGAGGCTGACATAAACTCTGGTTCCAGTAGGATATACTACTCAGACAAAGTCAAAGGGTGCTTCACCATCTCCAGAGACGATGCTAAAAGCCAACTGCATCCTCAAATGAACAGCCTCAAAGCTGAAGACACAGCCGCCTATTATTGTGCGAGAGACACAGTGAGGTGATGTGAATCTGAGGTGATGAAGGAACCTTCTTTTCCTCAGAGCAGCCCTTCAACTTCTTTTAGCCAAAAATGATGGATTAGTGAATTAGGATTCATCATCACCCAGAGAGAATTTTGGACTATTTTGTTCTGGGAATCCAGTGAGAGAGTTTGAAGAAAATGAAAAGTGGAAAAAATAGTTTGTTTTAACATCACAACAATGGGGGGCATTCGCCCAGGTTCACCTGGTGCGCCAGTTGCGACCCTACCTGAATCGGGAGGCTCTCACAACAGTCACCCGGGCCCTTGTGACCTCTAGGCTGGAATACTGCAATGTGCTCTACATGGGGCTGCCCTTGAAGAGCATCCGGCGACTTCAGCTAGTACAGAACGCGGCCGCGCGAGTGATTGTGGGTGCACCTCGGTTCACCCGCATAACACCTATCCTCCGCGAGCTGCGCTGGCTACCTGTCGATCTCCGGATGCGCTTCAAGGTGCTATTAGTCACCCATAAAGCCCTACATGGCAGTGGATCTGGATACTTGAGAGACCGCCTTCTGCCAATTACATCCCTGCGACCAATAAGATCACATAGATTAGGCCTCCTCCGTATTCCATCGGCCAGCCCGTGTCGGCTGGCAACTACAAGGAGGAGGGCCTTCTCAGTAGTAGCCCCGACCCTTTGGAACGAGCTCCCCGTGGAGATTCGCACCCTCTCCACCGTCCAGGCCTTCCGCATAGCCCTTAAGAACTGGCTCGCCCGTCAGACCTGGGGACAAGGATAGTTACCCCTCCCGAATGATGAATGTATGTTGTTTACTATTTTATTATATGTCTCTATCTTAATGTCTGTATTCCCCCTCCCCAATTTTATGTGAGCCGCCCTGAGTCCCCTCAGGGAAAAGGGCGGCCTACAAATATTAATAAAATCCAAAATCTAAAATCTAAATCACTGTTTACAAGGTGATCTAGTTTTAGGAAGAAACTGGAATTAAAAATACTCCATTACTGTCATGATAGAAAAGAGGAAATGAAACTATAGGATAATCTTTCTAAATATCCAAACTGCCACATAGATATTGAGGAAATATTAGCAAGGTGCCTCCCCTCCTCACTTTGGCCTCTGGGGGGCAGTGTTGTCAATTGAAACTCTATGGCCTCTGCGCCCTGTGTGGGATAGCAATAGCAATAGCAGTAGACTTATATACCGCTTCATAGGCCTTTCAGGCCTCTCTAAGCGGTTTACAGAGAGTCAGCATATTGCCCCCAACAATCTGGGTCCTCATTTTACCCACCTCGGAAGGATGGAAGGCTGAGTCAACCCTGAGCCGGTGAGATTTGAACCGCTGACCTGCTGATCTAGCAGTAGCCTGCAGTGCTGCATTTAACCACTGCGCCACCTTGGCTCATGGGATGGGCTGGGGAATAAAACAAGTATCATTAGATATTGTGTCATTTCTGAGACATGAATTTTTTTTTATTACTGTCTCCATAATAGTCCCTGAAATCTCTTACGAATAGTTAACATGTGGGGAGGTTATAATCCTCACCATGTATCATTGGTCTTTGTATCCAAAGGAAGTTTCTAGAATATATAAAGGTATTTCAGACCTTTGTTGAAAATGAGAACTACACGAAGGGGCATTTTACCAAACCCAAACACACCAAGAGTATATATTCCTCATGGTGAAGCTATGTCTGAGTTGACAATTAAATATTAGCCTACAGTGTCCGGTGGCAGCCAAAAAAGCCAATGCAATCCTAAATCACATTAACAGAGGGCTACAATCAAGATCACATGAGGTAATAATACCACTCTATAAAGCCTTAGTAGGACCACACCTAGAAGACTGCATCCAGTTTTAGTCACCACATTATATAAAGCGATTGAGACTCTAGGAAGAGTGCAGATTATTATTGACGAGTTAAAAACCAATCTAATAAGCGAAGAACATCCCACAGGCTTCATCAATTTCTTCTGTCTGTCTCTTTTCTTTCATTCAGCTCAAATTGTCTTACAAATTGATGCCTCATTGATCTCCAAAACAAATGTGATGAGAAAGATCGTAAAATAGGTAAAAACCCAATTCACAAATTACTCACTTGGCGATATAAATTTTGGGCTCAGTTGTGGCCATATGTGGAGGACTACCTAGATATAGGAAACTTAATTATTTGTATAATGTAAAGTCATTTATTTGTAGAAATAATTAATTTCTAGTGGATGGATATTTTCTCCATCTATGTTTTCCCACATTCCAACTCTGAATTAATAATTGTGCCTCAACAATCTTTGGAATTTTTCTGTTCTTTAATTGCACGTTCCTTGCCTCTCCCTTGGAATAACTTTGGAGAAAAGCTGAAATTTTGCAAGTATTTATTCCTATTGCTCTTATATAAAGCTGCCATTTCTGCTATGAATTTACAGTTAAAAAAAGGAAGAGGCTGACTTCCCTTATATTAACAATGGAATATTTTGTGAACGTCCCCCATGTAAGGACACTATGCGGAAAACTGTGAGATTAATGCATTGAGTGGCCCTTTTATCTGGAGCGATATGTAAATGAAGGCAAAATTTCCCCTTTAAAGGATCCCCTTGATTTGTCTTTTCAAGCTACACCCACCCACACAAAGTTTGTGACCTTCCCTGAATCCTTTCCTCTCAATTCCCTCCATTCATTACAAAGAGAAAAAATGATCCAATGGCTGAATTTGGTGCTCTTCTTAATGTCCCTTCAAGGTATTTTCCCCTTCTTTAAAGAATTAACTTCATTTTGTTCATTTTTGTTCATAGAAGACTTTATTGAAACACTTTTGTTTTTAGGAGAAAACAAAATGAAAACACTTTTGTTCATTTTTGTACATAGAAGACTTTATTGAAACACTTTTGTTTTTAGGAGTTCAATCTCAGGTCCAATTGGTGGAGTCTGGAGGGGATGTGAGAAGACCTGGAGAATCCCTCCGTCTCTCCTGCCAAGCTTCTGGATTCACCTTCAGCAGCTATGACATGAACTGGGTGAGACAGGCTCCAGGGAAAGGCCTGGAATGGGTGGCCCGCATAAATGCAGGCTCATCTCCTAAGACTTACTACCCAGACAAAGTCAAGGGACGCTTCACCATCTCTAGGGATGATTCCCGCAGCCAGCTCTATCTGCAAATGAACAATCTGAAACCAGAGGACACAGCTGTCTATTACTGTGCGAGAGACACAGTGAGAGGAAGTGAATCTGATGCCAAGCAAAAACCTTCTCCTCCTCTGAGCAACTATCAAAATTGGTTCAGAAAGTCAAATGTGTGCTTTTTAAGAAAGCTTTTTAGAAAATGTGATCTTCTAAGAAGCCGTGTAGAAAGTGAATGACATTTCGATAGGTGAGAAGAAGGAAATCTCTAGGCTGTGGAATAACATGGGTAAGGTAGTTTGTAAAAAGTAGCTTCCTATCTAACACTAATGCAATCGACACTTATCCAATGGAGAGAAAACATTGGTGTTGAACAAGAGCAAAAATGATTATTCTTAATTATTACTGTTGCTCTTGCTACAATTTCAAATCAAAGAAATGGATGTGCTGACTTGGACTACTCCTTAATAAACGTTGGAGAGTGAATAAGACTTGAAAGCCTCCACTGTCTTGTTTAACAGGGAAACTAAAGTGAAAATACATATCCAATCGTCCCATTTTGTGCAAGTATACTTTTTGACTTAGGAGGATCAGCCCCAAAGTGTCCACTTTGAAATGTACAAAAACATTTAGCCAAAAGCAAAGTTTCCCATTTTCCTCTGCACTATTAATTAAATATAATAATTAAATATCTCTGTCTTGACTATCGTAAGGACTTGCCTGTAATCTCAAATTTATTGCAAGGAATTCTATTATGCCAATGAAGAGAGCATCTGATATATTAGGAAAAGAGGAATGGAGTTTGAAGAATTAAAGAAAACTTACTGACAAGGAGCTACAACTATGATGCTATAGTGGCAGCCTGTCTAATCCTCATGAAATCCAAAATAACCCAATGGAAACGAAGCATTGGGGTGGAACAAGAGATGGGGTATAATGTTTATTCTAGAAAGCGAGTACAAAACTGTTACACAATAAGTTTTGGTGAACGATGAGACAGTAACAAAAGGAATAACAGTTATATATTGCTTTATTATTCTTTACACTTCACTTTGAGCGTATTGCCTCCAACAATCAGGGTCTTCTTTTCACCAACCTCAGAAGGATGGAAGGCTGTGTCAACCTTGAACCTGTCAGGATCAAACTCCTGGCACTGGGCAGTGTTTGCCTGCAATATTGCATTGTAACCACTGTGTCAGCAGGGAAATATTCATGCAATCCTCACTGCATAGACCTTCTCAGAAGTTGTGGAATCATTCAAGACTTTATTACACCTACTATAATATAAATCTTTGCTTTCTCCTTTCAGTCACAGGGAAGCAAGAACAAAGAATATCTGAGATGAGTTTTCTTAGGATTCAAAAATTATGTGAATATCACACATGTAAGTTCTGTCCAAAAAAGTCTGTAAGGCAATGAACTCAGAGGCTCTTTTATCCCTAGGAATATGTAAATCAGGGCCCATTGTTCCCTTTAAAGGAGCTGCATGGTTTCCTTTTTCAGGCTACACCCACCCACACAAAGTTTTTGCACTTTCTTTGCTATCGATTCCCTCCATTCATTACAGGGAGCAAAAATGATGCCATGGCTGAATTGGGTTCCCTTGTTAGTGCTCCTTCAAGGTATTTTTCCCCTCATTAAAGTATTAGCTTCATTTTTTTTCTTTTTGTATATAGAAGGTTTCATTGAAATGTTTTTGGTTTTAGGAGGCCAATCTCAAGTCCAGTTGGTGGAGTCTGGGGGGGATGTGAGGAGACCTGGAGAATCCCTCCGTCTCTCCTGCCAAGCCTCTGGATTCACCTTCAGCAACCACTGGATGAATTGGGCGAGAAAGGCTCCAGGCAAAGGACTGGAATGGGTGGCCAACATACGTAAAGGTTCATCTCCTTCCACTCACTACTCAGACAAAGTCAAGGGACGCTTCACAATCTCCAGGGATGATTCTCGCAGCCAGCTGTATCTGCAAATGAACAGCCTCAAACTAGAGGATTCCGCAGTTTATTACTGTTTAGACACACAGTGAGAGGAAGTGAATCGGATGCCCAGCAAAAACCTTCTCTTCCTCTCAGCAGCTCTCCAAAATGATTCAGTCAAAGGAAATTGTGTATTTGAACTTAGAAGCAGAAGATAAATCTCCATGACATGTCTTGGACCTCAGATCTGATCTTTGAAGAAGTGAGAAATCTTATTAGCACTTTGATGTTGAAAAAAAGGTAATCTCCACATTGTGTAATGAGAAATATGGATTGATGTCCCATAGATCTTCCTCGATATCTTTGCAACTCTGAGTCTCTTAAATTCTTAGTATTGCCAAATCTCCGTGTTTTATTATTTTTAGAAATCTTTCTCCATTTTCATTCTTTCTATATCAATATGTGTGTGTGTGTGTGTGTATGTATGTATGTATGTGTGTGTATGTGTGTGAATATATATATATATATATATATATATATATATAGATAGATAGATAGATAGATAGATAGATAGATGATAGATAGATAGATAGATAGATAGATAGATAGATAGATAGATAGATACATACATACATACATACATACATACATACATACATACATACATACATACATACATTAGAGTTACCAACCCAGGTATGCCCAAATATGGGAGGAAGATCACTACTTCCATTCTCTGTCCTTCGGCTCATCACAAGAGACCCTCCAGACAGAAACCCAATATTTTTACGTCTTTTATTCTTTTTAGAAATGTTTCTCCATTTTTTCCTTTCTATATCAATAGATAGATAGATAGATAGATAGATAGATAGATAGATAGATAGATAGATAGATAGATAGATAGATATATTCAACTACCTCAATCCTGAATTTTCTCCCTTCATTAGGATTCAGCCAAGGGAGCAGTGGTGGGTTTCAAAAAACTTTCGAACCTACTCTGTGGGTGTGGCCTCCTTTGTGGGAGTGGCTTGCCAGCCATGTGACCTGGTGGGAGTGGCTTGCTGGCCATGTGTTTTCTCTCTCTCTCTCTCTCTCTCTCTCTCCTTCCTTTTGTCTCTCTGTCCCTTTGTCCTTTTTTTTATTTCATCTCGCTCTCACTTTTTCTTTCTTTTTTCTTTCTTTCTTCCTTTCTTTCTCTTTCTCTCTCTGTGTGAGTCTCTCTCTGTGTGTGTGTGTGTGTGTGTGTGTGTGTGTGTGTGTGTGTGTGTGTGTGTGTGTGTGTGTCAGTGGTGGGTTTCAAAATTTTTTGGAACCTCTTCTGTAGGTGTGGCCTGCTTTCCGGGCCCACTGGTGGAACCTCTTCTAACCGGTTCAGTAGATTTGACGAACCGGTTCTACCGAACTGGTGCGAACTGGTAGGAACCCACCTCTGCAAGGGAGGTAAACATTGGTCACTGGAAGCCTCCTTTCCCATATTTCCTCTCAGAATTCGTATTTTGGAATGTCTTCCCGCCTTTTTGTGGTCGCTTGGTTACTCCTGCTACAATTTCATATCAAAGAAATGGATAGGCTATGTTGACTTCCTCCCTAATAAGCTTTGGAGAGTGAATAAGACTTGAAGGCATCAACTATCTTCCTTAACAGGGAAATTAAAATGGAAACATAAATCGAACCGTCTCCTTTTGTGCAGGTTTAGTTTTTGTCTTAATCAGTCCTACAATGTCCATGTAAATATTTACCAAAAAGCATTTTTCTCTGTACTAATAATTAAGCATCTCTCTCGACTATCATATGGACTTGCCCCTAATCTCAAATTTTTTGCAGAGAGTCATATTATGTCAATAAAGAGATTAGCTGATGCATTAGGAGAAGTGGAATACAGGTTGAAGAAATAAAGAAAAGTAACTGACAAGGAGCTACAATTTTCATGCTATACTGATTTCCTGTCTGATCCTAGTGAATTCCACACTCACCCAATGGAAACGAAGAGGTTGAACAAGAGATGGGATGGAATAATTACCCTAGAAAACAAGTACAAAATTGATACACAATCAATTTTGTTAAATGAAGCAGCTGTATCAATATGAATAATGCTTATATATTGGTCTCTAATGCTTACAGCAACCTCTAAGCTGTTTACTAAATATTACTTTTATCAGCCAAAAACAATTAATGAATTAGGATTCACCACAATCCAGAGAGTTTTTTAGACTTTTTTGTGCGGGGAATCCAATTACAGAGTTTGTTGGGGGGAAAAAACAAAAAGTGGGGAAAAAATAGCTTGAAAACTCCAATTTTATCTTCATTGTTTACAACTTGGTCTGGTTTTAGAAACAAACAGGAATTAAAAATAGTCCTTTACTATCATGGTAGAAAAGAGGAAATGAAACTATAGCATAATCTTTCTAAATATCCAAACTGCAATAAAGATGTTGAGGAAATATTAGAAAGATGACTCCCCTCCTCACTTTGGACACTGGGGGGCAGTGTTGTCCCATGAAACTCTGCACTCAGTGAGGGATGGGCTAGGGAATAAAACAAGTGTCATTAGATATTCTCTCATTTCTGAGACATGAATTTTTTTTATTACTGTTTCCACAATAGTTCACTGAAATCTCTCAGGAAAATTTCACATGTCAGGAGGTTATAATCCTCACCGTAAAGCCCAGAATTTTTGATAAAATGATGTATCATTGGTGTTTGGATCCAGAGGAAGTTTCTACAATGTACAAGGTGCCTCAGACCTTTGCTGAAAATGAAAACTGCAGGAAGGGATATTTTAACACACACACAAACACACACACACACAAACCAGGGATGGGTTCCGACAGGCACTACTGCCGGTTTACTCATGGACATGCTGTGTATGTATTTGATGTGTCCTGTGCATGCATGAGCAGTACAATAAAAATTGTTTTGCATATGAGAAGAAATGAAAAACAGGCTGGTGGCGTCTATGATGTTGCCCGGAGAACCAGTTCAGGGGCATGGCAGGCCTGGGTCACTGCCAGTTCCAGCCAAACCAATACCGCTTCAGCCAAACCAGTCAAAACCAATAGGAAGCCATCACTGATAAACACTCACTGAGAGTATTTTTTCCTTATTGTGATGCCATGGCTGAGTTGACAATTAAATATAATCCAACAGTGTGCGGTGGCAGCCAAAAAAGCCAACGCAATCCTAAATTGTATTAACAGAGGGCTATAATCAAGATCACATGAGGTAATAATACCACTCTATAAATGCTTATAGAACACTGCATCCAGTTTTGGTCACCACACTATAAAAAGATGTTGAGGCTCTACTATGTGTGCAAAGACCAACCAAGAATATTAGGGGCCTGGAGGCTAAAACATATGAAGAACGGTTGCAGGAACTGGGCATGTCTAGTTGAATGAAAAGAAGGACCAGGGGAAACATGATAGCAGTCTTCCAATATCTCAGGGGTTGCCACAAATTAGAGGGAGTCAAACTAAGGAGCTGAGGTGGCGCAGTGGTTAGGGTGCAGTACAGCAGGCCACTTCAGCTGACTGTTATCTGCAGTTCAGCGGTTCTAATCTCACCGGCTCAAGGTTGACTCAGCCTTCCATGCTTCCGAGGTGGGTGAAATGAGGACCCAGACTGTGGGGGCGATATGCTGACTCTGTAAACCGCTTAGAGAGGGCTGAAAGCCCTATGAAGCGGTATATAAGTCTAACTGCTATTGCTATTTCTAAACTATTCTCCAAAGCATCTGAGAATAGAACAAGAAAAAATGAGTGTAAACTAATCAAGGAGAGAAGCAACCTAGAAATAAAGAGAAAATTCCTGACAGTGAGTGCAATCAACCCATGGAACAGAAGTTGCCTTCAGAAGTCATGGGAGCCTCAGCACTGAAGGCTTTAAAGAAGGGACTGGACTGCTATCTGTCAGAAATGGTGTAGGGCATGTTCTATCTTAAAAATATCTCCTTCCAAACTTTTTATTCCACATTCACAACCTCTCCTTTTGAACCACTTTTGAGAATTTCTGGAATTTTGCAAGTCTTTGTTTTAATTACTCTAATATGTAACTGCTGTTTTTCCTATGAAATTATAGCTTAAAGAAAAGGATTATCCCTTTGCTTTTATTAAGAGTGGCATGCTATGTGAAAATCAGCCATATAAACTGTGAGATTAATGCACTGAGGGAACCTCTTTATAACCATAAATATGTAAATGAAGGCACAATTTCCCCTTTAAAGGAGCCGCTTGGTTTCCTTTTTCAGGCTACACCCAACCACACAAAGTTTGTCCACTTTCCTCAATCCATTCCTATCCGTTCCTTTCATTGGTTACAGGGAGCAAAAAATGATCCTGTGGATGAATTTGGTGCCCTTGTTAGTATTCCTTCAAGGTAGTTTTTTCCCCCCATCTTTAAAGAATTTCTGTCCATATTCTCTTTTTGTATATAGAGGATTTCATTGAACCACTTTTGTTTTTAGGAGTTCGATCTGAGGTCCAGGTAGTGGAGTCTGGAGGGGATGTGAGAAGACCTGGGGAATCCCTCCGTCTCTCCTGCCAAGCTTCTGGATTCACCTTCAGCAGCTATCCCATGGTCTGGGTGAGACAGTATCCAGGAAAAGGCCTGGAATGGGTGGCATTCATACATACAGACTCAACTCCAATTTACTACTCAGACAAAGTCAAGGGACGCTTTACCATCTCCAGGGATGATTCCCGCAGCCAGATCTATCTGCAAATGAACAATCTGAAACCAGAGGACACAGCTGTCTATTATTGTGCAAGACGCACAGTGAGAGGAAGTGAATCTGATGCCAAGCAAAAACCCTTCTCCTCCTCTGAGCAACTTTCGAAATTGGTTCAGAAAGTCAAATGTGGGCTTTTTAAAGTGAGAAGCAGAAGGTAAATCTCCGTATACAATTTGGAACCTTAGGTCTGATCTTCTAAGAAGCCATGTAGAAGATGAATGATATTTCGATAGGTGAGAAGAAAGAAATCTCTAGGTTGTGGAACAAAATTGGTAAGAAAGTTTGTAAAAAGTAGCTTCCTTCCTAATGCAATCGACACTTATCCAATGGAGAAAAAAACTTTGGTGTTGAACAAGAGCAAAAATTAATAATTACTGTTGCTCTTGCTACAATTTCTACAACAAGACCGAGTGGCTTGTGTTTTTTCCTCCCACAAATTGGCTTAGTATTCCATCTCTCAGGCTGGGGGGTGAAATTATACGTCCCTCAGACAGGGTGCGCAATTTGGGAGGCCTCCTGGACCCACAGCTGACTTTAGATCATCAGTTGTCAGCTGTGACCAGGGGGGCGTTTGCCAAGGTCCGCCTGGTGCACCAATTGCGTCCCTACTTGAACCGGGAGGATCTTACATCAGTCACTCATGCCCTTGTGGCCTCAAGACTGGACTACTGCAATGCGCTCTACATGGGGCAGCCCTTGAAGAGTATTCAGAGACTCCAGCTGGTCCAGAATGCAGCCGCGCAAGCGATTGTGGGTACACCCCGGTACACCTATCCTCCGCGAGCTGCACTGGCTACCTATTGGTCTCTGGATACGCTTCAGGGTGCTAGTTATTACTTATAAAGCCCTACATGGTATTGGACCTGGGTACTTGAGAGACCGCCTTCTGCCGATTACCTCCCACACACCCATTCGATCCCACAGATTAGGCCTCCTCCATATTCCATCTGCCAGCCAATGTCAGTTGGCGACTACTTGGAGGAGGGCCTTCTCTGCCGCTGCTCCGGCCCTTTGGAACGAGCTCCCCGTGGAGATTCGGACCCTCTCCACCCTTCGGGCCTTTCGGACGGCCGTGAAGACCTGGCTGTCCCAGCAAGCCTGGGGTCAATGTTCCCTCTAATTCTTTTTCAGTGTGAGCAGAAAAGTATAGTGTTTGAGTGGCTGTTGTTACAAGACCCTTGCACCCCTAACCCTTTAGGGAAAAAAAAACCCAGGGGTCTTCAAACGTGACAGCTTTAAGACTTGTGGACTTCAACTCCCAGAATTCCTCCCTGAGGGGAATTATATATTTGGAGTGTTTCATAGTTACATTAGAGAACTACATTGTTAGAACTTAGCCCAAAAGATACCTTTTATCTGAAAATCCAAATAGAGTATGTTGCAGCCTCGTAAGTCCTCACACTTACGAATGACAGCTCGGCAGCAGCCAGGCGCGTCTTAGCCAATCAGATGCGCCTGCCAGTTGCCGGGCTGTCATATGCGAGGCTATTGGTTAAACCGTTTTGACAGCCGGGTATAAAAGGCTGTCAAACATCGGAGACTAGCCGGTCTACTTACTGTTGTTGTTGTTACATGTTCTTGCTTGAATAAATGGTTACAGTTACCTCAGAAGCCTCCATTTCTTCCTACTGCCGATCTAACACTGGCGACGAGGAGTGGGGAACTGGCTCTGAGCACAACCTGCAACCGAGAGCAAGCAACGTCTTAATAGGCGCTTAGACCGGACGTTTACCGCGCCTAATTCTCCTCAGCTGCATCCATCAATTCGCCTCAGACAATTCCTGATGGCCGGCATGCCAGCTTTTGCTCCTTTCGGAGTCGGCGGAGAATCTTGGGAAGCCTTTTTAGAAAGGTTTGAGTGCTTTCTGATAGCAAATAACAGACAGGGCTACTCTCAAGCCAGAAAATGCGGTTTTTTCCTCACCGCTTGTGGCTCGGAAATGTTTGCCGCAGCCAGATCATTTGCTGCCCCTAGGGCCATTTACGATTTGACCTGGCAAGAACTAACCGACGGGCTACAAGCCTATTATGCTCCAACGCTGTCACAAATTGCTCGTCGCTTCGCATACCGCAGGCGAGTGCAGAAGCCCTCAGAAACTGCCAACCAATTTCTACAGGCTCTGCGAGTCGCCGCGGCTCAGTGCGATTTTCCAGACCTTGAAGACAACCTCGCAGAACAATTTGTGTGTGGTCTTAAAGACATTTTTCTGAGGCGCCGGCTATTAGGCAAACCAAAAGTAACTCTAGTCTACGCTATAGATGAAGCTCGAGCCGCTGAGCTAGCAGACCTTTCTTCTTCTGAAATTGACCGTTACCTAGCTCAAATGGCCGTTACTGTCGGTTTACCTGCCTCGCCGACCTCACCCGCCTTGCCTGCACTACCAGCTCCTGAGCCACCACCGCCTCAACATTCAACCTATATCACTAATTTAATAGACAAATTAGCTCCAATACCCGAGCACCTCCAACACGCTCATGTGGACCGACTGAGGGCTACCACTCGCCGTTAGCTACCTCAGCAAGTCCAAATGCTTATTCGATCTCCAACCGCGTCTTCCGTTTGCCTAGGCTGTGGAGGCGTGCATCCCCGGTCTACTTGCCCTTTCAAAGCAGCAGTCTGCCGCCGTTGCAGTAAAAAGGGCCATCTAGCTCACGTCTGCCGAGCCTCCCAATCCCGCAGACCAGCGCAACGCCAGGATGAGTGCTACAATCTATCGGAGGCCATTCCTACGCTCCCCGAAGTAGCTGTCAACCTGGCTTCCAAGGGTACGACGAAGATCAACATAACTATCTCCATTGAGGGGCAACCTTGCTTAATGGAGGTTGATTCCGGTTCCTCCCGATCCCTCCTTTCTTGGGCCACTTTCTCTAAGCTTTGCCCTAAAGTCAAACAGTCCCAACTGTCACCACCGGACGCTATTCTAAGAGACTATCAAGGGTCTCAAATCCCTACTCTGGGGTGTTATGCATTACGTGTATCTTATGGGTCTCACGCTGCTGTCCTGTCAGCACTAATTGTTCTTAAGCCCCTGCCCTCCCTCTTAGGGTTAGATTGGTTCTCTCCCCTAGGGCTTTCCCTTAATGGAGTCCATAGTACAGCAGACACGCCCCCTTCTGATGTGGCATCAGTCTTATCGGACTACACTGACATCTTTGATGGACAACTAGGCCAGTACAAGGGCAATCCCATCTCCCTGAACTTGGATCCCCAGGTTGCTCCAATCAGGCTGAAGGCCCGCAGGGTGCCTTTAGCCTTGAGGCCCAAGGTGGACGCCGAACTTGATAAGCTTGTGGCGCAGGGCGTACTGGAGCCAGTCGACCATTCTCGCTGGGAAACCCCCATAGTAATTCCTGTGAAGGCCGACGGCTCCATTAGGATCTGCGCCGACTACAAGTCGACGATCAACCTTGGCCTCCAGGCAAACCCCTATCCAGTCCCTGTAGTGCAGCACCTGCTCCACTCCCTGGGGCAGGGCTGCATTTTCTCCAAACTGGATATGGCGCAGGCCTACCAGCAGCTTCCTGTGGATGACGATGCGGCGGCTGCCCAAACCATCGTCATCCACCGGGGGGGCTTTCCGTTGTCGTCGCCTCCAATTCGGCGTATCCGTTGCCCCGGGGATCTTCCAGAGCCTCATGGAGCGCTTGCTCCCTGGCGTGGTTCCCTACTTTGATGATGTCCTGATCGCTGCAAGCAGCCGCTCAGACCTCATCAAAGTTCTTCGGAAGGTCCTCGACCGTTTTAGGGGCGCGGGCTTAAAATTGAAGCGCAGCAAATGCTTCTTTGCTGTGCTACAGGTGGAATTCCTGGGCTTCTTAATAGATGCCCAGGGAATTCACCCCACCCCCTCAAAACTAGCAGCCATCAGGAACGCTCCCACTCCAACCCCAAAGGCGCAGCTGCAAGCGTTCCTGGGCCTTTTGAATTTTTACACGCCGTTTATTCCCCACAAGGCATCAATAGCCGAGCCACTACATCAGTTGCTCAACCGATCCACAGCCTCTCGCTGGGGCAGCCGCGAAGCGCATGCGTTCGCGGCTGTCAAATCCCTGCTGATGTCAGAGGCAGTCTTAGTCCAATATAGTGACAAGATGCCCCTGACTTTGGCTTGTGATGCCTCCCCCGTGGGTTTGGGGGCAGTTCTGAGCCATGTCCTTCCCAACGGCTCAGAAGCTCCCATAGCTTTTTATTCCCAGACACTCTCCTCTGCCGAGAGGAACTACAGCCAGATTGACAAGGAGGCTCTGGCTGCAGTGTCCGGGGTTAAAAAGTTCCACGATTATCTATATGGGTGGCATTTCACACTATACACCGACCACAAGCCACTCCTTGGGCTTCTCGCCGGTGATAGGCCGACCCCTCCTATTCTATCCCATAGGATGACCCGATGGACGGAGTTCTTGGCGGTGTACTCCTATGCCCTTTGCTACCGTCCAGGCAAGCACCTAGGGCATGCAGATGCCCTCAGTCGCTGCCCCCTTCCTGGCGAGGACATCCAGTCGGTCCCTTGCCATTCTGTCCTATCTATTGCTCAATTGGACTTACCCCTATCGTCTACCGATGTGGCCTCCCACTCTCGGTCTGACCCAGTCCTATCCCAAATAATGACTTGGGTCCTGAGAGGCTGGCCTACAGCAGCCACACCTCCAGATTGCAGACCTTTTAAGACCCGCCAACTAGAATTATCCCTACATTCTGGTTGCCTACTTTGGGGCGACCGCGTGGTCATCCCATCGGTCCTCCGGCACCAAGTGTTACAGCGGCTACACGCCGATCATCCGGGAATAGCGCGCATGAAGGCACTAGCCCGAAGTTACGTTTGGTGGCCAGGCCTAGATTCAGAAATCGAGGCCTGGGTTTCCAAATGCGTAACCTGTCAACAGTCCTGGCCATCTCCACCCTCCTCTCCCTCCTGGGAGTGGGAGATGCCCCGAGGACCATGGTCCCGTATTCACATTGATTTTGCAGGCCCCTTCCACGGCCAGGTTTTCTTGGTGGTTGTAGATGCGTACTCTCGATGGATGGAACTGTTGCTTATGCACTCCACCACAGCCGAGAGTACTGTGCGGGCTTTGCGATGCTTGTTCGCGACCCATGGGTTGCCGGACACAGTAGTCTCCAACAACGGCCCACAATTTTCATCTACGACCTTACAAACATTCCTGGCCGCACAAGGGGTCCGCCATGCGCCGGTTGCCCCTTACCATCCGGCCAGCAATGGCCGGGCGGAGAGGGCGGTTTGATCGGCCAAGGAGGCTTTGGGATGATTGAACCGTGGCAACTGGCAGGCAAGGGTGGATGCTTACTTAATGGCACAGCACTCCACTCCTTGCCCCCTGACTTGGAAAAGCCCCGCGGAGCTGCTGATGGGCAGGCGCCTGCGTACCACCCTGGATAGATTGCACCCCCTCTATTCAGGGGTTCAGCCTGGCAACCTGGGGTCTCCCTCCCGTTCTTTCCTTCCTGGGGACTTGGTCTGGGCTAGGAACTATGGGGGGGGATAATCGATGGGTGCCTGCCACCATCATCGAAGTAACAGCACCCGTCTCCTACAGGGCAAGAATTCCTGACGGCACCATCTGGAGACGGCACCTGGATCAATTGAGGGGCCGCCACAACACCGAAACACCAACTCAAGCCGACCCGCAGGGACCAGCCATAGACGCCTTACAGCCAGCCCCGGTTCCGCAACTTCGCTCCAATATTACAATCCATCCAGCCTTTCCTAATGCAGGCCAGCCTAACCAATCCACTGGGCATACACTCTCTGTTGTCAGTCCAGCACACTCTCAAGCCGAGCCCGCAATACACCAGCCATCATTATTAGGCCACTCCGGGCCTAGACCTCCCCTCTCACAGGCCGCCCACCGGCCTAATTTCAATCCACCACCATCCTCGGCCGCGCCCCCTTCGCCCAGCCTACCTTATCCATTCAGTTCTCCAGTACCAGAAGGAGGGTCTTCTGACGTCACCTGGAGCTCTACTCCCCGAAGGGAGGAGCTCTTACAGGGACATCTAGTGCGAGCTCCACCTGCAGTCCAACTGCGGCGGTCGGGGCGTGTCCGCCGCTTACCTGCGTATCTCAACGACTACGCATGCGCAGTTTCTCACGCATGCGCACCGCTGGGGGGGAAGGAGTGTTGCAGCCTCGTAAGTCCTCACACTTACGAATGACAGCTCGGCAGCAGCCAGGCGCGTCTTAGCCAATCAGACGCGCCTGCCGGTTGCCGGGCTGTCATACGCGAGGCTATTGGTTAAACCGTTTTGACAGCCGGGTATAAAAGGCTGTCAAACATCGGAGACTAGCCGGTCTACTTACTGTTGTTGTTGTTACACGTTCTTGCTTGAATAAATGGTTACAGTTACCTCAGAAGCCTCCGTTTCTTCCTACTGCCGATCTAACAGAGTAAACCTGCTATTATCCCAGAGCACTAATGTCATTTGTCCCAATCTGTTTTACGAGTCTGTATTAAAATAGATAGAAATATTTTCACTAAATTTTATAGATCTATATTTCAGGAACCTATCAGAAGTTAGGGCAAGATAAGAGTGGAAGAATGAATTTTGTTGCAGGTCATGGGGATTTTTTCAGCATCTTAAAAGTGGAGCGCATGTGCATTGAACTAGCAATACCCATTTAATAACAAAAGGAAATGGCTGAATTAAATTTGGTAAAGTTGCAAGCGAGCTGTAAAAAGCTTGTGGTTTTTAAAATCATAGAATCAGAAGGGATACTTGAGGTCTTCTAGTCCAGCCCCTTGTCCAAGGCAGGAGTCTTTATGTCATCTGAGACAAATGGCCGTCCAGTCTTTTGAAAACCTGTAGCAAATGAATTAAGATTCCATTGATTTTAATTGTTCTTACTGTCAGATTTCTCCTTATTTCCAGCTTGAGTCTCCTTCTGACAAGTTTCCATTGCTTCTTGTCCTGTCCTCAGGTGCTATTGCTGCCTCCTTCTCCTCCTCCTCCTCCTCCTCCTCCTCCTCCTCCTCCTCCTCCTCCTCCTCCAACAGCACCAACACATTTGCTGCCCAGCGCTGCGGCTGAGGTGAAGCCGCCAAAGCTCCCGCTGGCGCCCCCGCAGCGTTGGGCGGAAATCCGGCAGTGCTGTTGGAAGAGGAGGAGGCGAACCAGCCTGCCACCACCGGCCACCGCCAGCCCCGCTGCTCTTCCCGCCCCCTTCTCAGCCCCACAGTCCAGCAGTCGCAGCAGAAACAGCCCCGGGTCTCCGCTGCCGCTCCCCGCATTTTCTGGAAGGGGTCTCACAGGAAGGAATCCCCTCTCCAAGGGATCCCCATCCAGAAAATGTGGGGAGCGGCAGCGGAGACCCGGGGCTGTTTCTGCTGCGACCGCTGGACTGTGGGGCTGGGAAGGGGGCGGGAAGATCGGCGGGGCTGGCGGTGGCCGGTGGTGGCAGGCTGGTTCACCCCCTCCTCCTTCAACAGGCAACAGCACTGCCGGATCCAGGTGTAGCCGCCTGCAAAACGTTTCCTTTACAGAAATCTCTGCGCGGCAGATAGAAACTGCTGCACGGGGTTTTCTTGCAAGGTGCGCGGCCGTGCAGCCACGCACCTTAGAGGGAACAGTGCCTGGGGTTGAGTTCCCCCCCCCACTCAAATTTGCTGTGTCTGTTGTGCTTTTAAGTTCTTCGTATGTCTGATTGTTTTTGTCTCACTTTTTGTAATTTCCCCTCCCTTGGCTTTTGTTCAGCCGTCCTGAGTCCCTTAGGGCAGTGGTCCCCAACCCCCAGTCCGTGGACCGGTGCCGGGCCGTGGAGTACCTGGCACCGGGCCGCGCAGCGGCCGGGGGCCATGATCGCTGCAGCGGCCGGGGGCCATGATCGCTGCAGCGGCCGGGGGACATGATCGCTGCAGCGGCCGGGGGACATGATCGCTGCAGCGCAAAGGCTCCTGGGCCATGCACAAAAGCTCCTGGGCCGTGCGCAAAAGCTCCTGGGCCGTGCGCAAAGGCTCCAGGGAAGAGAGCCCCGCGCAGGTACGCACATGTGGCCCAAAGCTGACGTGTACCTGCGACCCTGCAGACCTCTCCCCAGTCTCCCTGCGGCTCTACAGAAAACGCCTCGCTCAGCACTGGCTGGTAGTGCGGGGGACGCTGATTACCTACCTTTCTTTCTTCTTTGGCCCCTGCCGTTCTCCGGAAAAATAGTTATTTCTCTTTTTGGACATGTTTCAGACATTAGCGGGGATTTTAGGAGAGACTGAGCCTGAGCGTTCATTCTCCCAGTTGGTGCACGATCACCTGTCTTTGCTTTTAGAAGAGTTTGAGCGCTACTTCCCAACCACAAAAGACCCACAAACAGGTAAGGAATGGATCCGCGACCCATTTGTCAACAAACCAGGCGAATTTAGCATGTCTGTGCAAGAAGAAGATCAACTGCTGGAGATTGCAAATGACGGCAGCCTTAAAACTGCATTTGAGACAACAACTCTGCCGGTGTTCTGGATTAAAGTCATGGTGGAATATCCTGAGATTGCCACTACAGCTCTTAAGTCCCTTTTGCCTTTTCCAACATCCTATCTGTGTGAAGCGGGGTTTTCTGCAGTGACAGCAACCAAAACAAAACAACGAAATAAACTGGACATAAGCAAGACACTTCGGGTGTCATTGTCTCCTATTACCCCCAGATGGAACCGTCTCGTTGCAGAAAAACAAGCTCAGGGTTCTCATTGATTCACTAGATTCTAGTAACTAGAGCGCTTAGTTAAAGTTTAACTGTTAAAATGTTAAAGCACTTTATATTTATGTAATTGTATTTTATTTTGTAAGGCATGTTTAAATACAATAAAATAAAAGTTGTTTAATCAAAACAATCTGATATATAAACAATCAATGTGTCGTCGCGAACAACGCCTCCCCACCCCTGCACGCGCTCAGCGGGCCACGGTAAAATTATCAAAGGCTGACTGGTCCGCGGCGATAAAAAGGTTGGGGACCACTGCCTTAGGGGAATAGGGCGGCCTACAAATTGAATAAACTCCAACTCCAACTCCAATTTCATATCAAAGAAGTGGATGTGCTGACTTGGATTACTCCTTAATAAACGTTGGAGAGTGAATAAGACTTGAAAGCCTCCACTGTCTTGTTTAATAGGGAAACTAAAGTGAAAATACATATCCAATCGTCCCATTTTGTTCTTCTCTTCCTCTCATCAGCTCTTCAAAATGATTCAATCAAAGGAAGTTCAGTATTTGAACTTAGAAGCAGAAGATAAATATCCACGATTTCTCTTGGAACCTCAAATCTGATCTTTGTAGGAGCAGTGAGGAACCTTTTTAGCACTTTCATGTTGAAAAAAAGGTAATCTCCACATTGTGTAATGAGAAATATGGATTGATGTCCCATAGATCTTCCTTGATATTTTTGCAACTCTGAGTCCCTTAAATTCCCAGGATTGCCAAATCTCCGTGTTTTAGTATTTTTAGAAATGTTTCTCCATTTTTATTCTTTCTATATCTATCATCTATCTATCTATCTATCTATCTATCTATCTATCTATCTATCTATCGATCTATCTATCTATCGATCTATCGATCTATCGATCTATCGATCTATCGATCTATCGATCTATCGATCTATCGATCTATCGATCTATCAATCTATCGATCTATCAATCTATCGATCTATCAATCTATCTATATTTTCAACCACCTCAATCCTGAACTTCTCTTCGTCCACTAGGATTCAGCCAAGAGAGGTAAACATTGATCACTGGAAGCCTCCTTTCCCATATTTTTCCTCTGAGAATTTGTATTTTGGAATGTCTTCCTGCCTTTATGTGGTCGCTTGGTTACTCCTGCTACAATTTAATATCAAAGAAATGGATGGGCTATGTTGACTTCCTCCCTAATAAGCTTTGGAGAGTGAATAAGACTTGAAGCAATCAACTATCTTCCTTAACAGGGAAATTAAAATGGAAACACAAATCGAACCGTCTCCTTTTGTGCAGGTTTAGTTTTTGACTGAATCAGCCCCAAAATATCCACGTAAATATTTAACGAAAAGTAACCCTTCCCGGTTTGCCCCTAATCTCAAATTTCTTGCAAAGAGTTTTTTTTTATGTCAATGAAGAGATTAGCGGATATATTAGGAAAAGAGGAAAAGAGTTTGAAGAAATAAAGAAAGGTAACTGACAAGGAGCTCCAATTTTCATGTTATACTGATTTCCTGTCTGATCTTAGTGAACTCCACACTCACCCAATGGAAACGAAGGGTTGAACAAGAGATGGGATGGAATAATTATCCTAGAAAACAATTACAAAAGTGGTACAGAATCAATTTTGGTAAATGAAGCAGGAGGAATAATCAATAGGAATAATGCTCATATATTGCTCTATAATGCTTACAGCAACCTCTAAGCTGTTTACTAAATATAACTTTTATCAGCCGAAAACAATTAATGAATTAGGATTCACCACAATCCAGAGAGTATTTTAGACTTTTTTGTGCTGGGAATCCAATTACAGAGTTGTTGGGGGGAAAAAAGTTGGAAAAAAAAATAGCTTGAAAACTCCAATTTTACCTTCATTGTTTACAACATGGTCTGGTTTTAGAAACTAACTGGAATGAAAAATAGTCCATTACTATCATGGTAGAAAAGAGGAAATGAAACTATAGCATAATTTTTCTAAATATTCAAACTACAATATAGATATTGAGGAAATATTAGGAAGGTCTCTCTCCTCCTCACTTTGGACACTCTAGGGCAGTGTTGTCACATGAAACTCCTCTGTACTCAGTGGGGGATGGGCCAGGGAATAAAACAAGTGTCATTTGATATTCTCTCATTTCTGAGACATGCTTTTTTTTATTACTGTCTCCAGCCACGAAGACCTGGTTGTTCCAGCAGGCCTGCGGCTGATTAATTTCCAGCCCCACTTGAATCGTTATGACTGTTGTTGTTTTTACTTTGTCTGTCTTTTGTCTTATTGTATCCCCCGCTTCCTCTGGTTGTTAGCCGCCCCGAGTCCGTCGGGAGTGGGGTGGCCTAGAAATTAAATAAACATAACCATAAATTGTCTTACAAATTGATGCCTCATCATTTGCTTTGCACTCATGTTTGGGTGTTTTTGTCAAGAGGACAGACTAAGGGGAGAAAATATAGGGAGGAAAAATCTAATCAATTCATTTCATTATTTTAGTGATCTTCTTTTCAAGTTCTATCTCAAAATATCTACTTCCAAAAATGTTCCAACCTGTCCTTTTGAATCACTTTTGAGAATTTTTTGCTATTTTGCAAGTCTTTGTATTAATTTCTCTAATATAAACCTGCTGTTTTTCCTATGACATTATAGATTAAAGGAGGATCCCTTCCCATTTTTTAAGAGTGGCATGTTATGTGAAAATCAGCCTTATAAACTGTGAGATTAATGCACTGAGGGAACCTCTTTATACCTAGAAATATGTAAATGAAGACACAATTTGCCCTTTAAAGGAGCCGCTAAGTTTCCCTTTTCAGGCTACCCCCAACCACACAAAGTTTGTGCACTTTCCTCAATCCATTCCTATCCATTCCTTTCATTGGTTACAGGGAGCAAAAAATGATCCTGTGGCTGAATTTGGTTCCCCTCTTAGTGTTCCTTCAAGGTAGTTTTTTCTCCTCTTTAAAGAATTTCTGTCCATATTCTCTTTTTGTATATAGAAGATTCCATTGAAACACTTTTGTTTTTAGGGGTCCGATGTGATGGCCAGTTAGTGGAGTCTGGAGGGGATGTGAGAAGACCTGGAGAGTCCATTCGTATCTCCTGCCAAGCCTCTGGGTTCCCCTCCAGCAGTGGTTGGTTGCACTGGATAAGACAGGCTCCAGGGAAAGTACTGGAATGGGTGGGCAACATACGTACAGGATCACCTCCTTCCACTTACTACTCTGACAAAGTCAAGGGACGTTTCACCATCTCCAGGGATGATTCTCGCAGCCAGCTGTATCTGCAAATGAACAGCCTCAAACTAGAGGATTCTGCTGTTTATTTCTGTACGAAATACACAGTGAGAGGAAGTGAATCGGATGCCAAGCAAAAACCTTCCCTTCCTCTCAGCAGCTCTCCAAATGATTCGGTCAAAGGAAGTTGTGTATTTGAACTTAGAAGCTGAAGATAAATCTCCATGATATGTCATGGAACCTTAGATCTGATCTTTGTAGAAGCAGTGAGGATTGAGCCAAGGGAGGTAAACATTGGTCACCACAAGCATCTGTCCCAGAATCTCTCTGAGACTCCATATTTCCAACTGCCTTCCTGCCTTGTTCTGGTCACTTTGCTGCTGCTGCTGCAATTTCATATCAAAGAAATGGATGGGCTGAACTGACTTACTTGCTAATAACCTTTGGAGATTAAATAAAACTTGAAGCCGTGGGTCATCTATCTTGCAAAATGATTTGAAAACCACATGTGTAAGTTCTGTCTGAAAAATCTCTTAAGTAAATGTACTGAGGGGCTCTTTTATCCCAATCAATATATAAATCACAACATGATTTCCCCTTTAAAGAATCTGCATGGTTTCTCTTTTCAGGCTGTACCCACCAACACAAAGTTTGTGCAATTTCCCAAAGTCTTTCCTATTGATTCCCTCTGTTCATTAGAGGTTCATTAAAGGTACATTTTCCCCCTCTTTTAAGAATTTCCTTCCATATTCTGATTTTTGCATATAGAAGGTTTCATTGAAACTTTTTTCTTTTTTAGGAGGCCAATCTCAAGTCCGGTTGGTGGAGTCAGGAGGGGATGTGAGAAGTCCTGGAGATTCCCTCCATCTCTCCTGCCAAGCCTCTGGATTCACCTTCAGCAACTATAGCATGGGCTGGTTGAGACAGGCTCCATGGAAAGGACTTGAATGGGAGGCTGACATAAACTCTGGTTCCAGTAGGATATCCGACTCAGACAAAGTCAAGGGGTGCTTCACCATCTCCAGAGACGATGCCAAAAGCCAACTGCATCATCATATGAAGAGCCTCAAAGCTGAAGACACAGCTGTCTATTACTGGGCGAGAGACACAGTGAGGTGATGTTTCCTGAGGTGATGAAAGGACCTTCTTTTCCTCAGAGCAGCCCTTCAACTTCTTTTAGCCAAAAGCGATGGATTAGTGAATTAGAATTCATCACCACCCAGAGAGAATTTTAGACTATTTTGTCCTGGGAATCCAATGAGAGAGGTTTTTTTGAAGAAAATGAAAAGTGGAAAAAAACAGTTTGTTTTAACATCACTGTTTACAACTTGGTCTAGTTTTAGAAACAAACTGGAATTAAAAACAGTCCATTACTATCGTGGTAGAAAAGAGGAAATGAAACTATAGCATAGTCTTTCTAAATATCCAAACTGCCATATAGATATTGAGTAAATATTAGGAAGATGCCTCCCCTCCTCTCTTTGGCCACTGGGGGGCAGTGTTGCCCCATGAAATTCCTCTGTACTCAGTGGGGGATGGGATAGGGAATAAAACAAGTGTCATTAGATATTGTATCATTTCTAAGACATGTTTTTTTTTAAATTAATGTCTAAGGGAAATTTCACATGTTGGGAGGTTATAATCCTTACCATCAAGCTCAGAAATTTTGGTAAAAGGGTGTATCATTGGTCTTCGTAGCCAAAGGAAGTTTCTAGAATATATTAAGGTACTTCAGACCTTTGCTGAAAATGAGAACTACACAAAGGGACATTTTACCATACACAAACACACCAAGAGTATCTATTCCTCATTGTGAAGCCATGTCTGAGTTGACAATTAAATATTAGCCAACAGTGTCTGGTGGCAGCCAAAAGAGACAATGCAATCCTAAATCGCATTAACAGAAGGCTACAATCAAGGTCACATGAGGTAAAAAATACGACTCTATAAAGCCTTAGTAGGACCTCACCTAGAAGACTGCATCCAGTTTTATGTTATATTACATTATATATATTACATTATATAAAGCGATTGAGACTCTAGGAATAGTGCAGATTATTATTGACGAGTTAATAAACCAATCTAATAAGTGAAGAACATCCCACAGGCTTCATCAATTTCTTCTGTCTGTGTCTTTTCTTTCATTCAACTCAAATTGTCTTACAAATTGATGCCTCATCATTTGGTTTGAACTCATGTTTTGGTGTTTTTGTCAAGTGGACATACTAAGGGGAGGAAATGTAGGGAGGAAAAATCTAATCAATTCATTCGATTTCTGAGTGATCTTCTATTCATGTTCGATCTCAAAATATCTACTTCCAAAAATTTTATTGCACATTCCCAAGCTGTCCTTTTGAATCACTTTTGAGAATTTCTGCAATTTTGCAAGCCTTTCTATTAATTTCTGTAATATAAACCTGCTGTTTTTCCTATGACTTTATAGTTTAAAGAAAAGGAATATAGCCATAGCAATAGCAGTTACACTTATGTAGCGCTTCATAGGGCTTTCAGCCCTCTCTAAACGGTTTACAGAGTCAGCATATCGCCCCCACAGTCTGGGTCCTCATTTCACCCACCTCGGAAGGATGGAAGGCTGAGTCAATCCTGAGCCGGTGAGATTTGAACAGCCGAACTGCAGTCAGGTGAAGTAGCCTGCAGTGCTGCATT
Source organism: Thamnophis sirtalis (assembly GCF_051295495.1). Classification (NCBI taxonomy): domain Eukaryota; kingdom Metazoa; phylum Chordata; class Lepidosauria; order Squamata; family Natricidae; genus Thamnophis; species Thamnophis sirtalis. Next base: position 134,218,991 of record NW_028261384.1, read on the forward strand.
TAACCACTGCGTCACCTCGGCTCTTTTTTTCCATTTGCTTTTATTAAGAGTGGCATGTTATGTGAAAATCAGCCACATAAACTGTGAGATTAATGCACTGATGGGTATCTTTATACCTAGCAATATGTAAATGAAGGCACAATTTCCCCTTTAAAGGAGCCGCTTGGTTTCCCTTTTCAGGCTACATCCAACCATACAAAGTTTGTGCACTTTCCTCAATCCATTCCTATCCTTTCATTGGTTACAGGGAGCAAAAAATGATCCTGTGGCTGAATTTCGTGCCCTTGTTAGTGTTCCTTCAAGGTAGTTTTTTCCCCTCTTTAAATAATTTCCATCCATATTCTCTTTTTGTATATAGAAGATTTCATTGAACCACTTTTGTTTTTAGGAGTTCAATCTGAGGTCCAATTGGTGGAGTCTGGAGGGGATGTGAGAAGACCTGGGGGGTCCCTCCGTCTCTCCTGTCAAGCCTCTGGATTCACCTTCAGCAGCTATTACATGCACTGGGTGAGACAGGCTCCAGGGAAAGATCCTGAATGGGTAGCCGGCATAAGTACAGGTTCATCTTATACTTACTACCCAGACAAAGTCAAGGGACGCTTCACCATCACCAGGGATGATTCCCGAAGCCAGCTTTATCTGCAAATGAACAATCTGAAACCAGAGGACACAGCTGTATATTATTGTGCGAGACGCACAGTGAGAGGAAGTGAATCTGATGCCAAGCAAAAACCTTCCTCTCCTCTGAGCAACTTTCGAAATTGATTCAGAAAGTCAAATTTGGGCATGTTAAAGTGAGAAGCAGAAGGTAAATCTCCATATACAATTTGGAACCTTTGGTCTGATCTTCAAAGAAGCCGTGTAGAAGATGAATGACATTTTGATAGATGAGAAGAAGGAAATCGCTAGGCTGTGGAACAAAATGGGTACGGTAGTTTGTAAAAAGTAGCCTACTATCTAATCCTAATGCAATCAACACTTATCCAATGGAGAGAAAACGTTGGTGTTGAGCAAGAGCAAAAATGATTATTCTTAATAATTACTGTTGCTCTTGCTACAATTTCATATCAAAGAAATGGATGTGCTGACATGGATTACTCCTTAATAAAGATTGGAGAGTGATTAAGACTTGAAAGCCTCCACTGTCTTGATTAATAGGGAATCTAAACTGAAAATACATATCCAATGGTCCCATTTTGTGCAAATATACTTTTTGACTTAGGATGATCCGCCCCAAAGTGTCCACTTTGAAATGTATGAAAACATTTAGCGAAAAGCAACCCTTCCCATTTTCCTCTGTACTAATAATTAAATATCTCTGTCTTGACTATTATAAGGAATTTCCAGTAATCTCAAATTTATTGGAAGGAATTCTATTATGCCAATGAAGAGAGCATCTGATATATTAGGAAAAGAGGAATGGAGTTTGAAGAAATTAATAAAACTAACTGACAAGGAGCTACAACTATGATGCTATTGTGACATGCAGCCGCACGAGCGATTGTGGGTGCACCTAGGTACACCCACGTCACACCTATCCTCTGTGAGCTGCACTGGCTACCCATCAGTCTCCGAATCCGCTTCAGGATGCTGGTCGCTACCTATAAAGCCCTACATGGCATCGGACCTGGGTACCTGAGAGACCGCCTCCTGCCGATTACCTCCCTCAGACCGATAAGATCTCACAGGTTAGGTCTCCTCCGGATTCCATCTGCCAGCCAATGTCGGCTGGCGACTCCCCAGGGGAGAGCTTTCTCTGTTGCAGCTCCAGCCCTCTGGAATGACCTCCCCATGGAGATCCGGACCCTTACTACCCTCCTGGCCTTCCGCAAAGCCACCAAGTCCTGGCTGCTCCAGCAGGTCAGGGGGCTTGTGAAACATCCAGCCCCATGGAAATTGTGAATGTTGCATCTTTTTTAAAGTGTCGTCCTTGTCTATTTATCCCCTTTCCCTTGTCTATTGTGAGCCACCTGGAGTCCTCCAGGAGTGGGCGGCATACAAGACAAATGAATGAATGAATGAATGAATGAATGAATGAATGAATGAATGAATGAATGAATGAATGAATGAGCTACAACTGTAATGCTATAGTGGCATACTGTCTAATCCTCATGAAATGCACTCATCCAATGGAAAGGAAGCATTGGGGTGGAACAAGAGATGGGGTGTAATGTTTATCCTAGAAAATGAGTACAAAACTGTTACACAATAAGTTTTGGTAAATGATGAGACAGTAACAAAAGGAATAACAGTTACATATTGCTCTATTATTCCTTACACTTCACTTTCTGCATATTGCCTCCAACAATCTGGGTCTTCATTTCACCAACCTCAGAGGGATGGAAAGCTGTGTCAACCTCGAACCTGTCAGGATCAAACTCCTGGCACTGGGCAGAGTTTGCCTGCAATATTGCATTCTAACCACTGTGTCATTAGGGAAATATTCATGCAATCCTCACTGCACAGAGTAATATCAACCAATGTTGCTCCATTTATATTTCTTCCGTATAAATATATATTCAATGTCCTTAATCTTGAAGCTCCGTCCCCTCATTGATCCAGGGACAACATTGGTCAAGAAGAAACTGTGTAGCTGATCTCCCAACTCTAAATGTAGTAAGGAGAATAAATTCTCTACTGCATTGATACCTTGTCAGAAGTTGTGGAATCATTCAAGACTTTATTATACCTACTATAATATAAATCTTCGGTTTCTCCTTTCAGTCACAGGGAAGCAAGAACAAAGAATCTCTGAGATGAGTTTTATTAGGATTCAAAAATTATGTGAATATCACGCATGTAAGTTCTGTCCAAAAAAGTCTCTAAGAGAATGAACTCAGAGGCTCTTTTATCCCAAGAAATATGTAAATCGGGGCCCATTGTTCCCTTTAAAGAAGCTGCATGGTTTCCCTTTTCAGGCTACATCCACCCACACATAGTTTGTGCACTTTCTTTGCTATCGATTCCCTCTATTCATTACAGGAAGCAAAAATGATCCTGTGGCAGAATATTGTGCCCTTGTTACTGTTCATTCAAGGTAGTTGTCTTCCCTCTTTAAACAATTTCCCTTCATGTTCTCTTTATATATATGGAAGGTTTCATTGACATGTTTTTGGTTACAGGAGTCCAGTCTCAAGTCCAGTTGTTGGAGTCTGGAGGGGATGTGAGAAGACCTGGAGAGTCCCTCCGTCTCTCCTGCCAAGCTTCTGGATTCACCTTCAGCAGCAACTACATGCACTGGTTGAGACAGGCTCCAGGGAAAGGACTAGAATGGGTGGCCATCATACGTACAGGATCATCTCCTTCCATTAACTACTCTGACAAAGTCAAGGGACGCTTCACCATCTCCAGGGATGATTCTCGCAGCCAGCTGTATCTGCAAATGAGTGGCCTCAAACTAGAGGATTCTGCCCTTTATTACTGTGTGAGAGAGACACAGTGAGAGGAAGTGAATCAGATGCCAAGCAAAAACCTTCTCTTCCTCTCAGAAGCTCTCCAAAATGATTCAGTCAAAGGAAGTTGTGTATTTGAACTTAAAAGCTGAAGATAAATCTCCATCATATGTCCTGTAACCTCAAATCTGATCTTTATAGAAGCAGTGTAGAACATTGTTAAAATTTTGAGGTTGGGGAAAAAAAAATGGATTTCCAGGTTGTGTAATAAGAAATATGGATTGATGTCCCACAGATTTTCCCTGATATCTTGGAAACTCTGAGTCCCTTAAATTCTCGGTATTGCCAAATCCCCATATTTTATTTTTTTAGACATGTTCCTCCATTTTAATTCTTTCTGTATCAATATATGTATTCAACCTCCTCAATCCTGAAGTTCTCTCCCCTCAGTAGTATTGAGTCAAGGGATGTAAACATTGGTCACTGGAGGCCTCCTGTCTCATAAACCTTCTGAGACTCCATTTTTTAAACTGCCTTCCCGCCTTGATATAGTCTCTTGATCACTCCTGCTGCAGTTTCAAGTCAAAGAAATGGATGGGCTGAACTGACTTACCTCCTAATAACCTTTGAAGTGTAAATAAAAATTGGATTTATCAATCAACTATCTTGCTTAAGAGCAAAATAATTTGAAAATCACAGGTGTAAGTTCTGTCTGAACAATTTCTAAGTGAATTTAGAGATTTTTAGAGATTTAGAGATTTATTAATATTTGTAGGCCGCCCTTTTCCCTGAGGGGACTCAGGGCGGCTCACATAAAACCAGGGAGAGGGAAATACAGACATTGACATAGAAACATATAATAAAATAGTAAGCAACATACATTCATCATTCGGGAGGGGCGGCTATCCTTGTCCCCAGGCCTGACGGGCTAGCCAGTTCTTAAGGGCTGTGCGGAAGGCCTGGACGGTGGAGAGGGTACGAATCTCCACGGGGAGCTCGTTCCAAAGGGTCGGGGCTACTACTGAGAAGGCCCTCCTCCTTGTAGTTGCCAGCCGGCATTGGCTGGCCGATGGAATACGGAGGAGGCCTAATCTATGTGATCTTATTGGTCGCAGGGAGGTAATTGGCAGAAGGCGGTCTCTCAAGTACGCAGATCCACTACCATGCAGGGCTTTATGGGTGACTAATAACACCTTGAAGCGCATCCGGAGCTCGACAGGTAGCCAGCGCAGCTCGCGGAGGATAGGTGTTATGTGGGTGAACCGAGGTGCACCCACAATCACTCGCGCGGCCGCGTTCTGTACTAGCTGAAGTCGCCGGATGCTCTTCAAGGGCAGCCCCATGTAGAGCACATTGCAGTATTCCAGCCTAGAGGTCACAAGGGCCCGGGTGACTGTTGTGAGAGCCTCCCAATTCAGGTAGGGTCGCAACTGGCGCACCAGGCGAACCTGGGCAAATGCCCCCCTGGTCACAGCCGTCAAGTGGTGGTCAAACGATAGCTGTGGATCCAGGAGGACTCCCAAGTTGCGAACCCTCTCTGAGGGGTATAGAATTTGACCCCCCAGCCTGAGAGATGGAATATTGGTGGAATCTTTGGGAGGGAAACACAACAGCCACTCGGTCTTTTCTGGGTTGAGCACAAGCTTGTTAACCCTCATCCAGTCCATAACGGCTTCAAGGCCTCGGTTCACCACGTCTGCCGCTTCATTGAGTTGGCACGGGGCGGACAGATACAGTTGAGTATCGTCCGCATATTGATGGTATCTGATCCCGTGCCTGCGGATGATCTCTCCCAGCGGTTTCATGTAGATGTTGAATAGTAGGGGGGATAGGACCGAGCCCTGAGGCACACCATAAGTTAGGGGCCTAGGGGACGATCTCTGCCCCCCCACTAACACCGACTGCGACCTGTCCGAGAGGTAGGAGGAGAACCACCGCAACACGGTGCCTCCCACTCCCACCTCCCGCAGTCGTCGCAGAAGGATACCATGGTCGATGGTATCGAAAGCCGCTGAGAGGTCAAGGAGGACCAGGATGGAGGAATGTCCTCCATCTCTGGCCCTCCAGAGATCATCGGTCAATGCGACCAAAGCAGTTTCTGTGCTGTAACCGGGTCTGAAGCCTGACTGGAAGGGGTCGAGATAGTTTGCTTCCTCCAAGGACCGTTGGAGCTGGAAGGCCACCACCTTCTCAACAACCTTCCCAAGGAAGGGAAGGTTGGAGACTGGGCGATAGTTATTAAGAACAGCTGGATCCAAAGATGGCTTCTTTAGGAGGGGTCTCACCACCGCCGCTTTCAGTGCGGTGGGGAAGTTCCCCTCCCGAAGAGAGGCGGTCACAACCGCCTGGATCCAGCCTCGTGTCACCTCACTGCTGTTAGTAACCAGCCATGAGGGACACGGATCCAGTACACAGGTGGAGGCACTTACAGCCCTCATGGCCTTGTCCACATCCCCGGGGGTAACATCCTGAAACTCAACCCAGAGGTGTTCTACTTGATCCTCTTGTGCCTCGGCTGGAACTGCGGGGATGGAGTCCAAGTCCGACCGAAACCGAGCAATTTTGTCCGCTAAGAATTGGGCATAATCCTCAGCTCTGCCCTGCAAGGGTTCCCCCGCTTCCCTTTTATTTAATAGGGAGCGGGTTATCCTAAACAGGGCGGCTGGGCGGGACTCAGCGGACGCAACCAAGGTGGCTATGTGGAATTGACTGAGGGGCTCTTTTTCCCAATCAATATGAAATCTGAACATGATTTCACTTTAAAGACGCTGCATGGTTTCCCTTTTCAGGCTGTACCCACCAACACCAAGTTTGCATGGTTCCTAAATTCTTTGCGTTCGATTCCCTCCATTCAATAAATGGAGCTAAAATGATCCCATGGCTGAATTTTGTGCCCATGTTAAGTGTTAATTCAATGTAGTTCCCCCCCCCTCTTTAAATAATTTCCTTCCATATTCTCATTTTTGCATATAGAAGGTTTCATTCAAATGTTTTTCTTTTTTCTTTTTGGGAGGCCAATCTCAAGTCCAGTTGGTGGAGTCAGGAGGGGATGTGAGAAGTCCTGGAGATTCCCTCCATCTCTCCTGCAAAGCCTTTGGATTCACCTTCAGCAACTATAGCATGGGCTGGTTGAGACAGGCTCCATGGAGGGGACTTGAATGGGAGGCTGACATAAACTCTGGTTCCAGTAGGATATACTACTCAGACAAAGTCAAGGGGAGCTTCACCCTCTCCAGAGACGATGCCAAAAGCCAACTGCATTATCAAATGAACAGCCTCAAAGCTGAAGACACAGCCGTCTATTACTGGGCGAGAGACACAGTGAGGTGAGGTGAATCTGAGGTGATGAAAGAACCTTCTTTTCCTCAGAGCAGCCCTTCAGCTTCTTTTAGCAAAAAAAATGATGGATTAGTAAATTAGGATTCATCACAATCCAGAGAGAATTTTAGACTATTTTGATCTGGGAATCCAATGAGAGAGTTTGTTTGAAGAAAACGAAAAGTGGAAAAAATAGTTTCTTTTAACATCACTGTTTACAACTTGGTCTGGTTTTAGAAACGAACTGCAATTAAAAATAGTCCATTAGTATCATGGTAGAAAAGAGGAAATGAAACTGTAGCATAATATTTTTAAATATCCAAACTGCCATATAGAGATTGAGGAAATATTAGGAAGGTGCCTCCCCTCCTCATTTTGGACACTGGGGGGCAGTGTTGTCAATTGAAACTGTGTGGCCTCTGCACTCTGGGGGGGATGGGGCGGAAATAAAACAAGTGTCATTATATATTGTCTCATTTCTGAGATATGATTAGTTTATTTTTAGTTCCATAATGGTTCACTGAAAACTGAATATTCATGTCAATTTTCCTTCATGCTCTGTCTCCAGAGTAGCCCTTCCAAAAATTATAATTGCTTGTTCCTTACCTCTCCCTTTGAATCACTCTGGAGAAGTGGTGAAATTTTGCAAGTCTTTATTTTAATTACTCTAATATAAACATGCCATTTATGCATTGAATTTACAGTAAGAGAAAAGAAAGAAATAGTTTTCCTTCACTGTTCTGAGGACTGGAATATTTTGTCATAGTCCCCCCTGTAACGACAAGGAAAACTTTGAGATTAATGCACTGAGTGGTGCTTTTATCTGAAGCGATATGTAAATGAAGGCAAAGTTTCCCCTTTAAAGGATCCACTTGATTTCTCTTTTCAGGCTACACCCAAACACACAAAGTTTGTTCACTTTCCTTAATTCTTTCCTCTCAGTTCCCTCCATTTATTAAAGGGGGACAAAATGATCCCATGGCTGAATTTGTTGTCCTTGTTAGTGCTACTTCAAGGTATTTTTTTCTGTTCTTTAAAGAATAAATTTCATTTTTTTTTTACTTTTTATGAATATAATATTTCATTGAATCACTTTTGTTTTTAGGTGTCCAATCTCAAGTCCAGTTGGTGGAGTCTGGAGGGGATGTGAGAAGACCTGGGGAGTCCCTCCGTCTCTCCTGCCAAGCCTCTGGATTCTCCTTCCTCAGCTTTGAGATGAACTGGGTGAGACAGGCTCCAGGGAAAGGACTGGAATGGGTGGCCTTCATAGATACAGCCTCATCTCCAATTAACTACTCTGACAAAGTCAAGGGACGTTTCACCATCTCCAGGGATGATTCCCGCAGCCAGCTCTATCTGCAAATGAACAATCTTAAACCAGAGGACACAGCTGTCTATTACTGTGCGAGAGTCACAGTGAGAGGAAGTGAATCTGATGCCAAGCAAAAACCCTTCTCCTCCTCTGAACAACTTTCGAAATTGATTCAGAAAGTCAAACGTGGGCATTTTAAAGTGAGAAGCAGAAGATAAATCTCCATAATCAATATGGAACCTCAGATCTCATCTTCTAAGAAGCTGTGTGGAAGATGATTGACTTTTTAAGTTAGAGGAAGGAAATTTCCAGGTTGTGGAACAAACTGGGGAGTTTGTAAATCGTTGCTTCTTATCTAATCCTAATATAATCCACCCTCACTGAATGGAGACAAATCATGGGTGTTGAACAAGCGAGAGTAAGAATGATTATTCTAAAAAACGATTATAAAAGTGGTACAGAAGAGATTTTGATAAATGAAGAGGCAAAAGCATTTTATAGCACTTCATGGTCCTTTGCAGACCTCTCTGAGCAGTTTATAGAGCCAGCACATTTTCCCCCAACAATCTGGGTCCTCATTTTACCAACCTTGGAAGGATGGAAGACTAGGACTAATTTGAGCCAAACAGGGTCAAACTCCTGGCTGTGTGCAGAGTCATCCTGCAATGCTGCATTCTAACCACTGTGCCACCTGGGAAATCCCCCTGCAACCCTCACTGCATAGAGTAATATATGTCATGTCTGACTTAGCAGCTAATTTACTTTATCAAATACAGGTAGTCCTCAATTTACAACGGTTCATTCAGTAACCATTCAAAGCTACAATGGCACGGAGAACAGGGACTACTGATCATTTCTCACGCTGATTTCTGTTGCAGCATCCTCCCGATCACACAATTAACATTCAGATGTTTGACCACTGACTCACATTTATGATGGTTGGCACCGTTGACCAATCAAAGTAATTGGGTTAAACCAGATTCACTTAACAACCATGTTATTAATTTAACAACTGCAGCGATCCCCAAAATAAGTGTGACAAAACAGATTGTAAAATAGGTCAAAACCCAATTAACAAATTTATCACTTGGCAACATAAATGTTGGGCTCCTTTATTTTATTAACATTTAAAACGAGGTTATTTTTATTGCACCTGTGCAACCAAGCCTCTACCTCTTTCCTATCAGCGTTGTCATTGTTTTCCTGGATAAGACCCACCACTCCTAAGTCATCTGCATACTTCACAATATAATTCATAGCACATTTGACACAGTGGTCAGAGGTCATCAAGCTGAACAGTAGCAGATTCTAAACACAGCCCTGTGGGGAACCTGAACTCAAGGAGATGGAGATTTCTATTCCATCTCATGCAAATGGGGGGTTTATCAATATGTAGCAATAGCTCTTAGACTTATATACCACTTCATAGTGCTATTACAGCCCTCTCTAAGCAGTTTAGAGAGTCAGCATATTTCCCTCAATAATCAGGGTCATCAGATGGATGAAGGCTGAGTCAACCTTGAGCCGGTGAGATTTGAACTGCTGAACTGCAGCTAGCAGTCTGCTGAAGTAGCCTGCAGCTACTGCTCTCTAGCCACTACACCACCTCGTCTCTCTCTCTCTCTCTCTCTATCCCTCCCTCCCTCCCCCCTTCCCTCCCTGTATCGGTATCCGCCCGCCCATCCATCCATCCATCCATCCATCCATCCATCCATCCATCTATCATCTATCTATCTATCTATCTATCTATCTATCTATCTATCTATCTATCTATCTATCTATCTATCTATCTAAAATTCTAAGTCCTTTGAATCTCAATGTTGCCAACTCTCCTTGTTTTAATTTTTTTAGATGTTGCTCCATTTACATCCCTTCTTTAGAAATATATATATTCAGTGTCCTCAGTCCTGAAGCATTGTCCCCTCAGTAGCATTGAGGCATGGGAGGTAAACATTGGCCAGGAAGGAACTCTCTAGCAAATCTACAAACACAGACATAGAAATTGGGCTTCATCAGTTGATCTTCATTCAGATTTTGTTGTGTGCAGGTTTTTTATTTTTTCCCAAAAGGGCATGGAAAGGGGAGAAACACTGGAAAGCTTTTCCTGAATATAGATGTGCATCTCCAGCGTAGCCCTCCCAAAAAGTCTAATTGCATGTTCCTTGCCTCTCCCTTTGGATCACTTTGGCAAAGTGGTGAAATTTTGCAAGACTTTGTTTCAATTCCTCTAATATAAACCTGCCATTTCTGCTTTGAATTTACAGTTAAAAAATAAAGACTCTGACTTCACTTTTATTAAGACTGGAATCTTTTGTGAAAGTTCCCCACAAGGAAAGCTGTGAGATTAATGCACTGAGTGGCCCTTTTATCTGAAGCCTTATGTAAATGAAGGCAAAATTTCCCCTTTAAAGGATCCACTTGATTTATCTTTTGAGGCTACACCCACCCAGACAAATTCTAAATTATTTTCTCTCAATTCTCTCAATTAAACTCAATTTATTACAGGAAGTGAAAATGATTCCATGGCTGAATTTGGTGCCCTTGTTAGCGCTCATTGAAGGTAATTTTGCCCTCTTTAAAGAATTTCCCTTCATATTCTCTTTTTCTATATAGAAGTTTAAATTGAAATGTTTTTGCTTTTAGGAGTCCAGTCTCAAGTCCAGTTGGTGGAGTCTGGAGGGAATGTGAGAAGACCTGGAGAATCCCTCCGTCTCTCCTGCCAGGCCTCTGGATTCACCTTCAGCAGCTCTTACATGAATTGGGTGAGACAGGCTCCAGGGAAAGGACTGGAGTGGGTGTCCCGCATAAATGCAGGCTCATCTCCTAAGACTTACTACCCAGACAAAGTCAAGGGACGCTTCACAATCTCCAGGGATGATTCTCGCAGCCAGCTGTATCTGCAAATGAACAGCCTCAAACTAGAGGATTCTGCAGTTTATTACTGTGCAAGACACACAGTGAGAGGAAGTGAAGCAAAAACTATTTTTTTCCTCTGAGCAGCTTTCTGAATTAAATCAGAAAGTCTAATTTGCATATTTAAGGTGAGAAATGGAATGTATATCTCCGTATACAATATGGAACCTCAGATCTAATCTTTTTTTTTTAATTAATTAATTAATTAATTAAATTGTCAACAAGTACAAGGAAACAAGTATGAAAACACATGAAAAAATCACACAAATAAATAAATAAAGCAGAAAAAATAGTTTGTTTTAACATCACTGTTTACAAGGAGGTCTGGTTTTAGAAAGAAATTGGAATTAAAAATAGTCCATTACTATCATTGTAGAAAAGAGGAAATGAAACTATAGCATAATCTTTCTAAATATCCAAACTGCCATATAGATATTGAGGAAACATTAGGGAAATACCTCCTCTTCTCACTTTGGACACTGGGGGGCAGTCTTGTCAATTGAAACTCTATGGCCTCTGTACTCTATGGGGGATGAGGAGGGAATAAAACAAGTCTCATTAGAGGGAGGAGCCAGCATCGCGATTACACATTGCACGGACCCGACAGTCTGGGTCCGTCGATGAAACTTTTGTCTTTGGACGGTCCGGTAGGACCTAAACAGTCCCAAAGAGATGGTGACAGGGAAGTCAAAGCCTTGCTGGTCACAGGGACATCACAAAGTCCCCGTTTGACCAAAGGGTAGCACTTCCAACTGAGGACAAACAGGCAGCCCCCAGGCTGGCATAGTCGGAGACGGCTCCTGAAGGAACAGACAAAGTGAAAGTGTTCCATCTGGTGAGGGTTTTTTTTTCTTTTTCACTTTCAGAAGATCCGTGTTAAGAAACATTTTTCTTAAAAAAATAATAACATCTACTCCCCAAAGTAAGAATAAAGTGGCGATTTTGACACTTATTGGACTGCTACTAGAAAATTTCCTACTCTAGTTACTAATGATGTTTTGTGGATTGAAGTAATTACAACATTTTCTGTCTCCCTGCTTGTAGTCTATGGACTGATCTTTTTTTTTTTTTCTATTTTTTTTCCTTTTTACTACCCTATTATTATTTTTTGTTGGCTAAATTAAACTTCTTTTCTTACTTCAACAAATTTTTCCTTCTATCGGTTAAAACTATATGAAAGATATTTAAGGGAAAGCAAAAAAAAAAAAAAAAAAAAACAATTGCCTAATTATTGAATCTGCCACCTGGAAGCCAAAGTCTGAACTTTGTTTCTGTTTTGGATACAATGTATCCTTTGTTCTGCTTCACTTTGTTTCACTGACCTTGCAATGGAAGGGTTTGGAATTCGCTTTTAAAACTTGATAAGACTGAAAGCATGAAACTTGTTTTGTTAATCCTTCTAGTAAATATTTGGGCAAGAGAAGGAAAAGGCAAGCAAGAATAAAAACCCTCCCACTTTAAAATTTTTGAAAGAACTGGTGATTAAGATTCAAAATAAATACAGACACATTTCCTAAAATTTTGACAGGCTAGAGATTCCTTTTCCTATCTTTTTTTTCCTTTATATTTCTTTGCACTTTGAAAAATGGATCAATATTCAGAGGAAGAAAATTTAATAATCCAAAACATCCTGGCTGGACTTCAAAATATTGCAGAAGGATTTAAGAGATTTGACAAGAAATGGAACAGTTTATGGGGTGCTACAGTTAAAGAGGAGGGGGTTGGAGCCCCAGAGATTAAAGAAGAGAATGGAAACATAGAAAATAAAGATAAGATGTCACATGAATCCATCAATGGACTAAATATGAGCGAAAGTGAAAAGAAGGGTAGCTGGAAAAGTGTTTTTCACAAATTGGAACCTTTCTTTCTATTTCAAGATGCAGGAGGGGAAAAAAAGAGTGAAAAAGATGGAACTAAGAAGACAAATGTATCCAGAAACAAGTTTGATAACCAAAGTTAAGCCTATGTTAATAACAATTATAGAGCAACGAAACTACGTGAGAGATCGGCAAGAAAACAGAGTGCGGCAAGAAAAGTTAAACTCCGATGTGAGGTCCAGTTAGTGGAGTCTGGGGGGGATGTGAGAAGACCTGGGGATTCCCTCCATCTCTCCTGCCAAGCCTCTGGATTCTCCTCCAGCGGCGGTTGGATGCACTGGATGAGACAGGCTCCTGAGAAAGAACTGGAATGGGTGGACAACATACATACAAGCTCATCTTCTTCCACTTACTACTCTGACAAAGTCAACCAACAAAAAGTTTGTGCACTTTCCCAAAGTCTTTCCTATCGATTCCCTCTGTTCATTAGAGGTTCATTAAAGATAATTTTTTCCCCTCTTTTAAGAATTTCCTTCCATATTCTAATTTTTGCATATAGAAGGCTTCATTGAAATGTTTTTCTTTTCAGGAGGCCAATCTCAAGTCCAGTTGGGGGAGTCAGGAGGGGGTGTGAGAAGTCCTGGAGAGTCCCTCCATCTCTCCTGCAAAGCCTTTGGATTCACCTTCAGCAACTATAGCATGGGCTGGTTGAGACAGGCTCCAGGAAAGGACTTGAATGGGAGGCTGACATAAACTCTGGTTCCAGTAGGATATCCTACTCAGACAAAGTCAAGGGGGGCTTCACCATCTCCAGAGACGATGCCAAAAGCCAACTGCATCAGCAAATGAACAGCCTCAAAGCTGAAGACACAGCCGTCTATTACTGGGCGAGAGACACAGTGAGGTGATGTGAATCTGAGGTGATGAAGGAACCTTCTTTTCCTCAGAGCAGCCCTTCAACTTCTTTTATCCTAAAACGATGGATTAGTGAATCCAGAGAGAATTTTGGACTATTTTGTTCTGGGAATCCAATGAGAGAGTTCGTTTGAAGAAAATGAAAAGTGGAAAAAAAACAGTTTGTTTTAACATCACTGTTTACAAGGTGGTCTGGTTTTAGAAACAAAGTGGAATTAAAAATAGTCCATTACTATCATGGTAGAAAAGAGGAAATGAAACTATAGCATAGTCTTTCTAAATATCCAAACTGTCACATAGATATTGTGGGCATATTAGGAAGATGCCTCCACTCCTCACTTTGGCCACTGGGGGGCAGTGTTGTCCCATGAAACTACTCTGCACTCAGTGGGGGATGGGCTAGGGAACAAAACAAGTGTCATTATATATTGTCTCATTTCTAAGACATTTTTTTTTTATTAATGTCTAAGGGAAATTTCACATGTCGGGAGGTTATAATCCTCCTCATCAAGCTCAGAAATTTTGGTAAAAGGATGTATCATTGGTCTTTGTATCAAAAGGAAGTTTCTAGAATATATTAAGGTACTTCAGACCTTTGCTGAAAATGAGAACTACACAAAGGGACATTTTACCATACACTCACAGGGAGTATTTATTTCTCATTGTGAAGCCATGTCTGAGTTGACCATTAAATATTAGCCAACAGTGTCCGGTGGCAGCCAAAAAAGCCAATGCAATCCTAAATCGCAATAACACAGGGCTTCAAGCAAGATCACATGAGGTAATAATACCACTCTATAAAGCCTTAGTAGGACCACACCTAGAAGACTGCATCCAGTTTTATATTATATTACATTATATATATTACATTATATAAAGCGATTGAGACTCTAGGAATAGTGCAGATTATTATTGATGAGTTAAAAAACCAATCTAATAAGCGAAGAACATCCCACAGGCTTCATCAATTTCTTATGTCTGTGTCTTTTCTTTGATTCAACTCAAATTGTCTTCCAAATTGAGGCCTCATCATTTGGTTTCAACTCATGTTTTGGTGTTTTTGTCAGGTGGACATACTAAGTGGAGGAAACGTAGGGAGGAAAAATCTAATCAATTCATTCGATTTTTGAGTGATCTTCTTTTCATGTTCTATCACAAAATATCTACTTCCAAAAATTTTATTGCACATTCCCAAGCTGTCCTTTTGAATCACTTTTGAGAATATTCTGCTATTTTGCAAGTCTTTTTATTAATTACTCTAATATAAACCTGCTGTTTTTCCTATGACTTTATAGATTAAAGAAAAGGAATATAGCCATAGCAATAGCAGTTAGACTTATATACCGCTTCATAGGGCTTTCAGCCCCCTCTAAGCGGTTTACAGAGTCAGCATATTGCCCCCACAGTCTGGGTCCTCATTTTACCCACCTCGGAAGGATGGAAGGCTGAGTCAATCCTGAGTCGGTGAGATTTGAACAGCCGAACTGCAGTGAGGTGAAGTAGCCTGCAGTGCTGCATTTAACCACTGCGTCACCTCGGCTCCTTTTTTCCCTCCCCTTTTATTAAGAGTGGTATGTTATGTGAAAATCAGCCACATAAACTGTGAGATTAATGCACTGAAGGGCATCTTTATACCTAGCAATATGTAAATGAAGGCACAATTTCCCCTTTAAAGGAGCCGCTTGGTTTCCCTTTTCAGGCTACATCCAACCACACAAAGTTTGTCCACTTTCCTCAATAGGAATTCCTATCCATTCCTTTCATTGGTTACAGGGAGCAAAAAATGATCCTGTGGCTGAATTTGGTGCCCTTGTTAGTGTTCCTTCAAGGTAGTTTTTTCCCCTCTTTAAATAATTTCTGTCCATATTCTCTTTTGTATATAGAAGATTTCATTGAAACACTCTTGTTTTTAGGAGTTCAATCTCAGGTCCAGCTGGTGGAGTCTGGAGGGGATGTGAGAAGACCTGGGGAGTTCCTCTATCTCTCCTGCCAAGCCTCTGGATTCACCTTCAGCAGCTATGAGATGGCCTGGGTGAGACAGGCTCCAGGGAAAGGACTGGAATGGGTGGCCTTCATAAGTACTTCCTCAACTCCAATTTACTACTCAGACAAAGTCAAGGGACGCTTCACCATCTCCAGGGATGATTCCCGCAGCCAGCTCTATCTGCAAATGAACAATCTGAAACCAGAGGATACAGCTGTCTATTACTGTGCGAGAGACACAGTGAGAGGAAGTGAATCTGATGCCAAGCAAAAACCTTCTCCTCCTCTGAACAAACTTTTGAAATTGATTCAGAAAGTCAAATGTGGGCTTTTTAAAGAGAGAAGCAGAAGGTGAATCTCCGTATACAATTTGGAACCTTAGGTCTGATCTTCTAAGAAGCCGTGAAGAAGGTGAATGACATTTCGATAGGTGAGAAGAAGGAAATCTCTAGGCTGTGGAACAAAATGGGTAAGGAAGCTTGTAAAAAGTAACTTCCTATCTAATCCTAATGCAATCGACACTTATCCAGTGGAGAGAAAACTTTGGTGTTGAACAAGAGCAAAAATTAATTATTACTGTTGCTCTTGCTACAATTTCATATCAAAGAAATGGATGTGCTGACTTGGATTATTCCTTAATAAACGTTGGAGAATGAATAAGACTTGAAAGCCTCCACTGTCTTGTTTAACAGGGAAACTAAAGTGAAAATAAATATCCAACGGTCCCATTTTGTGCAAGTATACTTTTTGACTTAGGAGGATCAGCCCCATTGAGCAAAAAGCAACCCTTCCCATTTTCTTCTGCATTAATAATTAAATATCTCTGTCTTGACTATCGTAAAGACTTGCCTGTAATCTCAAATTTATTGCAAGGAATTCTATTATGCCAATGAAGAGAGCATCTGATATATTAGGAAAAGAGGAATGGAGTTTGAAGAAATAAAGAAAACTAACTGACAAGGAGC